>NW_027472756.1:0-337589 GCF_030347505.1 Rhynchophorus ferrugineus | reverse complement strand
ATGGTCTTATCTATTGGCGATTTCGTTCCAATTCACATTCCAAGTAATATTCGGCATGCTAATTACATTGCCGTTTGCCAAATTGCATTATCTCTTATAGTTTCCGATATATGGACTATCGATAATTTACACCTTAGGCTCTGCTTCTAACTTGGGCCCAAATTGTAAAATGGTCTTATCTATTGGCGATTTCGTTCCAATTCACATTCCAAGTAATATTTGGCATGCTAATTACATTGCCGGTTGCCAAATTGAATTATCTCTTATAGTTTCCGAGATATGGACTATCGATAATTTACACCTTAGGCTCTGCTTCTAACTTGGGCCCAAATTGTAAAATGGTCTTACCTATTGGCGATTTCGTTCCAATTCACATTCCAAGTAATATTCGGCATGCTAATTACATTGCCGGTTGCCAAATTGCATTATCTCTTATAGTTTCCGAGATATGGACTATCGATAATTTATACCTTAGGCTCTGCTTCTAACTTGGGCCCAAATTGTAAAATGGTCTTATCTATTGGCGATTTCGTTCCAATTCACATTCCAAGTGATATTCGGCATGCTAATTACATTGCCGGTTGCGAAATTGCATTATCTCTTATAGTTTCCGAGATATGGACTATCAATAATTTACACCTTAGGCTCTGCTTCTAACTTGGGCCCAAATTGTAAAATGGTCTTATCTATTGGCGATTTCGTTCCAATTCACATTCCAAGTAATATTCGGCATGCTAATTACATTGCCGGTTGCCAAATTGCATTATCTCTTATAGTTTCCGAGATATGGACTATCGATAATTTACACCTTAGGCTCTGCTTCTAACTTGGGCCCAAATTGTAAAATGGTCTTATCTATTGGCGATTTCGTTCCAATTCACATTCCAAGTAATATTCGGCATGCTAATTACATTGCCGGTTGCCAAATTGCATTATCTCTTATAGTTTCCGAGATATGGACTATCGATAATTTACACCTTAGGCTCTGCTTCTAACTTGGGCCCAAATTGTAAAATGGTCTTATCTATTGGCGATTTCGTTCCAATTCACATTCCAAGTAATATTCGGCATGCTAATTACATTGCCGGTTGCCAAATTGCATTATCTCTTATAGTTTCCGAGATATGGACTATCGATAATTTACACCTTAGGCTCTGCTTCTAACTTGGGCCCAAATTGTAAAATGGTCTTATCTATTGGCGATTTAGTTGCAATTCACATTCCAAGTAATATTCGGCATGCTAATTACATTGCCGGTTGCCAAATTGCATTATCTCTTATAGTTTCCGAGATATGGACTATCGATAATTTACACCTTAGGCTCTGCTTCTAACTTGGGCCCAAATTGTAAAATGGTCTTATCTATTGGCGATTTCGTTACAATTCACATTCCAAGTAATATTCGGCATGCTAATTACATTGCCGGTTGCCAAATTGCATTATCTCTTATAGTTTCCGAGATATGGACTATCGATAATTTACACCTTAGGCTCTGCTTCTAACTTGGGCCCAAATTGTAAAATGGTCTTATCTATTGGCGATTTCGTTCCAATTCACATTCCAAGTAATATTCGGCATGCTAATTACATTGCCGGTTGCCAAATTGCATTATCTCTTATAGTTTCCGAGATATGGACTATCGATAATTTACACCTTGGGCTCTGCTTCTAACTTGGGCCCAAATTGTAAAATGGTCTTATCTATTGGCGATTTCGTCCCAATTCACATTCCAAGTGATATTCGGCATGCTAATTACATTGCCGGTTGCCAAATTGCATTATCTCTTATAGTTTCCGAGATATGGACTATCGATAATTTACACCTTAGGCTCTGCTTCTAACTTGGGCCCAAATTGTAAAATGGTCTTATCTATTGGCGATTTAGTTGCAATTCACATTCCAAGTAATATTCGGCATGCTAATTACATTGCCGGTTGCCAAATTGCATTATCTCTTATAGTTTCCGAGATATGGACTATCGATAATTTACACCTTAGGCTCTGCTTCTAACTTGGGCCCAAATTGTAAAATGGTCTTATCTATTGGCGATTTCGTTCCAATTCACATTCCAAGTAATATTCGGCATGCTAATTACATTGCCGGTTGCCAAATTGCATTATCTCTTATTGTTTCCGAGATATGGACTATCGATAATTTACACCTTAGGCTCTGCTTCTAACTTGGGCCCAAATTGTAAAATGGTCTTATCTATTGGCGATTTCGTTCCAATTCACATTCCAAGTAATATTCGGCATGCTAATTACATTGCCGGTTGCCAAATTGCATTATCTCTTATAGTTTCCGAGATATGGACTATCGATAATTTACACCTTAGGCTCTGCTTCTAACTTGGGCCCAAATTGTAAAATGGTCTTATCTATTGGCGATTTAGTTGCAATTCACATTCCAAGTAATATTCGGCATGCTAATTACATTGCCGGTTGCCAAATTGCATTATCTCTTATAGTTTCCGAGATATGGACTATCGATAATTTACACCTTAGGCTCTGCTTCTAACTTGGGCCCAAATTGTAAAATGGTCTTATCTATTGGCGATTTCGTTCCAATTCACATTCCAAGTAATATTCGGCATGCTAATTACATTGCCGGTTGCCAAATTGCATTATCTCTTATAGTTTCCGAGATATGGACTATCGATAATTTACACCTTAGGCTCTGCTTCTAACTTGGGCCCAAATTGTAAAATGGTCTTATCTATTGGCGATTTCGTTCCAATTCACATTCCAAGTAATATTCGGCATGCTAATTACATTGCCAGTTGCCAAATTGCATTATCTCTTATAGTTTCCGAGATATAGACTATAGATAATTTGCACCTTATGCTCTGCTTCTAACTTGGGCCCAAATTGTAAAATGGTCTTATCTATTGGCGATTTCGTTCCAATTCACACTCCAAGTAATATTCGGCATGCTAATTACATTGCCGGTTGCGAAATTGCATTATCTCTTATAGTTTCCGAGATATGGACTATCGATAATTTACACCTTAGGCTCTGCTTCTAACTTGGGCCCAAATTGTAAAATGGTCTTATCTATTGGCGATTTCGTTCCAATTCACATTCCAAGTAATATTCGGCATGCTAATTACATTGCCGGTTGCCAAATTGCATTATCTCTTATAGTTTCCGAGATATGGACTATCGATAATTTACACCTTAGGCTCTGCTTCTAACTTGGGCCCAAATTGTAAAATGGTCTTATCTATTGGCGATTTCGTTCCAATTCACATTCCAAGTAATATTTGGCATGCTAATTACATTGCCGGTTGCCAAATTGCATTATATCTTATAGTTTCCGAGATATGGACTATCGATAATTTACACCTTAGGCTCTGCTTCTAACTTGGGCCCAAATTGTAAAATGGTCTTATCTATTGGCGATTTCGTCCCAATTCACATTCCAAGTGATATTCGGCATGCTAATTACATTGCCGGTTGCGAAATTGCATTATCTCTTATAGTTTCCGAGATATGGACTATCAATAATTTACACCTTAGGCTCTGCTTCTAACTTGGGCCCAAATTGTAAAATGGTCTTATCTATTGGCGATTTCGTTCCAATTCACATTCCAAGTAATATTCGGCATGCTAATTACATTGCCGGTTGCCAAATTGCATTATCTCTTATAGTTTCCGAGATATGGACTATCGATAATTTACACCTTAGGCTCTGCTTCTAACTTGGGCCCAAATTGTAAAATGGTCTTATCTATTGGCGATTTCGTTCCAATTCACATTCCAAGTAATATTCGGCATGCTAATTACATTGCCGGTTGCCAAATTGCATTATCTCTTATAGTTTCCGAGATATGGACTATCGATAATTTACACCTTAGGCTCTGCTTCTAACTTGGGCCCAAATTGTAAAATGGTCTTATCTATTGGCGATTTCGTTCCAATTCACATTCCAAGTAATATTCGGCATGCTAATTACATTGCCGGTTGCCAAATTGCATTATCTCTTATAGTTTCCGAGATATGGACTATCGATAATTTACACCTTAGGCTCTGCTTCTAACTTGGGCCCAAATTGTAAAATGGTCTTATCTATTGGCGATTTAGTTGCAATTCACATTCCAAGTAATATTCGGCATGCTAATTACATTGCCGGTTGCCAAATTGCATTATCTCTTATAGTTTCCGAGATATGGACTATCGATAATTTACACCTTAGGCTCTGCTTCTAACTTGGGCCCAAATTGTAAAATGGTCTTATCTATTGGCGATTTCGTTACAATTCACATTCCAAGTAATATTCGGCATGCTAATTACATTGCCGGTTGCCAAATTGCATTATCTCTTATAGTTTCCGAGATATGGACTATCGATAATTTACACCTTAGGCTCTGCTTCTAACTTGGGCCCAAATTGTAAAATGGTCTTATCTATTGGCGATTTCGTTCCAATTCACATTCCAAGTAATATTCGGCATGCTAATTACATTGCCGGTTGCGAAATTGCATTATCTCTTATAGTTTCCGAGATATGGACTATCGATAATTTACACCTTAGGCTCTGCTTCTAACTTGGGCCCAAATTGTAAAATGGTCTTATCTATTGGCGATTTCGTTCCAATTCACATTCCAAGTAATATTCGGCATGCTAATTACATTGCCGGTTGCCAAATTGCATTATCTCTTATAGTTTCCGAGATATGGACTATCGATAATTTACACCTTAGGCTCTGCTTCTAACTTGGGCCCAAATTGTAAAATGGTCTTATCTATTGGCGATTTCGTCCCAATTCACATTCCAAGTGATATTCGGCATGCTAATTACATTGCCGGTTGTGAAATTGCATTACCTCTTATAGTTTCCGAGATATGGACTATCAATAATTTACACCTTAGGCTCTGCTTCTAACTTGGGCCCAAATTGTAAAATGGTCTTATCTATTGGCGATTTCGTTCCAATTCACATTCCAAGTAATATTCGGCATGCTAATTACATTGCCGGTTGCCAAATTGCATTATCTCTTATAGTTTCCGAGATATGGACTATCGATAATTTACACCTTAGGCTCTGCTTCTAACTTGGGCCCAAATTGTAAAATGGTCTTATCTATTGGCGATTTCGTTCCAATTCACATTCCAAGTAATATTCGGCATGCTAATTACATTGCCGGTTGCCAAATTGCATTATCTCTTATAGTTTCCGAGATATGGACTATCGATAATTTACACCTTAGGCTCTGCTTCTAACTTGGGCCCAAATTGTAAAATGGTCTTATCTATTGGCGATTTAGTTGCAATTCACATTCCAAGTAATATTCGGCATGCTAATTACATTGCCGGTTGCCAAATTGCATTATCTCTTATAGTTTCCGAGATATGGACTATCGATAATTTACACCTTAGGCTCTGCTTCTAACTTGGGCCCAAATTGTAAAATGGTCTTATCTATTGGCGATTTCGTTACAATTCACATTCCAAGTAATATTCGGCATGCTAATTACATTGCCGGTTGCCAAATTGCATTATCTCTTATAGTTTCCGAGATATGGACTATCGATAATTTACACCTTAGGCTCTGCTTCTAACTTGGGCCCAAATTGTAAAATGGTCTTATCTATTGGCGATTTCGTTCCAATTCACATTCCAAGTAATATTCGGCATGCTAATTACATTGCCGGTTGCCAAATTGCATTATCTCTTATAGTTTCCGAGATATGGACTATCGATAATTTACACCTTAGGCTCTGCTTCTAACTTGGGCCCAAATTGTAAAATGGTCTTATCTATTGGCGATTTCGTCCCAATTCACATTCCAAGTGATATTCGGCATGCTAATTACATTGCCGGTTGCCAAATTGCATTATCTCTTATAGTTTCCGAGATATGGACTATCGATAATTTACACCTTAGGCTCTGCTTCTAACTTGGGCCCAAATTGTAAAATGGTCTTATCTATTGGCGATTTAGTTGCAATTCACATTCCAAGTAATATTCGGCATGCTAATTACATTGCCGGTTGCCAAATTGCATTATCTCTTATAGTTTCCGAGATATGGACTATCGATAATTTACACCTTAGGCTCTGCTTCTAACTTGGGCCCAAATTGTAAAATGGTCTTATCTATTGGCGATTTCGTTCCAATTCACATTCCAAGTAATATTCGGCATGCTAATTACATTGCCGGTTGCCAAATTGCATTATCTCTTATTGTTTCCGAGATATGGACTATCGATAATTTACACCTTAGGCTCTGCTTCTAACTTGGGCCCAAATTGTAAAATGGTCTTATCTATTGGCGATTTCGTTCCAATTCACATTCCAAGTAATATTCGGCATGCTAATTACATTGCCGGTTGCCAAATTGCATTATCTCTTATAGTTTCCGAGATATGGACTATCGATAATTTACACCTTAGGCTCTGCTTCTAACTTGGGCCCAAATTGTAAAATGGTCTTATCTATTGGCGATTTAGTTGCAATTCACATTCCAAGTAATATTCGGCATGCTAATTACATTGCCGGTTGCCAAATTGCATTATCTCTTATAGTTTCCGAGATATGGACTATCGATAATTTACACCTTAGGCTCTGCTTCTAACTTGGGCCCAAATTGTAAAATGGTCTTATCTATTGGCGATTTCGTTCCAATTCACATTCCAAGTAATATTCGGCATGCTAATTACATTGCCGGTTGCCAAATTGCATTATCTCTTATAGTTTCCGAGATATGGACTATCGATAATTTACACCTTAGGCTCTGCTTCTAACTTGGGCCCAAATTGTAAAATGGTCTTATCTATTGGCGATTTCGTTCCAATTCACATTCCAAGTAATATTCGGCATGCTAATTACATTGCCAGTTGCCAAATTGCATTATCTCTTATAGTTTCCGAGATATAGACTATAGATAATTTGCACCTTATGCTCTGCTTCTAACTTGGGCCCAAATTGTAAAATGGTCTTATCTATTGGCGATTTCGTTCCAATTCACACTCCAAGTAATATTCGGCATGCTAATTACATTGCCGGTTGCGAAATTGCATTATCTCTTATAGTTTCCGAGATATGGACTATCGATAATTTACACCTTAGGCTCTGCTTCTAACTTGGGCCCAAATTGTAAAATGGTCTTATCTATTGGCGATTTCGTTCCAATTCACATTCCAAGTAATATTCGGCATGCTAATTACATTGCCGGTTGCCAAATTGCATTATCTCTTATAGTTTCCGAGATATGGACTATCGATAATTTACACCTTAGGCTCTGCTTCTAACTTGGGCCCAAATTGTAAAATGGTCTTATCTATTGGCGATTTCGTTCCAATTCACATTCCAAGTAATATTTGGCATGCTAATTACATTGCCGGTTGCCAAATTGCATTATATCTTATAGTTTCCGAGATATGGACTATCGATAATTTACACCTTAGGCTCTGCTTCTAACTTGGGCCCAAATTGTAAAATGGTCTTATCTATTGGCGATTTCGTCCCAATTCACATTCCAAGTGATATTCGGCATGCTAATTACATTGCCGGTTGCGAAATTGCATTATCTCTTATAGTTTCCGAGATATGGACTATCAATAATTTACACCTTAGGCTCTGCTTCTAACTTGGGCCCAAATTGTAAAATGGTCTTATCTATTGGCGATTTCGTTCCAATTCACATTCCAAGTAATATTCGGCATGCTAATTACATTGCCGGTTGCCAAATTGCATTATCTCTTATAGTTTCCGAGATATGGACTATCGATAATTTACACCTTAGGCTCTGCTTCTAACTTGGGCCCAAATTGTAAAATGGTCTTATCTATTGGCGATTTCGTTCCAATTCACATTCCAAGTAATATTCGGCATGCTAATTACATTGCCGGTTGCCAAATTGCATTATCTCTTATAGTTTCCGAGATATGGACTATCGATAATTTACACCTTAGGCTCTGCTTCTAACTTGGGCCCAAATTGTAAAATGGTCTTATCTATTGGCGATTTAGTTGCAATTCACATTCCAAGTAATATTCGGCATGCTAATTACATTGCCGGTTGCCAAATTGCATTATCTCTTATAGTTTCCGAGATATGGACTATCGATAATTTACACCTTAGGCTCTGCTTCTAACTTGGGCCCAAATTGTAAAATGGTCTTATCTATTGGCGATTTCGTTACAATTCACATTCCAAGTAATATTCGGCATGCTAATTACATTGCCGGTTGCCAAATTGCATTATCTCTTATAGTTTCCGAGATATGGACTATCGATAATTTACACCTTAGGCTCTGCTTCTAACTTGGGCCCAAATTGTAAAATGGTCTTATCTATTGGCGATTTCGTTCCAATTCACATTCCAAGTAATATTCGGCATGCTAATTACATTGCCGGTTGCGAAATTGCATTATCTCTTATAGTTTCCGAGATATGGACTATCGATAATTTACACCTTAGGCTCTGCTTCTAACTTGGGCCCAAATTGTAAAATGGTCTTATCTATTGGCGATTTCGTTCCAATTCACATTCCAAGTAATATTCGGCATGCTAATTACATTGCCGGTTGCCAAATTGCATTATCTCTTATAGTTTCCGAGATATGGACTATCGATAATTTACACCTTAGGCTCTGCTTCTAACTTGGGCCCAAATTGTAAAATGGTCTTATCTATTGGCGATTTCGTTCCAATTCACATTCCAAGTAATATTCGGCATGCTAATTACATTGCCGGTTGCCAAATTGCATTATCTCTTATAGTTTCCGAGATATGGACTATCGATAATTTACACCTTAGGCTCTGCTTCTAACTTGGGCCCAAATTGTAAAATGGTCTTATCTATTTTCGATTTCGTCCCAATTCACATTCCAAGTGATATTCGGCATGCTAATTACATTGCCGGTTGTGAAATTGCATTACCTCTTATAGTTTCCGAGATATGGACTATCAATAATTTACACCTTAGGCTCTGCTTCTAACTTGGGCCCAAATTGTAAAATGGTCTTATCTATTGGCGATTTCGTTCCAATTCACATTCCAAGTAATATTCGGCATGCTAATTACATTGCCGGTTGCCAAATTGCATTATCTCTTATAGTTTCCGAGATATGGACTATCGATAATTTACACCTTAGGCTCTGCTTCTAACTTGGGCCCAAATTGTAAAATGGTCTTATCTATTGGCGATTTCGTTCCAATTCACATTCCAAGTAATATTCGGCATGCTAATTACATTGCCGGTTGCCAAATTGAATTATCTCTTATAGTTTCCGAGATATGGACTATCGATAATTTACACCTTAGGCTCTGCTTCTAACTTGGGCCCAAATTGTAAAATGGTCTTACCTATTGGCGATTTCGTTCCAATTCACATTCCAAGTAATATTCGGCATGCTAATTACATTGCCGGTTGCCAAATTGCATTATCTCTTATAGTTTCCGAGATATGGACTATCGATAATTTACACCTTAGGCTCTGCTTCTAACTTGGGCCCAAATTGTAAAATGGTCTTATCTATTGGCGATTTCGTTCCAATTCACATTCCAAGTAATATTCGGCATGCTAATTACATTGCCGGTTGCCAAATTGCATTATCTCTTATAGTTTCCGAGATATGGACTATCGATAATTTACACCTTAGGCTCTGCTTCTAACTTGGGCCCAAATTGTAAAATGGTCTTATCTATTGGCGATTTCGTCCCAATTCACATTCCAAGTGATATTCGGCATGCTAATTACATTGCCGGTTGCGAAATTGCATTATCTCTTATAGTTTCCGAGATATGGACTATCAATAATTTACACCTTAGGCTCTGCTTCTAACTTGGGCCCAAATTGTAAAATGGTCTTATCTATTGGCGATTTCGTTCCAATTCACATTCCAAGTAATATTCGGCATGCTAATTACATTGCCTGTTGCCAAATTGCATTATCTCTTATAGTTTCCGAGATATGGACTATCGATAATTTACACCTTAGGCTCTGCTTCTAACTTGGGCCCAAATTGTAAAATGGTCTTATCTATTGGCGATTTCGTTCCAATTCACATTCCAAGTAATATTCGGCATGCTAATTACATTGCCGGTTGTGAAATTGCATTATCTCTTATAGTTTCCGAGATATGGACTATCAATAATTTACACCTTAGGCTCTGCTTCTAACTTGGGCCCAAATTGTAAAATGGTCTTATCTATTGGCGATTTCGTTCCAATTCACATTCCAAGTAATATTCGGCATGCTAATTACATTGCCGGTTGCCAAATTGCATTATCTCTTATAGTTTCCGAGATATGGACTATCGATAATTTACACCTTAGGCTCTGCTTCTAACTTGGGCCCAAATTGTAAAATGGTCTTATCTATTGGCGATTTCGTTCCAATTCACATTCCAAGTAATATTCGGCATGCTAATTACATTGCCGGTTGCCAAATTGAATTATCTCTTATAGTTTCCGAGATATGGACTATCGATAATTTACACCTTAGGCTCTGCTTCTAACTTGGGCCCAAATTGTAAAATGGTCTTACCTATTGGCGATTTCGTTCCAATTCACATTCCAAGTAATATTCGGCATGCTAATTACATTGCCGGTTGCCAAATTGCATTATCTCTTATAGTTTCCGAGATATGGACTATCGATAATTTACACCTTAGGCTCTGCTTCTAACTTGGGCCCAAATTGTAAAATGGTCTTATCTATTGGCGATTTCGTTCCAATTCACATTCCAAGTAATATTCGGCATGCTAATTACATTGCCGGTTGCCAAATTGCATTATCTCTTATAGTTTCCGAGATATGGACTATCGATAATTTACACCTTAGGCTCTGCTTCTAACTTGGGCCCAAATTGTAAAATGGTCTTATCTATTGGCGATTTCGTCCCAATTCACATTCCAAGTGATATTCGGCATGCTAATTACATTGCCGGTTGCGAAATTGCATTATCTCTTATAGTTTCCGAGATATGGACTATCAATAATTTACACCTTAGGCTCTGCTTCTAACTTGGGCCCAAATTGTAAAATGGTCTTATCTATTGGCGATTTCGTTCCAATTCACATTCCAAGTAATATTCGGCATGCTAATTACATTGCCGGTTGCCAAATTGCATTATCTCTTATAGTTTCCGAGATATGGACTATCGATAATTTACACCTTAGGCTCTGCTTCTAACTTGGGCCCAAATTGTAAAATGGTCTTATCTATTGGCGATTTCGTTCCAATTCACATTCCAAGTAATATTCGGCATGCTAATTACATTGCCGGTTGCCAAATTGCATTATCTCTTATAGTTTCCGAGATATGGACTATCGATAATTTACACCTTAAGCTCTGCTTCTAACTTGGGCCCAAATTGTAAAATGGTCTTATCTATTGGCGATTTCGTTCCAATTCACATTCCAAGTAATATTCGGCATGCTAATTACATTGCCGGTTGCCAAATTGCATTATCTCTTATAGTTTCCGAGATATGGACTATCGATAATTTACACCTTAGGCTCTGCTTCTAACTTGGGCCCAAATTGTAAAATGGTCTTATCTATTGGCGATTTCGTTCCAATTCACATTCCAAGTAATATTCGGCATGCTAATTACATTGCCGGTTGCCAAATTGCATTATCTCTTATAGTTTCCGAGATATGGACTATCGATAATTTACACCTTAGGCTCTGCTTCTAACTTGGGCCCAAATTGTAAAATGGTCTTATCTATTGGCGATTTCGTCCCAATTCACATTCCAAGTGATATTCGGCATGCTAATTACATTGCCGGTTGCGAAATTGCATTATCTCTTATAGTTTCCGAGATATGGACTATCGATAATTTACACCTTAGGCTCTGCTTCTAACTTGGGCCCAAATTGTAAAATGGTCTTATCTATTGGCGATTTCGTCCCAATTCACATTTCAAGTGATATTCGGCATGCTAATTACATTGCCGGTTGCGAAATTGCATTATCTCTTATAGTTTCCGAGATATGGACTATCAATAATTTACACCTTAGGCTCTGCTTCTAACTTGGGCCCAAATTGTAAAATGGTCTTATCTGTTGGCGATTTCGTTCCAATTCACATTCCAAGTAATATTCGGCATGCTAATTACATTGCCGGTTGCCAAATTGCATTATCTCTTATAGTTTCCGAGATATGGACTATCGATAATTTACACCTTAGGCTCTGCTTCTAACTTGGGCCCAAATTGTAAAATGGTCTTATCTATTGGCGATTTCGTTCCAATTCACATTCCAAGTAATATTCGGCATGCTAATTACATTGCCGGTTGCCAAATTGCATTATCTCTTATAGTTTCCGAGATATGGACTATCGATAATTTACACCTTAGGCTCTGCTTCTAACTTGGGCCCAAATTGTAAAATGGTCTTATCTATTGGCGATTTCGTTCCAATTCACATTCCAAGTAATATTCGGCATGCTAATTACATTGCCGGTTGCCAAATTGCATTATCTCTTATAGTTTCCGAGATATGGACTATCGATAATTTACACCATAGGCTCTGCTTCTAACTTGGGCCCAAATTGTAAAATGGTCTTATCTATTGGCGATTTCGTTCCAATTCACATTCCAAGTAATATTCGGCATGCTAATTACATTGCCGGTTGCCAAATTGCATTATCTCTTATAGTTTCCGAGATATGGACTATCGATAATTTACACCTTAGGCTCTGCTTCTAACTTGGGCCCAAATTGTAAAATGGTCTTATCTATTGGCGATTTCGTTCCAATTCACATTCCAAGTAATATTCGGCATGCTAATTACATTGCCGGTTGCCAAATTGCATTATCTCTTATAGTTTCCGAGATATGGACTATCGATAATTTACACCTTAGGCTCTGCTTCTAACTTGGGCCCAAATTGTAAAATGGTCTTATCTATTGGCGATTTCGTTCCAATTCACATTCCAAGTAATATTCGGCATGCTAATTACATTGCCGGTTGCCAAATTGAATTATCTCTTATAGTTTCCGAGATATGGACTATCGATAATTTACACCTTAGGCTCTGCTTCTAACTTGGGCCCAAATTGTAAAATGGTCTTACCTATTGGCGATTTCGTTCCATTTCACATTCCAAGTAATATTCGGCATGCTAATTACATTGCCGGTTGCCAAATTGCATTATCTCTTATAGTTTCCGAGATATGGACTATCGATAATTTATACCTTAGGCTCTGCTTCTAACTTGGGCCCAAATTGTAAAATGGTCTTATCTATTGGCGATTTCGTTCCAATTCACATTCCAAGTAATATTCGGCATGCTAATTACATTGCCGGTTGCCAAATTGCATTATCTCTTATAGTTTCCGAGATATGGACTATCGATAATTTACACCTTAGGCTCTGCTTCTAACTTGGGCCCAAATTGTAAAACGGTCTTATCTATTGGCGATTTCGTTCCAATTCACATTCCAAGTGATATTCGGCATGCTAATTACATTGCCGGTTGCGAAATTGCATTATCTCTTATAGTTTCCGAGATATGGACTATCGATAATTTACACCTTAGGCTCTGCTTCTAACTTGGGCCCAAATTGTAAAATGGTCTTATCTATTGGCGATTTAGTTGCAATTCACATTCCAAGTAATATTCGGCATGCTAATTACATTGCCGGTTGCCAAATTGCATTATCTCTTATAGTTTCCGAGATATGGACTATCGATAATTTACACCTTAGGCTCTGCTTCTAACTTGGGCCCAAATTGTAAAATGGTCTTATCTATTGGCGATTTCGTTCCAATTCACATTCCAAGTAATATTCGGCATGCTAATTACATTGCCGGTTGCCAAATTGCATTATCTCTTATAGTTTCCGAGATATGGACTATCGATAATTTACACCTTAGGCTCTGCTTCTAACTTGGGCCCAAATTGTAAAATGGTCTTATCTATTGGCGATTTCGTTCCAATTCACATTCCAAGTAATATTCGGCATGCTAATTACATTGCCGGTTGCCAAATTGCATTATCTCTTATAGTTTCCGAGATATGGACTATCGATAATTTACACCTTAGGCTCTGCTTCTAACTTGGGCCCAAATTGTAAAATGGTCTTATCTATTGGCGATTTCGTCCCAATTCACATTCCAAGTGATATTCGGCATGCTAATTACATTGCCGGTTGCCAAATTGCATTATCTCTTATAGTTTCCGAGATATGGACTATCGATAATTTACTCCTTAGGCTCTGCTTCTAACTTGGGCCCAAATTGTAAAATGGTCTTATCTATTGGCGATTTCGTTCCAATTCACATTCCAAGTAATATTCGGCATGCTAATTACATTGCCGGTTGCCAAATTGAATTATCTCTTATAGTTTCCGAGATATGGACTATCGATAATTTACACCTTAGGCTCTGCTTCTAACTTGGGCCCAAATTGTAAAATGGTCTTACCTATTGGCGATTTCGTTCCAATTCACATTCCAAGTAATATTCGGCATGCTAATTACATTGCCGGTTGCCAAATTGCATTATCTCTTATAGTTTCCGAGATATGGACTATCGATAATTTACACCTTAGGCTCTGCTTCTAACTTGGGCCCAAATTGTAAAATGGTCTTATCTATTGGCGATTTCGTTCCAATTCACATTCCAAGTAATATTCGGCATGCTAATTACATTGCCGGTTGCCAAATTGCATTATCTCTTATAGTTTCCGAGATATGGACTATCGATAATTTACACCTTAGGCTCTGCTTCTAACTTGGGCCCAAATTGTAAAATGGTCTTATCTATTGGCGATTTCGTCCCAATTCACATTCCAAGTGATATTCGGCATGCTAATTACATTGCCGGTTGCGAAATTGCATTATCTCTTATAGTTTCCGAGATATGGACTATCAATAATTTACACCTTAGGCTCTGCTTCTAACTTGGGCCCAAATTGTAAAATGGTCTTATCTATTGGCGATTTCGTTCCAATTCACATTCCAAGTAATATTCGGCATGCTAATTACATTGCCGGTTGCCAAATTGCATTATCTCTTATAGTTTCCGAGATATGGACTATCGATAATTTACACCTTAGGCTCTGCTTCTAACTTGGGCCCAAATTGTAAAATGGTCTTATCTATTGGCGATTTCGTTCCAATTCACATTCCAAGTAATATTCGGCATGCTAATTACATTGCCGGTTGCCAAATTGCATTATCTCTTATAGTTTCCGAGATATGGACTATCGATAATTTACACCTTAGGCTCTGCTTCTAACTTGGGCCCAAATTGTAAAATGGTCTTATCTATTGGCGATTTCGTTCCAATTCACATTCCAAGTAATATTCGGCATGCTAATTACATTGCCGGTTGCCAAATTGCATTATCTCTTATAGTTTCCGAGATATGGACTATCGATAATTTACACCTTAGGCTCTGCTTCTAACTTGGGCCCAAATTGTAAAATGGTCTTATCTATTGGCGATTTCGTCCCAATTCACATTCCAAGTGATATTCGGCATGCTAATTACATTGCCGGTTGCGAAATTGCATTATCTCTTATAGTTTCCGGGATATGGACTATCAATAATTTACACCTTAGGCTCTGCTTCTAACTTGGGCCCAAATTGTAAAATGGTCTTATCTATTGGCGATTTCGTTCCAATTCACATTCCAAGTAATATTCGGCATGCTAATTACATTGCCGTTTGCCAAATTGCATTATCTCTTATAGTTTCCGAGATATGGACTATCGATAATTTACACCTTAGGCTCTGCTTCTAACTTGGGCCCAAATTGTAAAATGGTCTTATCTATTGGCGATTTCGCCCCATTTCACATTCCAAGTGATATTCGGCATGCTAATTACATTGCCGGTTGCGAAATTGCATTATCTCTTATAGTTTCCGAGATATGGACTATCGATAATTTACACCTTAGGCTCTGCTTCTAACTTGGGCCCAAATTGTAAAATGGTCTTATCTATTGGCGATTTCGTCCCAATTCACATTCCAAGTGATATTCGGCATGCTAATTACATTGCCGGTTGCGAAATTGCATTATCTCTTATAGTTTCCGAGATATGGACTATCAATAATTTACACCTTAGGCTCTGCTTCTAACTTGGGCCCAAATTGTAAAATGGTCTTATCTATTGGCGATTTCGTTCCAATTCACATTCCAAGTAATATTCGGCATGCTAATTACATTGCCGGTTGCCAAATTGCATTATCTCTTATAGTTTCCGAGATATGGACTATCGATAATTTACACCTTAGGCTCTGCTTCTAACTTGGGCCCAAATTGTAAAATGGTCTTATCTATTGGCGATTTCGTTCCAATTCACATTCCAAGTAATATTCGGCATGCTAATTACATTGCCGGTTGCCAAATTGCATTATCTCTTATAGTTTCCGAGATATGGACTATCGATAATTTACACCTTAGGCTCTGCTTCTAACTTGGGCCCAAATTGTAAAATGGTCTTATCTATTGGCGATTTCGTTCCAATTCACATTCCAAGTAATATTCGGCATGCTAATTACATTGCCGGTTGCCAAATTGCATTATCTCTTATAGTTTCCGAGATATGGACTATCGATAATTTACACCTTAGGCTCTGCTTCTAACTTGGGCCCAAATTGTAAAATGGTCTTATCTATTGGCGATTTCGTTCCAATTCACATTCCAAGTAATATTCGGCATGCTAATTACATTGCCGATTGCCAAATTGCATTATCTCTTATAGTTTCCGAGATATGGACTATCGATAATTTACACCATAGGCTCTGCTTCTAACTTGGGCCCAAATTGTAAAATGGTCTTATCTATTGGCGATTTCGTTCCAATTCACATTCCAAGTAATATTCGGCATGCTAATTACATTGCCGGTTGCCAAATTGCATTATCTCTTATAGTTTCCGAGATATGGACTATCGATAATTTACACCTTAGGCTCTGCTTCTAACTTGGGCCCAAATTGTAAAATGGTCTTATCTATTGGCGATTTCGTTCCAATTCACATTCCAAGTAATATTCGGCATGCTAATTACATTGCCGGTTGCCAAATTGCATTATCTCTTATAGTTTCCGAGATATGGACTATCGATAATTTACACCTTAGGCTCTGCTTCTAACTTGGGCCCAAATTGTAAAATGGTCTTATCTATTGGCGATTTCGTTCCAATTCACATTCCAAGTAATATTCGGCATGCTAATTACATTGCCGGTTGCCAAATTGCATTATCTCTTATAGTTTCCGAGATATGGACTATCGATAATTTACACCTTAGGCTCTGCTTCCAACTTGGGCCCAAATTGTAAAATGGTCTTATCTATTGGCGATTTCGTTCCAATTCACATTCCAAGTAATATTCGGCATGCTAATTACATTGCCGGTTGCCAAATTGCATTATCTCTTATAGTTTCCGAGATATGGACTATCGATAATTTACACCTTAGGCTCTGCTTCTAACTTGGGCCCAAATTGTAAAATGGTCTTATCTATTGGCGATTTCGTCCCAATTTACATTCCAAGTGATATTCGGCATGCTAATTACATTGCCGGTTGCCAAATTGCATTATCTCTTATAGTTTCCGAGATATGGACTATCGATAATTTACTCCTTAGGCTCTGCTTCTAACTTGGGCCCAAATTGTAAAATGGTCTTATCTATTGGCGATTTCGTTCCAATTCACATTCCAAGTAATATTCGGCATGCTAATTACATTGCCCGTTGCCAAATTGAATTATCTCTTATAGTTTCCGAGATATGGACTATCGATAATTTACACCTTAGGCTCTGCTTCTAACTTGGGCCCAAATTGTAAAATGGTCTTATCTATTGGCGATTTAGTTGCAATTCACATTCCAAGTAATATTCGGCATGCTAATTACATTGCCGGTTGCCAAATTGCATTATCTCTTATAGTTCCCGAGATATGGACTATCGATAATTTACACCTTAGGCTCTGCTTCTAACTTGGGCCCAAATTGTAAAATGGTCTTATCTATTGGCGATTTAGTTGCAATTCACATTCCAAGTAATATTCGGCATGCTAATTACATTGCCGGTTGCCAAATTGCATTATCTCTTATAGTTTCCGAGATATGGACTATCGATAATTTACACCTTAGGCTCTGCTTCTAACTTGGGCCCAAATTGTAAAATGGTCTTATCTATTGGCGATTTCGTTCCAATTCACATTCCAAGTAATATTCGGCATGCTAATTACATTGCCGGTTGCCAAATTGCATTATCTCTTATAGTTTCCGAGATATGGACTATCGATAATTTACACCTTAGGCTCTGCTTCTAACTTGGGCCCAAATTGTAAAATGGTCTTATCTATTGGCGATTTCGTTCCAATTCACATTCCAAGTAATATTCGGCATGCTAATTACATTGCCGGTTGCCAAATTGCATTATCTCTTATAGTTTCCGAGATATGGACTATCGATAATTTACACCTTAGGCTCTGCTTCTAACTTGGGCCCAAATTGTAAAATGGTCTTATCTATTGGCGATTTCGTCCCAATTCACATTCCAAGTGATATTCGGCATGCTAATTACATTGCCGGTTGCGAAATTGCATTATCTCTTATAGTTTCCGAGATATGGACTATCGATAATTTACACCTTAGGCTCTGCTTCTAACTTGGGCCCAAATTGTAAAATGGTCTTATCTATTGGCGATTTCGTCCCAATTCACATTCCAAGTGATATTCGGCATGCTAATTACATTGCCGTTTGCGAAATTGCATTATCTCTTAGAGTTTCCGAGATATGGACTATCAATAATTTACACCTTAGGCTCTGCTTCTAACTTGGGCCCAAATTGTAAAATGGTCTTATCTATTGGCGATTTCGTTCCAATTCACATTCCAAGTAATATTCGGCATGCTAATTACATTGCCGGTTGCCAAATTGCATTATCTCTTATAGTTTCCGAGATATGGACTATCGATAATTTACACCTTAGGCTCTGCTTCTAACTTGGGCCCAAATTGTAAAATGGTCTTATCTATTGGCGATTTCGTTCCAATTCACATTCCAAGTAATATTCGGCATGCTAATTACATTGCCGGTTGCCAAATTGCATTATCTCTTATAGTTTCCGAGATATGGACTATCGATAATTTACACCTTAGGCTCTACTTCTAACTTGGGCCCAAATTGTAAAATGGTCTTATCTATTGGCGATTTCGTTCCAATTCACATTCCAAGTAATATTCGGCATGCTAATTACATTGCCGGTTGCCAAATTGCATTATCTCTTATAGTTTCCGAGATATGGACTATCGATAATTTACACCTTAGGCTCTGCTTCTAACTTGGGCCCAAATTGTAAAATGGTCTTATCTATTGGCGATTTAGTTGCAATTCACAATCCAAGTAATATTCGGCATGCTAATTACATTGCCGGTTGCCAAATTGCATTATCTCTTATAGTTTCCGAGATATGGACTATCGATAATTTACACCTTAGGCTCTGCTTCTAACTTGGGCCCAAATTGTAAAATGGTCTTATCTATTGGCGATTTAGTTGCAATTCACATTCCAAGTAATATTCGGCATGCTAATTACATTGCCGGTTGCCAAATTGCATTATCTCTTATAGTTTCCGAGATATGGACTATCGATAATTTACACCTTAGGCTCTGCTTCTAACTTGGGCCCAAATTGTAAAATGGTCTTATCTATTGGCGATTTCGTTCCAATTCACATTCCAAGTAATATTCGGCATGCTAATTACATTGCCGGTTGCCAAATTGCATTATCTCTTATAGTTTCCGAGATATGGACTATCGATAATTTACACCTTAGGCTCTGCTTCTAACTTGGGCCCAAATTGTAAAATGGTCTTATCTATTGGCGATTTAGTTGCAATTCACATTCCAAGTAATATTCGGCATGCTAATTACATTGCCGGTTGCCAAATTGCATTATCTCTTATAGTTCCCGAGATATGGACTATCGATAATTTACACCTTAGGCTCTGCTTCTAACTTGGGCCCAAATTGTAAAATGGTCTTATCTATTGGCGATTTAGTTGCAATTCACATTCCAAGTAATATTCGGCATGCTAATTACATTGCCGGTTGCCAAATTGCATTATCTCTTATAGTTTCCGAGATATGGACTATCGATAATTTACACCTTAGGCTCTGCTTCTAACTTGGGCCCAAATTGTAAAATGGTCTTATCTATTGGCGATTTCGTTCCAATTCACATTCCAAGTAATATTCGGCATGCTAATTACATTGCCGGTTGCCAAATTGCATTATCTCTTATAGTTTCCGAGATATGGACTATCGATAATTTACACCTTAGGCTCTGCTTCTAACTTGGGCCCAAATTGTAAAATGGTCTTATCTATTGGCGATTTCGTTCCAATTCACATTCCAAGTAATATTCGGCATGCTAATTACATTGCCGGTTGCCAAATTGCATTATCTCTTATAGTTTCCGAGATATGGACTATCGATAATTTACACCTTAGGCTCTGCTTCTAACTTGGGCCCAAATTGTAAAATGGTCTTATCTATTGGCGATTTCGTCCCAATTCACATTCCAAGTGATATTCGGCATGCTAATTACATTGCCGGTTGCGAAATTGCATTATCTCTTATAGTTTCCGAGATATGGACTATCGATAATTTACACCTTAGGCTCTGCTTCTAACTTGGGCCCAAATTGTAAAATGGTCTTATCTATTGGCGATTTCGTCCCAATTCACATTCCAAGTGATATTCGGCATGCTAATTACATTGCCGTTTGCGAAATTGCATTATCTCTTAGAGTTTCCGAGATATGGACTATCAATAATTTACACCTTAGGCTCTGCTTCTAACTTGGGCCCAAATTGTAAAATGGTCTTATCTATTGGCGATTTCGTTCCAATTCACATTCCAAGTAATATTCGGCATGCTAATTACATTGCCGGTTGCCAAATTGCATTATCTCTTATAGTTTCCGAGATATGGACTATCGATAATTTACACCTTAGGCTCTGCTTCTAACTTGGGCCCAAATTGTAAAATGGTCTTATCTATTGGCGATTTCGTTCCAATTCACATTCCAAGTAATATTCGGCATGCTAATTACATTGCCGGTTGCCAAATTGCATTATCTCTTATAGTTTCCGAGATATGGACTATCGATAATTTACACCTTAGGCTCTACTTCTAACTTGGGCCCAAATTGTAAAATGGTCTTATCTATTGGCGATTTCGTTCCAATTCACATTCCAAGTAATATTCGGCATGCTAATTACATTGCCGGTTGCCAAATTGCATTATCTCTTATAGTTTCCGAGATATGGACTATCGATAATTTACACCTTAGGCTCTGCTTCTAACTTGGGCCCAAATTGTAAAATGGTCTTATCTATTGGCGATTTAGTTGCAATTCACATTCCAAGTAATATTCGGCATGCTAATTACATTGCCGGTTGCCAAATTGCATTATCTCTTATAGTTTCCGAGATATGGACTATCGATAATTTACACCTTAGGCTCTGCTTCTAACTTGGGCCCAAATTGTAAAATGGTCTTATCTATTGGCGATTTAGTTGCAATTCACATTCCAAGTAATATTCGGCATGCTAATTACATTGCCGGTTGCCAAATTGCATTATCTCTTATAGTTTCCGAGATATGGACTATCGATAATTTACACCTTAGGCTCTGCTTCTAACTTGGGCCCAAATTGTAAAATGGTCTTATCTATTGGCGATTTCGTTCCAATTCACATTCCAAGTAATATTCGGCATGCTAATTACATTGCCGGTTGCCAAATTGCATTATCTCTTATAGTTTCCGAGATATGGACTATCGATAATTTACACCTTAGGCTCTGCTTCTAACTTGGGCCCAAATTGTAAAATGGTCTTATCTATTGGCGATTTCGTTCCAATTCACATTCCAAGTAATATTCGGCATGCTAATTACATTGCCGGTTGCCAAATTGCATTATCTCTTATAGTTTCCGAGATATGGACTATCGATAATTTACACCTTAGGCTCTGCTTCTAACTTGGGCCCAAATTGTAAAATGGACTTATCTATTGGCGATTTCGTTCCAATTCACACTCCAAGTAATATTCGGCATGCTAATTACATTGCCGGTTGCGAAATTGCATTATCTCTTATAGTTTCCGAGATATGGACTATCGATAATTTACACCTTAGGCTCTGCTTCTAACTTGGGCCCAAATTGTAAAATGGTCTTATCTATTGGCGATTTAGTTGCAATTCACATTCCAAGTAATATTAGGCATGCTAATTACATTGCCGGTTGCCAAATTGCATTATCTCTTATAGTTTCCGAGATATGGACTATCGATAATTTACACCTTAGGCTCTGCTTCTAACTTGGGCCCAAATTGAAAAATGGTCTTATCTATTGGCGATTTCGTTCCAATTCACATTCCAAGTAATATTCGGCATGCTAATTACATTGCCGGTTGCCAAATTACATTATCTCTTATAGTTTCCGAGATATGGACTATCGATAATTTACACCTTAGGCTCTGCTTCTAACTTGGGCCCAAATTGTAAAATGGTCTTATCTATTGGCGATTTTGTTCCAATTCACATTCCAAGTAATATTCGGCATGCTAATTACATTGCCGGTTGCCAAATTGCATTATCTCTTATAGTTTCCGAGATATGGACTATCGATAATTTACACCTTAGGCTCTGCTTCTAACTTGGGCCCAAATTGTAAAATGGTCTTATCTATTGGCTATTTAGTTGCAATTCACATTCCAAGTAATATTCGGCATGCTAATTACATCGCCGGTTGCCAAATTGCATTATCTCTTATAGTTTCCGAGATATGGACTATCGATAATTTACACCTTAGGCTCTGCTTCTAACTTGGGCCCAAATTGTAAAATGGTCTTATCTATTGGCGATTTCGTTCCAATTCACATTCCAAGTAATATTCGGCATGCTAATTACATTGCCGGTTGCCAAATTGAATTATCTCTTATAGTTTCCGAGATATGGACTATCGATAATTTACACCTTAGGCTCTGCTTCTAACTTGGGCCCAAATTGTAAAATGGTCTTACCTATTGGCGATTTCGTTCCAATTCACATTCCAAGTAATATTCGGCATGCTAATTACATTGCCGGTTGCCAAATTGCATTATCTCTTATAGTTTCCGAGATATGGACTATCGATAATTTATACCTTAGGCTCTGCTTCTAACTTGGGCCCAAATTGTAAAATGGTCTTATCTATTGGCGATTTCGTTCCAATTCACATTCCAAGTAATATTCGGCATGCTAATTACATTGCCGGTTGCCAAATTGCATTATCTCTTATAGTTTCCGAGATATGGACTATCGATAATTTACACCTTAGGCTCTGCTTCTAACTTGGGCCCAAATTGTAAAATGGTCTTATCTATTGGCGATTTCGTCCCAATTCACATTCCAAGTGATATTCGGCATGCTAATTACATTGCCGGTTGCGAAATTGCATTATCTCTTATAGTTTCCGAGATATGGACTATCGATAATTTACACCTTAGGCTCTGCTTCTAACTTGGGCCCAAATTGTAAAATGGTCTTATCTATTGGCGATTTCGTCCCAATTCACATTCCAAGTGATATTCGGCATGCTAATTACATTGCCGGTTGCGAAATTGCATTATCTCTTATAGTTTCCGAGATATGGACTATCAATAATTTACACCTTAGGCTCTGCTTCTAACTTGGGCCCAAATTGTAAAATGGTCTTATCTGTTGGCGATTTCGTTCCAATTCACATTCCAAGTAATATTCGGCATGCTAATTACATTGCCGGTTGCCAAATTGCATTATCTCTTATAGTTTCCGAGATATGGACTATCGATAATTTACACCTTAGGCTCTGCTTCTAACTTGGGCCCAAATTGTAAAATGGTCTTATCTATTGGCGATTTCGTTCCAATTCACATTCCAAGTAATATTCGGCATGCTAATTACATTGCCGGTTGCCAAATTGCATTATCTCTTATAGTTTCCGAGATATGGACTATCGATAATTTACACCATAGGCTCTGCTTCTAACTTGGGCCCAAATTGTAAAATGGTCTTATCTATTGGCGATTTCGTTCCAATTCACATTCCAAGTAATATTCGGCATGCTAATTACATTGCCGGTTGCCAAATTGCATTATCTCTTATAGTTTCCGAGATATGGACTATCGATAATTTACACCTTAGGCTCTGCTTCTAACTTGGGCCCAAATTGTAAAATGGTCTTACCTATTGGCGATTTCGTTCCATTTCACATTCCAAGTAATATTCGGCATGCTAATTACATTGCCGGTTGCCAAATTGCATTATCTCTTATAGTTTCCGAGATATGGACTATCGATAATTTATACCTTAGGCTCTGCTTCTAACTTGGGCCCAAATTGTAAAATGGTCTTATCTATTGGCGATTTCGTTCCAATTCACATTCCAAGTAATATTCGGCATGCTAATTACATTGCCGGTTGCCAAATTGCATTATCTCTTATAGTTTCCGAGATATGGACTATCGATAATTTACACCTTAGGCTCTGCTTCTAACTTGGGCCCAAATTGTAAAACGGTCTTATCTATTGGCGATTTCGTTCCAATTCACATTCCAAGTGATATTCGGCATGCTAATTACATTGCCGGTTGCGAAATTGCATTATCTCTTATAGTTTCCGAGATATGGACTATCGATAATTTACACCTTAGGCTCTGCTTCTAACTTGGGCCCAAATTGTAAAATGGTCTTATCTATTGGCGATTTAGTTGCAATTCACATTCCAAGTAATATTCGGCATGCTAATTACATTGCCGGTTGCCAAATTGCATTATCTCTTATAGTTTCCGAGATATGGACTATCGATAATTTACACCTTAGGCTCTGCTTCTAACTTGGGCCCAAATTGTAAAATGGTCTTATCTATTGGCGATTTCGTTCCAATTCACATTCCAAGTAATATTCGGCATGCTAATTACATTGCCGGTTGCCAAATTGCATTATCTCTTATAGTTTCCGAGATATGGACTATCGATAATTTACACCTTAGGCTCTGCTTCTAACTTGGGCCCAAATTGTAAAATGGTCTTATCTATTGGCGATTTCGTTCCAATTCACATTCCAAGTAATATTCGGCATTCTAATTACATTGCCGGTTGCCAAATTGCATTATCTCTTATAGTTTCCGAGATATGGACTATCGATAATTTACACCTTAGGCTCTGCTTCTAACTTGGGCCCAAATTGTAAAATGGTCTTATCTATTGGCGATTTCGTCCCAATTCACATTCCAAGTGATATTCGGCATGCTAATTACATTGCCGGTTGCCAAATTGCATTATCTCTTATAGTTTCCGAGATATGGACTATCGATAATTTACTCCTTAGGCTCTGCTTCTAACTTGGGCCCAAATTGTAAAATGGTCTTATCTATTGGCGATTTCGTTCCAATTCACATTCCAAGTAATATTCGGCATGCTAATTACATTGCCGGTTGCCAAATTGAATTATCTCTTATAGTTTCCGAGATATGGACTATCGATAATTTACACCTTAGGCTCTGCTTCTAACTTGGGCCCAAATTGTAAAATGGTCTTACCTATTGGCGATTTCGTTCCAATTCACATTCCAAGTAATATTCGGCATGCTAATTACATTGCCGGTTGCCAAATTGCATTATCTCTTATAGTTTCCGAGATATGGACTATCGATAATTTACACCTTAGGCTCTGCTTCTAACTTGGGCCCAAATTGTAAAATGGTCTTATCTATTGGCGATTTCGTTCCAATTCACATTCCAAGTAATATTCGGCATGCTAATTACATTGCCGGTTGCCAAATTGCATTATCTCTTATAGTTTCCGAGATATGGACTATCGATAATTTACACCTTAGGCTCTGCTTCTAACTTGGGCCCAAATTGTAAAATGGTCTTATCTATTGGCGATTTCGTCCCAATTCACATTCCAAGTGATATTCGGCATGCTAATTACATTGCCGGTTGCGAAATTGCATTATCTCTTATAGTTTCCGAGATATGGACTATCAATAATTTACACCTTAGGCTCTGCTTCTAACTTGGGCCCAAATTGTAAAATGGTCTTATCTATTGGCGATTTCGTTCCAATTCACATTCCAAGTAATATTCGGCATGCTAATTACATTGCCGGTTGCCAAATTGCATTATCTCTTATAGTTTCCGAGATATGGACTATCGATAATTTACACCTTAGGCTCTGCTTCTAACTTGGGCCCAAATTGTAAAATGGTCTTATCTATTGGCGATTTCGTTCCAATTCACATTCCAAGTAATATTCGGCATGCTAATTACATTGCCGGTTGCCAAATTGCATTATCTCTTATAGTTTCCGAGATATGGACTATCGATAATTTACACCTTAGGCTCTGCTTCTAACTTGGGCCCAAATTGTAAAATGGTCTTATCTATTGGCGATTTCGTTCCAATTCACATTCCAAGTAATATTCGGCATGCTAATTACATTGCCGGTTGCCAAATTGCATTATCTCTTATAGTTTCCGAGATATGGACTATCGATAATTTACACCTTAGGCTCTGCTTCTAACTTGGGCCCAAATTGTAAAATGGTCTTATCTATTGGCGATTTCGCCCCATTTCACATTCCAAGTGATATTCGGCATGCTAATTACATTGCCGGTTGCGAAATTGCATTATCTCTTATAGTTTCCGAGATATGGACTATCGATAATTTACACCTTAGGCTCTGCTTCTAACTTGGGCCCAAATTGTAAAATGGTCTTATCTATTGGCGATTTCGTCCCAATTCACATTCCAAGTGATATTCGGCATGCTAATTACATTGCCGGTTGCGAAATTGCATTATCTCTTATAGTTTCCGAGATATGGACTATCAATAATTTACACCTTAGGCTCTGCTTCTAACTTGGGCCCAAATTGTAAAATGGTCTTATCTATTGGCGGTTTCGTTCCAAATCACATTCCAAGTAATATTCGGCATGCTAATTACATTGCCGGTTGCCAAATTGCATTATCTCTTATAGTTTCCGAGATATGGACTATCGATAATTTACACCTTAGGCTCTGCTTCTAACTTGGGCCCAAATTGTAAAATGGTCTTATCTATTGGCGATTTCGTTCCAATTCACATTCCAAGTAATATTCGGCATGCTAATTACATTGCCGGTTGCCAAATTGCATTATCTCTTATAGTTTCCGAGATATGGACTATCGATAATTTACACCTTAGGCTCTGCTTCTAACTTGGGCCCAAATTGTAAAATGGTCTTATCTATTGGCGATTTCGTTCCAATTCACATTCCAAGTAATATTCGGCATGCTAATTACATTGCCGGTTGCCAAATTGCATTATCTCTTATAGTTTCCGAGATATGGACTATCGATAATTTACACCTTAGGCTCTGCTTCTAACTTGGGCCCAAATTGTAAAATGGTCTTATCTATTGGCGATTTCGTTCCAATTCACATTCCAAGTAATATTCGGCATGCTAATTACATTGCCGGTTGCCAAATTGCATTATCTCTTATAGTTTCCGAGATATGGACTATCGATAATTTACACCTTAGGCTCTGCTTCTAACTTGGGCCCAAATTGTAAAATGGTCTTATCTATTGGCGATTTCGTTCCAATTCACATTCCAAGTAATATTCGGCATTCTAATTACATTGCCGGTTGCCAAATTGCATTATCTCTTATAGTTTCCGAGATATGGACTATCGATAATTTACACCTTAGGCTCTGCTTCTAACTTGGGCCCAAATTGTAAAATGGTCTTACCTATTGGCGATTTCGTTCCAATTCACATTCCAAGTAATATTCGGCATGCTAATTACATTGCCGGTTGCCAAATTGCATTATCTCTTATAGTTTCCGAGATATGGACTATCGATAATTTACACCTTAGGCTCTGCTTCTAACTTGGGCCCAAATTGTAAAATGGTCTTATCTATTGGCGATTTCGTTCCAATTCACATTCCAAGTAATATTTGGCATGCTAATTACATTGCCGGTTGCCAAATTGAATTATCTCTTATAGTTTCCGAGATATGGACTATCGATAATTTACACCTTAGGCTCTGCTTCTAACTTGGGCCCAAATTGTAAAATGGTCTTACCTATTGGCGATTTCGTTCCAATTCACATTCCAAGTAATATTCGGCATGCTAATTACATTGCCGGTTGCCAAATTGCATTATCTCTTATAGTTTCCGAGATATGGACTATCGATAATTTATACCTTAGGCTTTGCTTCTAACTTGGGCCCAAATTGTAAAATGGTCTTATCTATTGGCGATTTCGTTCCAATTCACATTCCAAGTAATATTCGGCATGCTAATTACATTGCCGGTTGCCAAATTGCATTATCTCTTATAGTTTCCGAGATATGGACTATCGATAATTTACACCTTAGGCTCTGCTTCTAACTTGGGCCCAAATTGTAAAATGGTCTTATCTATTGGCGATTTCGTTCCAATTCACATTCCAAGTAATATTCGGCATGCTAATTACATTGCCGGTTGCCAAATTGCATTATCTCTTATAGTTTCCGAGATATGGACTATCGATAATTTACACCATAGGCTCTGCTTCTAACTTGGGCCCAAATTGTAAAATCGTCTTATCTATTGGCGATTTCGTTCCAATTCACATTCCAAGTAATATTCGGCATGCTAATTACATTGCCGGTTGCCAAATTGCATTATCTCTTATAGTTTCCGAGATATGGACTATCGATAATTTACACCTTAGGCTCTGCTTCTAACTTGGGCCCAAATTGTAAAATGGTCTTATCTATTGGCGATTTCGATCCAATTCACATTCCAAGTAATATTCGGCATGCTAATTACATTGCCGGTTGCCAAATTGCATTATCTCTTATAGTTTCCGAGATATGGACTATCGATAATTTACACCTTAGGCTCTGCTTCTAACTTGGGCCCAAATTGTAAAATGGTCTTATCTATTGGCGATTTCGTTCCAATTCACATTCCAAGTAATATTCGGCATGCTAATTACATTGCCGGTTGCCAAATTGAATTATCTCTTATAGTTTCCGAGATATGGACTATCGATAATTTACACCTTAGGCTCTGCTTCTAACTTGGGCCCAAATTGTAAAATGGTCTTACCTATTGGCGATTTCGTTCCAATTCACATTCCAAGTAATATTCGGCATGCTAATTACATTGCCGGTTGCCAAATTGCATTATCTCTTATAGTTTCCGAGATATGGACTATCGATAATTTATACCTTAGGCTCTGCTTCTAACTTGGGCCCAAATTGTAAAATGGTCTTATCTATTGGCGATTTCGTTCCAATTCACATTCCAAATAATATTCGGCATGCTAATTACATTGCCGGTTGCCAAATTGCATTATCTCTTATAGTTTCCGAGATATGGACTATCGATAATTTACACCTTGGGCTCTGCTTCTAACTTGGGCCCAAATTGTAAAATGGTCTTATCTATTATCGATTTCGTCCCAATTCACATTCCAAGTGATATTCGGCATGCTAATTACATTGCCGGTTGCCAAATTGCATTATCTCTTATAGTTTCCGAGATATGGACTATCGATAATTTACACCTTAGGCTCTGCTTCTAACTTGGGCCCAAATTGTAAAATGGTCTTATCTATTGGCGATTTAGTTGCAATTCACATTCCAAGTAATATTCGGCATTCTAATTACATTGCCGGTTGCCAAATTGCATTATCTCTTATAGTTTCCGAGATATGGACTATCGATAATTTACACCTTAGGCTCTGCTTCTAACTTGGGCCCAAATTGTAAAATGGTCTTATCTATTGGCGATTTCGTTCCAATTCACATTCCAAGTAATATTCGGCATGCTAATTACATTGCCGGTTGCCAAATTGCATTATCTCTTATTGTTTCCGAGATATGGACTATCGATAATTTACACCTTAGGCTCTGCTTCTAACTTGGGCCCAAATTGTAAAATGGTCTTATCTATTGGCGATTTCGTTCCAATTCACATTCCAAGTAATATTCGGCATGCTAATTACATTGCCGGTTGCGAAATTGCATTATCTCTTATAGTTTCCGAGATATGGACTATCGATAATTTACACCTTAGGCTCTGCTTCTAACTTGGGCCCAAATTGTAAAATGGTCTTATCTATTGGCGATTTAGTTGCAATTCACATTCCAAGTAATATTCGGCATGCTAATTACATTGCCGGTTGCCAAATTGCATTATCTCTTATAGTTTCCGAGATATGGACTATCGATAATTTACACCTTAGGCTCTGCTTCTAACTTGGGCCCAAATTGTAAAATGGTCTTATCTATTGGCGATTTCGTTCCAATTCACATTCCAAGTAATATTCGGCATGCTAATTACATTGCCGGTTGCCAAATTGCATTATCTCTTATAGTTTCCGAGATATGGACTATCGATAATTTACACCTTAGGCTCTGCTTCTAACTTGGGCCCAAATTGTAAAATGGTCTTATCTATTGGCGATTTCGTTCCAATTCACATTCCAAGTAATATTCGGCATGCTAATTACATTGCCGGTTGCCAAATTGCATTATCTCTTATAGTTTCCGAGATATAGACTATAGATAATTTGCACCTTATGCTCTGCTTCTAACTTGGGCCCAAATTGTAAAATGGTCTTATCTATTGGCGATTTCGTTCCAATTCACATTCCAAGTAATATTCGGCATGCTAATTACATTGCCGGTTGCCAAATTGCATTATCTCTTATAGTTTCCGATATATGGACTATCGATAATTTACACCTTAGGCTCTGCTTCTAACTTGGGCCCAAATTGTAAAATGGTCTTATCTATTGGCGATTTCGTTCCAATTCACATTCCAAGTAATATTTGGCATGCTAATTACATTGCCGGTTGCCAAATTGAATTATCTCTTATAGTTTCCGAGATATGGACTATCGATAATTTACACCTTAGGCTCTGCTTCTAACTTGGGCCCAAATTGTAAAATGGTCTTACCTATTGGCGATTTCGTTCCAATTCACATTCCAAGTAATATTCGGCATGCTAATTACATTGCCGGTTGCCAAATTGCATTATCTCTTATAGTTTCCGAGATATGGACTATCGATAATTTATACCTTAGGCTCTGCTTCTAACTTGGGCCCAAATTGTAAAATGGTCTTATCTATTGGCGATTTCGTTCCAATTCACATTCCAAGTGATATTCGGCATGCTAATTACATTGCCGGTTGCGAAATTGCATTATCTCTTATAGTTTCCGAGATATGGACTATCAATAATTTACACCTTAGGCTCTGCTTCTAACTTGGGCCCAAATTGTAAAATGGTCTTATCTATTGGCGATTTCGTTCCAATTCACATTCCAAGTAATATTCGGCATGCTAATTACATTGCCGGTTGCCAAATTGCATTATCTCTTATAGTTTCCGAGATATGGACTATCGATAATTTACACCTTAGGCTCTGCTTCTAACTTGGGCCCAAATTGTAAAATGGTCTTATCTATTGGCGATTTCGTTCCAATTCACATTCCAAGTAATATTCGGCATGCTAATTACATTGCCGGTTGCCAAATTGCATTATCTCTTATAGTTTCCGAGATATGGACTATCGATAATTTACACCTTAGGCTCTGCTTCTAACTTGGGCCCAAATTGTAAAATGGTCTTATCTATTGGCGATTTCGTTCCAATTCACATTCCAAGTAATATTCGGCATGCTAATTACATTGCCGGTTGCCAAATTGCATTATCTCTTATAGTTTCCGAGATATGGACTATCGATAATTTACACCTTAGGCTCTGCTTCTAACTTGGGCCCAAATTGTAAAATGGTCTTATCTATTGGCGATTTAGTTGCAATTCACATTCCAAGTAATATTCGGCATGCTAATTACATTGCCGGTTGCCAAATTGCATTATCTCTTATAGTTTCCGAGATATGGACTATCGATAATTTACACCTTAGGCTCTGCTTCTAACTTGGGCCCAAATTGTAAAATGGTCTTATCTATTGGCGATTTCGTTACAATTCACATTCCAAGTAATATTCGGCATGCTAATTACATTGCCGGTTGCCAAATTGCATTATCTCTTATAGTTTCCGAGATATGGACTATCGATAATTTACACCTTAGGCTCTGCTTCTAACTTGGGCCCAAATTGTAAAATGGTCTTATCTATTGGCGATTTCGTTCCAATTCACATTCCAAGTAATATTCGGCATGCTAATTACATTGCCGGTTGCCAAATTGCATTATCTCTTATAGTTTCCGAGATATGGACTATCGATAATTTACACCTTGGGCTCTGCTTCTAACTTGGGCCCAAATTGTAAAATGGTCTTATCTATTGGCGATTTCGTCCCAATTCACATTCCAAGTGATATTCGGCATGCTAATTACATTGCCGGTTGCCAAATTGCATTATCTCTTATAGTTTCCGAGATATGGACTATCGATAATTTACACCTTAGGCTCTGCTTCTAACTTGGGCCCAAATTGTAAAATGGTCTTATCTATTGGCGATTTAGTTGCAATTCACATTCCAAGTAATATTCGGCATGCTAATTACATTGCCGGTTGCCAAATTGCATTATCTCTTATAGTTTCCGAGATATGGACTATCGATAATTTACACCTTAGGCTCTGCTTCTAACTTGGGCCCAAATTGTAAAATGGTCTTATCTATTGGCGATTTCGTTCCAATTCACATTCCAAGTAATATTCGGCATGCTAATTACATTGCCGGTTGCCAAATTGCATTATCTCTTATTGTTTCCGAGATATGGACTATCGATAATTTACACCTTAGGCTCTGCTTCTAACTTGGGCCCAAATTGTAAAATGGTCTTATCTATTGGCGATTTCGTTCCAATTCACATTCCAAGTAATATTCGGCATGCTAATTACATTGCCGGTTGCCAAATTGCATTATCTCTTATAGTTTCCGAGATATGGACTATCGATAATTTACACCTTAGGCTCTGCTTCTAACTTGGGCCCAAATTGTAAAATGGTCTTATCTATTGGCGATTTAGTTGCAATTCACATTCCAAGTAATATTCGGCATGCTAATTACATTGCCGGTTGCCAAATTGCATTATCTCTTATAGTTTCCGAGATATGGACTATCGATAATTTACACCTTAGGCTCTGCTTCTAACTTGGGCCCAAATTGTAAAATGGTCTTATCTATTGGCGATTTCGTTCCAATTCACATTCCAAGTAATATTCGGCATGCTAATTACATTGCCGGTTGCCAAATTGCATTATCTCTTATAGTTTCCGAGATATGGACTATCGATAATTTACACCTTAGGCTCTGCTTCTAACTTGGGCCCAAATTGTAAAATGGTCTTATCTATTGGCGATTTCGTTCCAATTCACATTCCAAGTAATATTCGGCATGCTAATTACATTGCCAGTTGCCAAATTGCATTATCTCTTATAGTTTCCGAGATATAGACTATAGATAATTTGCACCTTATGCTCTGCTTCTAACTTGGGCCCAAATTGTAAAATGGTCTTATCTATTGGCGATTTCGTTCCAATTCACACTCCAAGTAATATTCGGCATGCTAATTACATTGCCGGTTGCGAAATTGCATTATCTCTTATAGTTTCCGAGATATGGACTATCGATAATTTACACCTTAGGCTCTGCTTCTAACTTGGGCCCAAATTGTAAAATGGTCTTATCTATTGGCGATTTCGTTCCAATTCACATTCCAAGTAATATTCGGCATGCTAATTACATTGCCGGTTGCCAAATTGCATTATCTCTTATAGTTTCCGAGATATGGACTATCGATAATTTACACCTTAGGCTCTGCTTCTAACTTGGGCCCAAATTGTAAAATGGTCTTATCTATTGGCGATTTCGTTCCAATTCACATTCCAAGTAATATTTGGCATGCTAATTACATTGCCGGTTGCCAAATTGCATTATATCTTATAGTTTCCGAGATATGGACTATCGATAATTTACACCTTAGGCTCTGCTTCTAACTTGGGCCCAAATTGTAAAATGGTCTTATCTATTGGCGATTTCGTCCCAATTCACATTCCAAGTGATATTCGGCATGCTAATTACATTGCCGGTTGCGAAATTGCATTATCTCTTATAGTTTCCGAGATATGGACTATCAATAATTTACACCTTAGGCTCTGCTTCTAACTTGGGCCCAAATTGTAAAATGGTCTTATCTATTGGCGATTTCGTTCCAATTCACATTCCAAGTAATATTCGGCATGCTAATTACATTGCCGGTTGCCAAATTGCATTATCTCTTATAGTTTCCGAGATATGGACTATCGATAATTTACACCTTAGGCTCTGCTTCTAACTTGGGCCCAAATTGTAAAATGGTCTTATCTATTGGCGATTTCGTTCCAATTCACATTCCAAGTAATATTCGGCATGCTAATTACATTGCCGGTTGCCAAATTGCATTATCTCTTATAGTTTCCGAGATATGGACTATCGATAATTTACACCTTAGGCTCTGCTTCTAACTTGGGCCCAAATTGTAAAATGGTCTTATCTATTGGCGATTTCGTTCCAATTCACATTCCAAGTAATATTCGGCATGCTAATTACATTGCCGGTTGCCAAATTGCATTATCTCTTATAGTTTCCGAGATATGGACTATCGATAATTTACACCTTAGGCTCTGCTTCTAACTTGGGCCCAAATTGTAAAATGGTTTTATCTATTGGCGATTTAGTTGCAATTCACATTCCAAGTAATATTCGGCATGCTAATTACATTGCCGGTTGCCAAATTGCATTATCTCTTATAGTTTCCGAGATATGGACTATCGATAATTTACACCTTAGGCTCTGCTTCTAACTTGGGCCCAAATTGTAAAATGGTCTTATCTATTGGCGATTTCGTTACAATTCACATTCCAAGTAATATTCGGCATGCTAATTACATTGCCGGTTGCCAAATTGCATTATCTCTTATAGTTTCCGAGATATGGACTATCGATAATTTACACCTTAGGCTCTGCTTCTAACTTGGGCCCAAATTGTAAAATGGTCTTATCTATTGGCGATTTCGTTCCAATTCACATTCCAAGTAATATTCGGCATGCTAATTACATTGCCGGTTGCGAAATTGCATTATCTCTTATAGTTTCCGAGATATGGACTATCGATAATTTACACCTTAGGCTCTGCTTCTAACTTGGGCCCAAATTGTAAAATGGTCTTATCTATTGGCGATTTCGTTCCAATTCACATTCCAAGTAATATTCGGCATGCTAATTACATTGCCGGTTGCCAAATTGCATTATCTCTTATAGTTTCCGAGATATGGACTATCGATAATTTACACCTTAGGCTCTGCTTCTAACTTGGGCCCAAATTGTAAAATGGTCTTATCTATTTTCGATTTCGTCCCAATTCACATTCCAAGTGATATTCGGCATGCTAATTACATTGCCGGTTGTGAAATTGCATTACCTCTTATAGTTTCCGAGATATGGACTATCAATAATTTACACCTTAGGCTCTGCTTCTAACTTGGGCCCAAATTGTAAAATGGTCTTATCTATTGGCGATTTCGTTCCAATTCACATTCCAAGTAATATTCGGCATGCTAATTACATTGCCGGTTGCCAAATTGCATTATCTCTTATAGTTTCCGAGATATGGACTATCGATAATTTACACCTTAGGCTCTGCTTCTAACTTGGGCCCAAATTGTAAAATGGTCTTATCTATTGGCGATTTCGTTCCAATTCACATTCCAAGTAATATTCGGCATGCTAATTACATTGCCGGTTGCCAAATTGAATTATCTCTTATAGTTTCCGAGATATGGACTATCGATAATTTACACCTTAGGCTCTGCTTCTAACTTGGGCCCAAATTGTAAAATGGTCTTACCTATTGGCGATTTCGTTCCAATTCACATTCCAAGTAATATTCGGCATGCTAATTACATTGCCGGTTGCCAAATTGCATTATCTCTTATAGTTTCCGAGATATGGACTATCGATAATTTACACCTTAGGCTCTGCTTCTAACTTGGGCCCAAATTGTAAAATGGTCTTATCTATTGGCGATTTCGTTCCAATTCACATTCCAAGTAATATTCGGCATGCTAATTACATTGCCGGTTGCCAAATTGCATTATCTCTTATAGTTTCCGAGATATGGACTATCGATAATTTACACCTTAGGCTCTGCTTCTAACTTGGGCCCAAATTGTAAAATGGTCTTATCTATTGGCGATTTCGTCCCAATTCACATTCCAAGTGATATTCGGCATGCTAATTACATTGCCGGTTGCGAAATTGCATTATCTCTTATAGTTTCCGAGATATGGACTATCAATAATTTACACCTTAGGCTCTGCTTCTAACTTGGGCCCAAATTGTAAAATGGTCTTATCTATTGGCGATTTCGTTCCAATTCACATTCCAAGTAATATTCGGCATGCTAATTACATTGCCTGTTGCCAAATTGCATTATCTCTTATAGTTTCCGAGATATGGACTATCGATAATTTACACCTTAGGCTCTGCTTCTAACTTGGGCCCAAATTGTAAAATGGTCTTATCTATTGGCGATTTCGTTCCAATTCACATTCCAAGTAATATTCGGCATGCTAATTACATTGCCGGTTGTGAAATTGCATTATCTCTTATAGTTTCCGAGATATGGACTATCAATAATTTACACCTTAGGCTCTGCTTCTAACTTGGGCCCAAATTGTAAAATGGTCTTATCTATTGGCGATTTCGTTCCAATTCACATTCCAAGTAATATTCGGCATGCTAATTACATTGCCGGTTGCCAAATTGCATTATCTCTTATAGTTTCCGAGATATGGACTATCGATAATTTACACCTTAGGCTCTGCTTCTAACTTGGGCCCAAATTGTAAAATGGTCTTATCTATTGGCGATTTCGTTCCAATTCACATTCCAAGTAATATTCGGCATGCTAATTACATTGCCGGTTGCCAAATTGAATTATCTCTTATAGTTTCCGAGATATGGACTATCGATAATTTACACCTTAGGCTCTGCTTCTAACTTGGGCCCAAATTGTAAAATGGTCTTACCTATTGGCGATTTCGTTCCAATTCACATTCCAAGTAATATTCGGCATGCTAATTACATTGCCGGTTGCCAAATTGCATTATCTCTTATAGTTTCCGAGATATGGACTATCGATAATTTACACCTTAGGCTCTGCTTCTAACTTGGGCCCAAATTGTAAAATGGTCTTATCTATTGGCGATTTCGTTCCAATTCACATTCCAAGTAATATTCGGCATGCTAATTACATTGCCGGTTGCCAAATTGCATTATCTCTTATAGTTTCCGAGATATGGACTATCGATAATTTACACCTTAGGCTCTGCTTCTAACTTGGGCCCAAATTGTAAAATGGTCTTATCTATTGGCGATTTCGTCCCAATTCACATTCCAAGTGATATTCGGCATGCTAATTACATTGCCGGTTGCGAAATTGCATTATCTCTTATAGTTTCCGAGATATGGACTATCAATAATTTACACCTTAGGCTCTGCTTCTAACTTGGGCCCAAATTGTAAAATGGTCTTATCTATTGGCGATTTCGTTCCAATTCACATTCCAAGTAATATTCGGCATGCTAATTACATTGCCGGTTGCCAAATTGCATTATCTCTTATAGTTTCCGAGATATGGACTATCGATAATTTACACCTTAGGCTCTGCTTCTAACTTGGGCCCAAATTGTAAAATGGTCTTACCTATTGGCGATTTCGTTCCAATTCACATTCCAAGTAATATTCGGCATGCTAATTACATTGCCGGTTGCCAAATTGCATTATCTCTTATAGTTTCCGAGATATGGACTATCGATAATTTACACCTTAGGCTCTGCTTCTAACTTGGGCCCAAATTGTAAAATGGTCTTATCTATTGGCGATTTCGTTCCAATTCACATTCCAAGTAATATTCGGCATGCTAATTACATTGCCGGTTGCCAAATTGCATTATCTCTTATAGTTTCCGAGATATGGACTATCGATAATTTACACCTTAGGCTCTGCTTCTAACTTGGGCCCAAATTGTAAAATGGTCTTATCTATTGGCGATTTCGTCCCAATTCACATTCCAAGTGATATTCGGCATGCTAATTACATTGCCGGTTGCGAAATTGCATTATCTCTTATAGTTTCCGAGATATGGACTATCAATAATTTACACCTTAGGCTCTGCTTCTAACTTGGGCCCAAATTGTAAAATGGTCTTATCTATTGGCGATTTCGTTCCAATTCACATTCCAAGTAATATTCGGCATGCTAATTACATTGCCGGTTGCCAAATTGCATTATCTCTTATAGTTTCCGAGATATGGACTATCGATAATTTACACCTTAGGCTCTGCTTCTAACTTGGGCCCAAATTGTAAAATGGTCTTATCTATTGGCGATTTCGTTCCAATTCACATTCCAAGTAATATTCGGCATGCTAATTACATTGCCGGTTGCCAAATTGCATTATCTCTTATAGTTTCCGAGATATGGACTATCGATAATTTACACCTTAAGCTCTGCTTCTAACTTGGGCCCAAATTGTAAAATGGTCTTATCTATTGGCGATTTCGTTCCAATTCACATTCCAAGTAATATTCGGCATGCTAATTACATTGCCGGTTGCCAAATTGCATTATCTCTTATAGTTTCCGAGATATGGACTATCGATAATTTACACCTTAGGCTCTGCTTCTAACTTGGGCCCAAATTGTAAAATGGTCTTATCTATTGGCGATTTCGTTCCAATTCACATTCCAAGTAATATTCGGCATGCTAATTACATTGCCGGTTGCCAAATTGCATTATCTCTTATAGTTTCCGAGATATGGACTATCGATAATTTACACCTTAGGCTCTGCTTCTAACTTGGGCCCAAATTGTAAAATGGTCTTATCTATTGGCGATTTCGTCCCAATTCACATTCCAAGTGATATTCGGCATGCTAATTACATTGCCGGTTGCGAAATTGCATTATCTCTTATAGTTTCCGAGATATGGACTATCGATAATTTACACCTTAGGCTCTGCTTCTAACTTGGGCCCAAATTGTAAAATGGTCTTATCTATTGGCGATTTCGTCCCAATTCACATTCCAAGTGATATTCGGCATGCTAATTACATTGCCGGTTGCGAAATTGCATTATCTCTTATAGTTTCCGAGATATGGACTATCAATAATTTACACCTTAGGCTCTGCTTCTAACTTGGGCCCAAATTGTAAAATGGTCTTATCTGTTGGCGATTTCGTTCCAATTCACATTCCAAGTAATATTCGGCATGCTAATTACATTGCCGGTTGCCAAATTGCATTATCTCTTATAGTTTCCGAGATATGGACTATCGATAATTTACACCTTAGACTCTGCTTCTAACTTGGGCCCAAATTGTAAAATGGTCTTATCTATTGGCGATTTCGTTCCAATTCACATTCCAAGTAATATTCGGCATGCTAATTACATTGCCGGTTGCCAAATTGCATTATCTCTTATAGTTTCCGAGATATGGACTATCGATAATTTACACCTTAGGCTCTGCTTCTAACTTGGGCCCAAATTGTAAAATGGTCTTATCTATTGGCGATTTCGTTCCAATTCACATTCCAAGTAATATTCGGCATGCTAATTACATTGCCGGTTGCCAAATTGCATTATCTCTTATAGTTTCCGAGATATGGACTATCGATAATTTACACCATAGGCTCTGCTTCTAACTTGGGCCCAAATTGTAAAATGGTCTTATCTATTGGCGATTTCGTTCCAATTCACATTCCAAGTAATATTCGGCATGCTAATTACATTGCCGGTTGCCAAATTGCATTATCTCTTATAGTTTCCGAGATATGGACTATCGATAATTTACACCTTAGGCTCTGCTTCTAACTTGGGCCCAAATTGTAAAATGGTCTTATCTATTGGCGATTTCGTTCCAATTCACATTCCAAGTAATATTCGGCATGCTAATTACATTGCCGGTTGCCAAATTGCATTATCTCTTATAGTTTCCGAGATATGGACTATCGATAATTTACACCTTAGGCTCTGCTTCTAACTTGGGCCCAAATTGTAAAATGGTCTTATCTATTGGCGATTTCGTTCCAATTCACATTCCAAGTAATATTCGGCATGCTAATTACATTGCCGGTTGCCAAATTGAATTATCTCTTATAGTTTCCGAGATATGGACTATCGATAATTTACACCTTAGGCTCTGCTTCTAACTTGGGCCCAAATTGTAAAATGGTCTTACCTATTGGCGATTTCGTTCCATTTCACATTCCAAGTAATATTCGGCATGCTAATTACATTGCCGGTTGCCAAATTGCATTATCTCTTATAGTTTCCGAGATATGGACTATCGATAATTTATACCTTAGGCTCTGCTTCTAACTTGGGCCCAAATTGTAAAATGGTCTTATCTATTGGCGATTTCGTTCCAATTCACATTCCAAGTAATATTCGGCATGCTAATTACATTGCCGGTTGCCAAATTGCATTATCTCTTATAGTTTCCGAGATATGGACTATCGATAATTTACACCTTAGGCTCTGCTTCTAACTTGGGCCCAAATTGTAAAACGGTCTTATCTATTGGCGATTTCGTTCCAATTCACATTCCAAGTGATATTCGGCATGCTAATTACATTGCCGGTTGCGAAATTGCATTATCTCTTATAGTTTCCGAGATATGGACTATCGATAATTTACACCTTAGGCTCTGCTTCTAACTTGGGCCCAAATTGTAAAATGGTCTTATCTATTGGCGATTTAGTTGCAATTCACATTCCAAGTAATATTCGGCATGCTAATTACATTGCCGGTTGCCAAATTGCATTATCTCTTATAGTTTCCGAGATATGGACTATCGATAATTTACACCTTAGGCTCTGCTTCTAACTTGGGCCCAAATTGTAAAATGGTCTTATCTATTGGCGATTTCGTTCCAATTCACATTCCAAGTAATATTCGGCATGCTAATTACATTGCCGGTTGCCAAATTGCATTATCTCTTATAGTTTCCGAGATATGGACTATCGATAATTTACACCTTAGGCTCTGCTTCTAACTTGGGCCCAAATTGTAAAATGGTCTTATCTATTGGCGATTTCGTTCCAATTCACATTCCAAGTAATATTCGGCATGCTAATTAAATTGCCGGTTGCCAAATTGCATTATCTCTTATAGTTTCCGAGATATGGACTATCGATAATTTACACCTTAGGCTCTGCTTCTAACTTGGGCCCAAATTGTAAAATGGTCTTATCTATTGGCGATTTCGTCCCAATTCACATTCCAAGTGATATTCGGCATGCTAATTACATTGCCGGTTGCCAAATTGCATTATCTCTTATAGTTTCCGAGATATGGACTATCGATAATTTACTCCTTAGGCTCTGCTTCTAACTTGGGCCCAAATTGTAAAATGGTCTTATCTATTGGCGATTTCGTTCCAATTCACATTCCAAGTAATATTCGGCATGCTAATTACATTGCCGGTTGCCAAATTGAATTATCTCTTATAGTTTCCGAGATATGGACTATCGATAATTTACACCTTAGGCTCTGCTTCTAACTTGGGCCCAAATTGTAAAATGGTCTTACCTATTGGCGATTTCGTTCCAATTCACATTCCAAGTAATATTCGGCATGCTAATTACATTGCCGGTTGCCAAATTGCATTATCTCTTATAGTTTCCGAGATATGGACTATCGATAATTTACACCTTAGGCTCTGCTTCTAACTTGGGCCCAAATTGTAAAATGGTCTTATCTATTGGCGATTTCGTTCCAATTCACATTCCAAGTAATATTCGGCATGCTAATTACATTGCCGGTTGCCAAATTGCATTATCTCTTATAGTTTCCGAGATATGGACTATCGATAATTTACACCTTAGGCTCTGCTTCTAACTTGGGCCCAAATTGTAAAATGGTCTTATCTATTGGCGATTTCGTCCCAATTCACATTCCAAGTGATATTCGGCATGCTAATTACATTGCCGGTTGCGAAATTGCATTATCTCTTATAGTTTCCGAGATATGGACTATCAATAATTTACACCTTAGGCTCTGCTTCTAACTTGGGCCCAAATTGTAAAATGGTCTTATCTATTGGCGATTTCGTTCCAATTCACATTCCAAGTAATATTCGGCATGCTAATTACATTGCCGGTTGCCAAATTGCATTATCTCTTATAGTTTCCGAGATATGGACTATCGATAATTTACACCTTAGGCTCTGCTTCTAACTTGGGCCCAAATTGTAAAATGGTCTTATCTATTGGCGATTTCGTTCCAATTCACATTCCAAGTAATATTCGGCATGCTAATTACATTGCCGGTTGCCAAATTGCATTATCTCTTATAGTTTCCGAGATATGGACTATCGATAATTTACACCTTAGGCTCTGCTTCTAACTTGGGCCCAAATTGTAAAATGGTCTTATCTATTGGCGATTTCGTTCCAATTCACATTCCAAGTAATATTCGGCATGCTAATTACATTGCCGGTTGCCAAATTGCATTATCTCTTATAGTTTCCGAGATATGGACTATCGATAATTTACACCTTAGGCTCTGCTTCTAACTTGGGCCCAAATTGTAAAATGGTCTTATCTATTGGCGATTTCGTCCCAATTCACATTCCAAGTGATATTCGGCATGCTAATTACATTGCCGGTTGCGAAATTGCATTATCTCTTATAGTTTCCGGGATATGGACTATCAATAATTTACACCTTAGGCTCTGCTTCTAACTTGGGCCCAAATTGTAAAATGGTCTTATCTATTGGCGATTTCGTTCCAATTCACATTCCAAGTAATATTCGGCATGCTAATTACATTGCCGGTTGCCAAATTGCATTATCTCTTATAGTTTCCGAGATATGGACTATCGATAATTTACACCTTAGGCTCTGCTTCTAACTTGGGCCCAAATTGTAAAATGGTCTTATCTATTGGCGATTTCGCCCCATTTCACATTCCAAGTGATATTCGGCATGCTAATTACATTGCCGGTTGCGAAATTGCATTATCTCTTATAGTTTCCGAGATATGGACTATCGATAATTTACACCTTAGGCTCTGCTTCTAACTTGGGCCCAAATTGTAAAATGGTCCTATCTATTGGCGATTTCGTCCCAATTCACATTCCAAGTGATATTCGGCATGCTAATTACATTGCCGGTTGCGAAATTGCATTATCTCTTATAGTTTCCGAGATATGGACTATCAATAATTTACACCTTAGGCTCTGCTTCTAACTTGGGCCCAAATTGTAAAATGGTCTTATCTATTGGCGATTTCGTTCCAATTCACATTCCAAGTAATATTCGGCATGCTAATTACATTGCCGGTTGCCAAATTGCATTATCTCTTATAGTTTCCGAGATATGGACTATCGATAATTTACACCTTAGGCTCTGCTTCTAACTTGGGCCCAAATTGTAAAATGGTCTTATCTATTGGCGATTTCGTTCCAATTCACATTCCAAGTAATATTCGGCATGCTAATTACATTGCCGGTTGCCAAATTGCATTATCTCTTATAGTTTCCGAGATATGGACTATCGATAATTTACACCTTAGGCTCTGCTTCTAACTTGGGCCCAAATTGTAAAATGGTCTTATCTATTGGCGATTTCGTTCCAATTCACATTCCAAGTAATATTCGGCATGCTAATTACATTGCCGGTTGCCAAATTGCATTATCTCTTATAGTTTCCGAGATATGGATTATCGATAATTTACACCTTAGGCTCTGCTTCTAACTTGGGCCCAAATTGTAAAATGGTCTTATCTATTGGCGATTTCGTTCCAATTCACATTCCAAGTAATATTCGGCATGCTAATTACATTGCCGATTGCCAAATTGCATTATCTCTTATAGTTTCCGAGATATGGACTATCGATAATTTACACCATAGGCTCTGCTTCTAACTTGGGCCCAAATTGTAAAATGGTCTTATCTATTGGCGATTTCGTTCCAATTCACATTCCAAGTAATATTCGGCATGCTAATTACATTGCCGGTTGCCAAATTGCATTATCTCTTATAGTTTCCGAGATATGGACTATCGATAATTTACACCTTAGGCTCTGCTTCTAACTTGGGCCCAAATTGTAAAATGGTCTTATCTATTGGCGATTTCGTTCCAATTCACATTCCAAGTAATATTCGGCATGCTAATTACATTGCCGGTTGCCAAATTGCATTATCTCTTATAGTTTCCGAGATATGGACTATCGATAATTTACACCTTAGGCTCTGCTTCTAACTTGGGCCCAAATTGTAAAATGGTCTTATCTATTGGCGATTTCGTTCCAATTCACATTCCAAGTAATATTCGGCATGCTAATTACATTGCCGGTTGCCAAATTGCATTATCTCTTATAGTTTCCGAGATATGGACTATCGATAATTTACACCTTAGGCTCTGCTTCCAACTTGGGCCCAAATTGTAAAATGGTCTTATCTATTGGCGATTTCGTTCCAATTCACATTCCAAGTAATATTCGGCATGCTAATTACATTGCCGGTTGCCAAATTGCATTATCTCTTATAGTTTCCGAGATATGGACTATCGATAATTTACACCTTAGGCTCTGCTTCTAACTTGGGCCCAAATTGTAAAATGGTCTTATCTATTGGCGATTTCGTCCCAATTTACATTCCAAGTGATATTCGGCATGCTAATTACATTGCCGGTTGCCAAATTGCATTATCTCTTATAGTTTCCGAGATATGGACTATCGATAATTTACTCCTTAGGCTCTGCTTCTAACTTGGGCCCAAATTGTAAAATGGTCTTATCTATTGGCGATTTCGTTCCAATTCACATTCCAAGTAATATTCGGCATGCTAATTACATTGCCCGTTGCCAAATTGAATTATCTCTTATAGTTTCCGAGATATGGACTATCGATAATTTACACCTTAGGCTCTGCTTCTAACTTGGGCCCAAATTGTAAAATGGTCTTATCTATTGGCGATTTAGTTGCAATTCACATTCCAAGTAATATTCGGCATGCTAATTACATTGCCGGTTGCCAAATTGCATTATCTCTTATAGTTCCCGAGATATGGACTATCGATAATTTACACCTTAGGCTCTGCTTCTAACTTGGGCCCAAATTGTAAAATGGTCTTATCTATTGGCGATTTAGTTGCAATTCACATTCCAAGTAATATTCGGCATGCTAATTACATTGCCGGTTGCCAAATTGCATTATCTCTTATAGTTTCCGAGATATGGACTATCGATAATTTACACCTTAGGCTCTGCTTCTAACTTGGGCCCAAATTGTAAAATGGTCTTATCTATTGGCGATTTCGTTCCAATTCACATTCCAAGTAATATTCGGCATGCTAATTACATTGCCGGTTGCCAAATTGCATTATCTCTTATAGTTTCCGAGATATGGACTATCGATAATTTACACCTTAGGCTCTGCTTCTAACTTGGGCCCAAATTGTAAAATGGTCTTATCTATTGGCGATTTCGTTCCAATTCACATTCCAAGTAATATTCGGCATGCTAATTACATTGCCGGTTGCCAAATTGCATTATCTCTTATAGTTTCCGAGATATGGACTATCGATAATTTACACCTTAGGCTCTGCTTCTAACTTGGGCCCAAATTGTAAAATGGTCTTATCTATTGGCGATTTCGTCCCAATTCACATTCCAAGTGATATTCGGCATGCTAATTACATTGCCGGTTGCGAAATTGCATTATCTCTTATAGTTTCCGAGATATGGACTATCGATAATTTACACCTTAGGCTCTGCTTCTAACTTGGGCCCAAATTGTAAAATGGTCTTATCTATTGGCGATTTCGTCCCAATTCACATTCCAAGTGATATTCGGCATGCTAATTACATTGCCGTTTGCGAAATTGCATTATCTCTTAGAGTTTCCGAGATATGGACTATCAATAATTTACACCTTAGGCTCTGCTTCTAACTTGGGCCCAAATTGTAAAATGGTCTTATCTATTGGCGATTTCGTTCCAATTCACATTCCAAGTAATATTCGGCATGCTAATTACATTGCCGGTTGCCAAATTGCATTATCTCTTATAGTTTCCGAGATATGGACTATCGATAATTTACACCTTAGGCTCTGCTTCTAACTTGGGCCCAAATTGTAAAATGGTCTTATCTATTGGCGATTTCGTTCCAATTCACATTCCAAGTAATATTCGGCATGCTAATTACATTGCCGGTTGCCAAATTGCATTATCTCTTATAGTTTCCGAGATATGGACTATCGATAATTTACACCTTAGGCTCTACTTCTAACTTGGGCCCAAATTGTAAAATGGTCTTATCTATTGGCGATTTCGTTCCAATTCACATTCCAAGTAATATTCGGCATGCTAATTACATTGCCGGTTGCCAAATTGCATTATCTCTTATAGTTTCCGAGATATGGACTATCGATAATTTACACCTTAGGCTCTGCTTCTAACTTGGGCCCAAATTGTAAAATGGTCTTATCTATTGGCGATTTAGTTGCAATTCACATTCCAAGTAATATTCGGCATGCTAATTACATTGCCGGTTGCCAAATTGCATTATCTCTTATAGTTTCCGAGATATGGACTATCGATAATTTACACCTTAGGCTCTGCTTCTAACTTGGGCCCAAATTGTAAAATGGTCTTATCTATTGGCGATTTAGTTGCAATTCACATTCCAAGTAATATTCGGCATGCTAATTACATTGCCGGTTGCCAAATTGCTTTATCTCTTATAGTTTCCGAGATATGGACTATCGATAATTTACACCTTAGGCTCTGCTTCTAACTTGGGCCCAAATTGTAAAATGGTCTTATCTATTGGCGATTTCGTTCCAATTCACATTCCAAGTAATATTCGGCATGCTAATTACATTGCCGGTTGCCAAATTGCATTATCTCTTATAGTTTCCGAGATATGGACTATCGATAATTTACACCTTAGGCTCTGCTTCTAACTTGGGCCCAAATTGTAAAATGGTCTTATCTATTGGCGATTTAGTTGCAATTCACATTCCAAGTAATATTCGGCATGCTAATTACATTGCCGGTTGCCAAATTGCATTATCTCTTATAGTTCCCGAGATATGGACTATCGATAATTTACACCTTAGGCTCTGCTTCTAACTTGGGCCCAAATTGTAAAATGGTCTTATCTATTGGCGATTTAGTTGCAATTCACATTCCAAGTAATATTCGGCATGCTAATTACATTGCCGGTTGCCAAATTGCATTATCTCTTATAGTTTCCGAGATATGGACTATCGATAATTTACACCTTAGGCTCTGCTTCTAACTTGGGCCCAAATTGTAAAATGGTCTTATCTATTGGCGATTTCGTTCCAATTCACATTCCAAGTAATATTCGGCATGCTAATTACATTGCCGGTTGCCAAATTGCATTATCTCTTATAGTTTCCGAGATATGGACTATCGATAATTTACACCTTAGGCTCTGCTTCTAACTTGGGCCCAAATTGTAAAATGGTCTTATCTATTGGCGATTTCGTTCCAATTCACATTCCAAGTAATATTCGGCATGCTAATTACATTGCCGGTTGCCAAATTGCATTATCTCTTATAGTTTCCGAGATATGGACTATCGATAATTTACACCTTAGGCTCTGCTTCTAACTTGGGCCCAAATTGTAAAATGGTCTTATCTATTGGCGATTTCGTCCCAATTCACATTCCAAGTGATATTCGGCATGCTAATTACATTGCCGGTTGCGAAATTGCATTATCTCTTATAGTTTCCGAGATATGGACTATCGATAATTTACACCTTAGGCTCTGCTTCTAACTTGGGCCCAAATTGTAAAATGGTCTTATCTATTGGCGATTTCGTCCCAATTCACATTCCAAGTGATATTCGGCATGCTAATTACATTGCCGTTTGCGAAATTGCATTATCTCTTAGAGTTTCCGAGATATGGACTATCAATAATTTACACCTTAGGCTCTGCTTCTAACTTGGGCCCAAATTGTAAAATGGTCTTATCTATTGGCGATTTCGTTCCAATTCACATTCCAAGTAATATTCGGCATGCTAATTACATTGCCGGTTGCCAAATTGCATTATCTCTTATAGTTTCCGAGATATGGACTATCGATAATTTACACCTTAGGCTCTGCTTCTAACTTGGGCCCAAATTGTAAAATGGTCTTATCTATTGGCGATTTCGTTCCAATTCACATTCCAAGTAATATTCGGCATGCTAATTACATTGCCGGTTGCCAAATTGCATTATCTCTTATAGTTTCCGAGATATGGACTATCGATAATTTACACCTTAGGCTCTACTTCTAACTTGGGCCCAAATTGTAAAATGGTCTTATCTATTGGCGATTTCGTTCCAATTCACATTCCAAGTAATATTCGGCATGCTAATTACATTGCCGGTTGCCAAATTGCATTATCTCTTATAGTTTCCGAGATATGGACTATCGATAATTTACACCTTAGGCTCTGCTTCTAACTTGGGCCCAAATTGTAAAATGGTCTTATCTATTGGCGATTTAGTTGCAATTCACATTCCAAGTAATATTCGGCATGCTAATTACATTGCCGGTTGCCAAATTGCATTATCTCTTATAGTTTCCGAGATATGGACTATCGATAATTTACACCTTAGGCTCTGCTTCTAACTTGGGCCCAAATTGTAAAATGGTCTTATCTATTGGCGATTTAGTTGCAATTCACATTCCAAGTAATATTCGGCATGCTAATTACATTGCCGGTTGCCAAATTGCATTATCTCTTATAGTTTCCGAGATATGGACTATCGATAATTTACACCTTAGGCTCTGCTTCTAACTTGGGCCCAAATTGTAAAATGGTCTTATCTATTGGCGATTTCGTTCCAATTCACATTCCAAGTAATATTCGGCATGCTAATTACATTGCCGGTTGCCAAATTGCATTATCTCTTATAGTTTCCGAGATATGGACTATCGATAATTTACACCTTAGGCTCTGCTTCTAACTTGGGCCCAAATTGTAAAATGGTCTTATCTATTGGCGATTTCGTTCCAATTCACATTCCAAGTAATATTCGGCATGCTAATTACATTGCCGGTTGCCAAATTGCATTATCTCTTATAGTTTCCGAGATATGGACTATCGATAATTTACACCTTAGGCTCTGCTTCTAACTTGGGCCCAAATTGTAAAATGGACTTATCTATTGGCGATTTCGTTCCAATTCACACTCCAAGTAATATTCGGCATGCTAATTACATTGCCGGTTGCGAAATTGCATTATCTCTTATAGTTTCCGAGATATGGACTATCGATAATTTACACCTTAGGCTCTGCTTCTAACTTGGGCCCAAATTGTAAAATGGTCTTATCTATTGGCGATTTAGTTGCAATTCACATTCCAAGTAATATTAGGCATGCTAATTACATTGCCGGTTGCCAAATTGCATTATCTCTTATAGTTTCCGAGATATGGACTATCGATAATTTACACCTTAGGCTCTGCTTCTAACTTGGGCCCAAATTGAAAAATGGTCTTATCTATTGGCGATTTCGTTCCAATTCACATTCCAAGTAATATTCGGCATGCTAATTACATTGCCGGTTGCCAAATTACATTATCTCTTATAGTTTCCGAGATATGGACTATCGATAATTTACACCTTAGGCTCTGCTTCTAACTTGGGCCCAAATTGTAAAATGGTCTTATCTATTGGCGATTTTGTTCCAATTCACATTCCAAGTAATATTCGGCATGCTAATTACATTGCCGGTTGCCAAATTGCATTATCTCTTATAGTTTCCGAGATATGGACTATCGATAATTTACACCTTAGGCTCTGCTTCTAACTTGGGCCCAAATTGTAAAATGGTCTTATCTATTGGCTATTTAGTTGCAATTCACATTCCAAGTAATATTCGGCATGCTAATTACATCGCCGGTTGCCAAATTGCATTATCTCTTATAGTTTCCGAGATATGGACTATCGATAATTTACACCTTAGGCTCTGCTTCTAACTTGGGCCCAAATTGTAAAATGGTCTTATCTATTGGCGATTTCGTTCCAATTCACATTCCAAGTAATATTCGGCATGCTAATTACATTGCCGGTTGCCAAATTGAATTATCTCTTATAGTTTCCGAGATATGGACTATCGATAATTTACACCTTAGGCTCTGCTTCTAACTTGGGCCCAAATTGTAAAATGGTCTTACCTATTGGCGATTTCGTTCCAATTCACATTCCAAGTAATATTCGGCATGCTAATTACATTGCCGGTTGCCAAATTGCATTATCTCTTATAGTTTCCGAGATATGGACTATCGATAATTTATACCTTAGGCTCTGCTTCTAACTTGGGCCCAAATTGTAAAATGGTCTTATCTATTGGCGATTTCGTTCCAATTCACATTCCAAGTAATATTCGGCATGCTAATTACATTGCCGGTTGCCAAATTGCATTATCTCTTATAGTTTCCGAGATATGGACTATCGATAATTTACACCTTAGGCTCTGCTTCTAACTTGGGCCCAAATTGTAAAATGGTCTTATCTATTGGCGATTTCGTCCCAATTCACATTCCAAGTGATATTCGGCATGCTAATTACATTGCCGGTTGCGAAATTGCATTATCTCTTATAGTTTCCGAGATATGGACTATCGATAATTTACACCTTAGGCTCTGCTTCTAACTTGGGCCCAAATTGTAAAATGGTCTTATCTATTGGCGATTTCGTCCCAATTCACATTCCAAGTGATATTCGGCATGCTAATTACATTGCCGGTTGCGAAATTGCATTATCTCTTATAGTTTCCGAGATATGGACTATCAATAATTTACACCTTAGGCTCTGCTTCTAACTTGGGCCCAAATTGTAAAATGGTCTTATCTGTTGGCGATTTCGTTCCAATTCACATTCCAAGTAATATTCGGCATGCTAATTACATTGCCGGTTGCCAAATTGCATTATCTCTTATAGTTTCCGAGATATGGACTATCGATAATTTACACCTTAGGCTCTGCTTCTAACTTGGGCCCAAATTGTAAAATGGTCTTATCTATTGGCGATTTCGTTCCAATTCACATTCCAAGTAATATTCGGCATGCTAATTACATTGCCGGTTGCCAAATTGCATTATCTCTTATAGTTTCCGAGATATGGACTATCGATAATTTACACCTTAGGCTCTGCTTCTAACTTGGGCCCAAATTGTAAAATGGTCTTATCTATTGGCGATTTCGTTCCAATTCACATTCCAAGTAATATTCGGCATGCTAATTACATTGCCGGTTGCCAAATTGCATTATCTCTTATAGTTTCCGAGATATGGACTATCGATAATTTACACCATAGGCTCTGCTTCTAACTTGGGCCCAAATTGTAAAATGGTCTTATCTATTGGCGATTTCGTTCCAATTCACATTCCAAGTAATATTCGGCATGCTAATTACATTGCCGGTTGCCAAATTGCATTATCTCTTATAGTTTCCGAGATATGGACTATCGATAATTTACACCTTAGGCTCTGCTTCTAACTTGGGCCCAAATTGTAAAATGGTCTTACCTATTGGCGATTTCGTTCCATTTCACATTCCAAGTAATATTCGGCATGCTAATTACATTGCCGGTTGCCAAATTGCATTATCTCTTATAGTTTCCGAGATATGGACTATCGATAATTTATACCTTAGGCTCTGCTTCTAACTTGGGCCCAAATTGTAAAATGGTCTTATCTATTGGCGATTTCGTTCCAATTCACATTCCAAGTAATATTCGGCATGCTAATTACATTGCCGGTTGCCAAATTGCATTATCTCTTATAGTTTCCGAGATATGGACTATCGATAATTTACACCTTAGGCTCTGCTTCTAACTTGGGCCCAAATTGTAAAACGGTCTTATCTATTGGCGATTTCGTTCCAATTCACATTCCAAGTGATATTCGGCATGCTAATTACATTGCCGGTTGCGAAATTGCATTATCTCTTATAGTTTCCGAGATATGGACTATCGATAATTTACACCTTAGGCTCTGCTTCTAACTTGGGCCCAAATTGTAAAATGGTCTTATCTATTGGCGATTTAGTTGCAATTCACATTCCAAGTAATATTCGGCATGCTAATTACATTGCCGGTTGCCAAATTGCATTATCTCTTATAGTTTCCGAGATATGGACTATCGATAATTTACACCTTAGGCTCTGCTTCTAACTTGGGCCCAAATTGTAAAATGGTCTTATCTATTGGCGATTTCGTTCCAATTCACATTCCAAGTAATATTCGGCATGCTAATTACATTGCCGGTTGCCAAATTGCATTATCTCTTATAGTTTCCGAGATATGGACTATCGATAATTTACACCTTAGGCTCTGCTTCTAACTTGGGCCCAAATTGTAAAATGGTCTTATCTATTGGCGATTTCGTTCCAATTCACATTCCAAGTAATATTCGGCATTCTAATTACATTGCCGGTTGCCAAATTGCATTATCTCTTATAGTTTCCGAGATATGGACTATCGATAATTTACACCTTAGGCTCTGCTTCTAACTTGGGCCCAAATTGTAAAATGGTCTTATCTATTGGCGATTTCGTCCCAATTCACATTCCAAGTGATATTCGGCATGCTAATTACATTGCCGGTTGCCAAATTGCATTATCTCTTATAGTTTCCGAGATATGGACTATCGATAATTTACTCCTTAGGCTCTGCTTCTAACTTGGGCCCAAATTGTAAAATGGTCTTATCTATTGGCGATTTCGTTCCAATTCACATTCCAAGTAATATTCGGCATGCTAATTACATTGCCGGTTGCCAAATTGAATTATCTCTTATAGTTTCCGAGATATGGACTATCGATAATTTACACCTTAGGCTCTGCTTCTAACTTGGGCCCAAATTGTAAAATGGTCTTACCTATTGGCGATTTCGTTCCAATTCACATTCCAAGTAATATTCGGCATGCTAATTACATTGCCGGTTGCCAAATTGCATTATCTCTTATAGTTTCCGAGATATGGACTATCGATAATTTACACCTTAGGCTCTGCTTCTAACTTGGGCCCAAATTGTAAAATGGTCTTATCTATTGGCGATTTCGTTCCAATTCACATTCCAAGTAATATTCAGCATGCTAATTACATTGCCGGTTGCCAAATTGCATTATCTCTTATAGTTTCCGAGATATGGACTATCGATAATTTACACCTTAGGCTCTGCTTCTAACTTGGGCCCAAATTGTAAAATGGTCTTATCTATTGGCGATTTCGTCCCAATTCACATTCCAAGTGATATTCGGCATGCTAATTACATTGCCGGTTGCGAAATTGCATTATCTCTTATAGTTTCCGAGATATGGACTATCAATAATTTACACCTTAGGCTCTGCTTCTAACTTGGGCCCAAATTGTAAAATGGTCTTATCTATTGGCGATTTCGTTCCAATTCACATTCCAAGTAATATTCGGCATGCTAATTACATTGCCGGTTGCCAAATTGCATTATCTCTTATAGTTTCCGAGATATGGACTATCGATAATTTACACCTTAGGCTCTGCTTCTAACTTGGGCCCAAATTGTAAAATGGTCTTATCTATTGGCGATTTCGTTCCAATTCACATTCCAAGTAATATTCGGCATGCTAATTACATTGCCGGTTGCCAAATTGCATTATCTCTTATAGTTTCCGAGATATGGACTATCGATAATTTACACCTTAGGCTCTGCTTCTAACTTGGGCCCAAATTGTAAAATGGTCTTATCTATTGGCGATTTCGTTCCAATTCACATTCCAAGTAATATTCGGCATGCTAATTACATTGCCGGTTGCCAAATTGCATTATCTCTTATAGTTTCCGAGATATGGACTATCGATAATTTACACCTTAGGCTCTGCTTCTAACTTGGGCCCAAATTGTAAAATGGTCTTATCTATTGGCGATTTCGCCCCATTTCACATTCCAAGTGATATTCGGCATGCTAATTACATTGCCGGTTGCGAAATTGCATTATCTCTTATAGTTTCCGAGATATGGACTATCGATAATTTACACCTTAGGCTCTGCTTCTAACTTGGGCCCAAATTGTAAAATGGTCTTATCTATTGGCGATTTCGTCCCAATTCACATTCCAAGTGATATTCGGCATGCTAATTACATTGCCGGTTGCGAAATTGCATTATCTCTTATAGTTTCCGAGATATGGACTATCAATAATTTACACCTTAGGCTCTGCTTCTAACTTGGGCCCAAATTGTAAAATGGTCTTATCTATTGGCGGTTTCGTTCCAAATCACATTCCAAGTAATATTCGGCATGCTAATTACATTGCCGGTTGCCAAATTGCATTATCTCTTATAGTTTCCGAGATATGGACTATCGATAATTTACACCTTAGGCTCTGCTTCTAACTTGGGCCCAAATTGTAAAATGGTCTTATCTATTGGCGATTTCGTTCCAATTCACATTCCAAGTAATATTCGGCATGCTAATTACATTGCCGGTTGCCAAATTGCATTATCTCTTATAGTTTCCGAGATATGGACTATCGATAATTTACACCTTAGGCTCTGCTTCTAACTTGGGCCCAAATTGTAAAATGGTCTTATCTATTGGCGATTTCGTTCCAATTCACATTCCAAGTAATATTCGGCATGCTAATTACATTGCCGGTTGCCAAATTGCATTATCTCTTATAGTTTCCGAGATATGGACTATCGATAATTTACACCTTAGGCTCTGCTTCTAACTTGGGCCCAAATTGTAAAATGGTCTTATCTATTGGCGATTTCGTTCCAATTCACATTCCAAGTAATATTCGGCATGCTAATTACATTGCCGGTTGCCAAATTGCATTATCTCTTATAGTTTCCGAGATATGGACTATCGATAATTTACACCATAGGCTCTGCTTCTAACTTGGGCCCAAATTGTAAAATGGTCTTATCTATTGGCGATTTCGTTCCAATTCACATTCCAAGTAATATTCGGCATGCTAATTACATTGCCGGTTGCCAAATTGCATTATCTCTTATAGTTTCCGAGATATGGACTATCGATAATTTACACCTTAGGCTCTGCTTCTAACTTGGGCCCAAATTGTAAAATGGTCTTATCTATTGGCGATTTCGTTCCAATTCACATTCCAAGTAATATTCGGCATGCTAATTACATTGCCGGTTGCCAAATTGCATTATCTCTTATAGTTTCCGAGATATGGACTATCGATAATTTACACCTTAGGCTCTGCTTCTAACTTGGGCCCAAATTGTAAAATGGTCTTATCTATTGGCGATTTCGTTCCAATTCACATTCCAAGTAATATTCGGCATGCTAATTACATTGCCGGTTGCCAAATTGCATTATCTCTTATAGTTTCCGAGATATGGACTATCGATAATTTACACCTTAGGCTCTGCTTCTAACTTGGGCCCAAATTGTAAAATGGTCTTATCTATTGGCGATTTCGTTCCAATTCACATTCCAAGTAATATTCGGCATGCTAATTACATTGCCGGTTGCCAAATTGCATTATCTCTTATAGTTTCCGAGATATGGACTATCGATAATTTACACCTTAGGCTCTGCTTCTAACTTGGGCCCAAATTGTAAAATGGTCTTATCTATTGGCGATTTCGTTCCAATTCACATTCCAAGTAATATTCGGCATGCTAATTACATTGCCGGTTGCCAAATTGCATTATCTCTTATAGTTTCCGAGATATGGACTATCGATAATTTACACCTTAGGCTCTGCTTCTAACTTGGGCCCAAATTGTAAAATGGTCTTATCTATTGGCGATTTCGTCCCAATTCACATTCCAAGTGATATTCGGCATGCTAATTACATTGCCGGTTGCCAAATTGCATTATCTCTTATAGTTTCCGAGATATGGACTATCGATAATTTACTCCTTAGGCTCTGCTTCTAACTTGGGCCCATATTGTAAAATGGTCTTATCTATTGGCGATTTCGTTCCAATTCACATTCCAAGTAATATTCGGCATGCTAATTACATTGCCCGTTGCCAAATTGAATTATCTCTTATAGTTTCCGAGATATGGACTATCGATAATTTACACCTTAGGCTCTGCTTCTAACTTGGGCCCAAATTGTAAAATGGTCTTATCTATTGGCGATTTAGTTGCAATTCACATTCCAAGTAATATTCGGCATGCTAATTACATTGCCGGTTGCCAAATTGCATTATCTCTTATAGTTCCCGAGATATGGACTATCGATAATTTACACCTTAGGCTCTGCTTCTAACTTGGGCCCAAATTGTAAAATGATCTTATCTATTGGCGATTTAGTTGCAATTCACATTCCAAGTAATATTCGGCATGCTAATTACATTGCCGGTTGCCAAATTGCATTATCTCTTATAGTTTCCGAGATATGGACTATCGATAATTTACACCTTAGGCTCTGCTTCTAACTTGGGCCCAAATTGTAAAATGGTCTTATCTATTGGCGATTTCGTTCCAATTCACATTCCAAGTAATATTCGGCATGCTAATTACATTGCCGGTTGCCAAATTGCATTATCTCTTATAGTTTCCGAGATATGGACTATCGATAATTTACACCTTAGGCTCTGCTTCTAACTTGGGCCCAAATTGTAAAATGGTCTTATCTATTGGCGATTTCGTTCCAATTCACATTCCAAGTAATATTCGGCATGCTAATTACATTGCCGGTTGCCAAATTGCATTATCTCTTATAGTTTCCGAGATATGGACTATCGATAATTTACACCTTAGGCTCTGCTTCTAACTTGGGCCCAAATTGTAAAATGGTCTTATCTATTGGCGATTTCGTCCCAATTCACATTCCAAGTGATATTCGGCATGCTAATTACATTGCCGGTTGCGAAATTGCATTATCTCTTATAGTTTCCGAGATATGGACTATCGATAATTTACACCTTAGGCTCTGCTTCTAACTTGGGCCCAAATTGTAAAATGGTCTTATCTATTGGCGATTTCGTCCCAATTCACATTCCAAGTGATATTCGGCATGCTAATTACATTGCCGTTTGCGAAATTGCATTATCTCTTAGAGTTTCCGAGATATGGACTATCAATAATTTACACCTTAGGCTCTGCTTCTAACTTGGGCCCAAATTGTAAAATGGTCTTATCTATTGGCGATTTCGTTCCAATTCACATTCCAAGTAATATTCGGCATGCTAATTACATTGCCGGTTGCCAAATTGCATTATCTCTTATAGTTTCCGAGATATGGACTATCGATAATTTACACCTTAGGCTCTGCTTCTAACTTGGGCCCAAATTGTAAAATGGTCTTATCTATTGGCGATTTCGTTCCAATTCACATTCCAAGTAATATTCGGCATGCTAATTACATTGCCGGTTGCCAAATTGCATTATCTCTTATAGTTTCCGAGATATGGACTATCGATAATTTACACCTTAGGCTCTACATCTAACTTGGGCCCAAATTGTAAAATGGTCTTATCTATTGGCGATTTCGTTCCAATTCACATTCCAAGTAATATTCGGCATGCTAATTACATTGCCGGTTGCCAAATTGCATTATCTCTTATAGTTTCCGAGATATGGACTATCGATAAATTACACCATAGGCTCTGCTTCTAACTTGGGCCCAAATTGTAAAATGGTCTTATCTATTGGCGATTTCGTTCCAATTCACATTCCAAGTAATATTCGGCATGCTAATTACATTGCCGGTTGCCAAATTGCATTATCTCTTATAGTTTCCGAGATATGGACTATCGATAATTTACACCTTAGGCTCTGCTTCTAACTTGGGCCCAAATTGTAAAATGGTCTTATCTATTGGCGATTTCGTTCCAATTCACATTCCAAGTAATATTCGGCATGCTAATTACATTGCCGGTTGCCAAATTGCATTATCTCTTATAGTTTCCGAGATATGGACTATCGATAATTTACACCTTAGGCTCTGCTTCTAACTTGGGCCCAAATTGTAAAATGGTCTTATCTATTGGCGATTTCGTTCCAATTCACATTCCAAGTAATATTCGGCATGCTAATTACATTGCCGGTTGCCAAATTGCATTATCTCTTATAGTTTCCGAGATATGGACTATCGATAATTTACACCTTAGGCTCTGCTTCTAACTTGGGCCCAAATTGTAAAATGGTCTTATCTATTGGCGATTTAGTTGCAATTCACATTCCAAGTAATATTCGGCATGCTAATTACATTGCCGGTTGCCAAATTGCATTATCTCTTATAGTTTCCGAGATATGGACTATCGATAATTTACACCTTAGGCTCTGCTTCTAACTTGGGCCCAAATTGTAAAATGGTCTTATCTATTGGCGATTTCGTTCCAATTCACATTCCAAGTAATATTCGGCATGCTAATTACATTGCCGGTTGCCAAATTGCATTATCTCTTATAGTTTCCGAGATATGGACTATCGATAATTTACACCTTAGGCTCTGCTTCTAACTTGGGCCCAAATTGTAAAATGGACTTATCTATTGGCGATTTCGTTCCAATTCACACTCCAAGTAATATTCGGCATGCTAATTACATTGCCGGTTGCGAAATTGCATTATCTCTTATAGTTTCCGAGATATGGACTATCGATAATTTACACCTTAGGCTCTGCTTCTAACTTGGGCCCAAATTGTAAAATGGTCTTATCTATTGGCGATTTAGTTGCAATTCACATTCCAAGTAATATTAGGCATGCTAATTACATTGCCGGTTGCCAAATTGCATTATCTCTTATAGTTTCCGAGATATGGACTATCGATAATTTACACCTTAGGCTCTGCTTCTAACTTGGGCCCAAATTGAAAAATGGTCTTATCTATTGGCGATTTCGTTCCAATTCACATTCCAAGTAATATTCGGCATGCTAATTACATTGCCGGTTGCCAAATTGCATTATCTCTTATAGTTTCCGAGATATGGACTATCGATAATTTACACCTTAGGCTCTGCTTCTAACTTGGGCCCAAATTGTAAAATGGTCTTATCTACTGGCGATTTCGTTCCAATTCACATTCCAAGTAATATTCGGCATGCTAATTACATTGCCGGTTGCCAAATTGCATTATCTCTTATAGTTTACGAGATATGGACTATCGATAATTTACACCTTAGGCTCTGCTTCTAACTTGGGCCCAAATTGTAAAATGGTCTTATCTATTGGCGATTTCGTTCCAATTCACATTCCAAGTAATATTCGGCATGCTAATTACATTGCCGGTTGCCAAATTGCATTATCTCTTATAGTTTCCGAGATATGGACTATCGATAATTTACACCTTAGGCTCTGCTTCTAACTTGGGCCCAAATTGTAAAATGGTCTTATCTATTGGCGATTTCGTTCCAATTCACATTCCAAGTAATATTCGGCATGCTAATTACATTGCCGGTTGCCAAATTGCATTATATCTTATAGTTTCCGAGATATGGACTATCGATAATTTACACCTTAGGCTCTGCTTCTAACTTGGGCCCAAATTGTAAAATGGTCTTATCTATTGGCGATTTCGTCCCAATTCACATTCCAAGTGATATTCGGCATGCTAATTACATTGCCGGTTGCCAAATTGCATTATCTCTTATAGTTTCCGAGATATGGACTATCGATAATTTACACCTTAGGCTCTGCTTCTAACTTGGGCCCAAATTGTAAAATGGTCTTATCTATTGGCGATTTCGCCCCATTTCACATTCCAAGTGATATTCGGCATGCTAATTACATTGCCGGTTGCGAAATTGCATTATCTCTTATAGTTTCCGAGATATGGACTATCGATAATTTACACCTTAGGCTCTGCTTCTAACTTGGGCCCAAATTGTAAAATGGTCTTATCTATTGGCGATTTCGTCCCAATTCACATTCCAAGTGATATTCGGCATGCTAATTACATTGCCGGTTGCCAAATTGCATTATCTCTTATAGTTTCCGAGATATGGACTATCGATAATTTACACCTTAGGCTCTGTTTCTAACTTGTTCCCAAATTGTAAAATGGTCTTATCTATTGGCGATTTCGCCCCATTTCACATTCCAAGTGATATTCGGCATGCTAATTACATTGCCGGTTGCGAAATTGCATTATCTCTTATAGTTTCCGAGATATGGACTATCGATAATTTACACCTTAGGCTCTGCTTCTAACTTGGGCCCAAATTGTAAAATGGTCTTATCTATTGGCGATTTCGTCCCAATTCACATTCCAAGTGATATTCGGCATGCTAATTACATTGCCGGTTGCGAAATTGCATTATCTCTTATAGTTTCCGAGATATGGACTATCAATAATTTACACCTTAGGCTCTGCTTCTAACTTGGGCCCAAATTGTAAAATGGTCTTATCTATTGGCGGTTTCGTTCCAAATCACATTCCAAGTAATATTCGGCATGCTAATTACATTGCCCGTTGCCAAATTGAATTATCTCTTATAGTTTCCGAGATATGGACTATCGATAATTTACACCTTAGGCTCTGCTTCTAACTTGGGCCCAAATTGTAAAATGGTCTTATCTATTGGCGATTTAGTTGCAATTCACATTCCAAGTAATATTCGGCATGCTAATTACATTGCCGGTTGCCAAATTGCATTATCTCTTATAGTTCCCGAGATATGGACTATCGATAATTTACACCTTAGGCTCTGCTTCTAACTTGGGCCCAAATTGTAAAATGATCTTATCTATTGGCGATTTAGTTGCAATTCACATTCCAAGTAATATTCGGCATGCTAATTACATTGCCGGTTGCCAAATTGCATTATCTCTTATAGTTTCCGAGATATGGACTATCGATAATTTACACCTTAGGCTCTGCTTCTAACTTGGGCCCAAATTGTAAAATGGTCTTATCTATTGGCGATTTCGTTCCAATTCACATTCCAAGTAATATTCGGCATGCTAATTACATTGCCGGTTGCCAAATTGCATTATCTCTTATAGTTTCCGAGATATGGACTATCGATAATTTACACCTTAGGCTCTGCTTCTAACTTGGGCCCAAATTGTAAAATGGTCTTATCTATTGGCGATTTCGTTCCAATTCACATTCCAAGTAATATTCGGCATGCTAATTACATTGCCGGTTGCCAAATTGCATTATCTCTTATAGTTTCCGAGATATGGACTATCGATAATTTACACCTTAGGCTCTGCTTCTAACTTGGGCCCAAATTGTAAAATGGTCTTATCTATTGGCGATTTCGTCCCAATTCACATTCCAAGTGATATTCGGCATGCTAATTACATTGCCGGTTGCGAAATTGCATTATCTCTTATAGTTTCCGAGATATGGACTATCGATAATTTACACCTTAGGCTCTGCTTCTAACTTGGGCCCAAATTGTAAAATGGTCTTATCTATTGGCGATTTCGTCCCAATTCACATTCCAAGTGATATTCGGCATGCTAATTACATTGCCGTTTGCGAAATTGCATTATCTCTTAGAGTTTCCGAGATATGGACTATCAATAATTTACACCTTAGGCTCTGCTTCTAACTTGGGCCCAAATTGTAAAATGGTCTTATCTATTGGCGATTTCGTTCCAATTCACATTCCAAGTAATATTCGGCATGCTAATTACATTGCCGGTTGCCAAATTGCATTATCTCTTATAGTTTCCGAGATATGGACTATCGATAATTTACACCTTAGGCTCTGCTTCTAACTTGGGCCCAAATTGTAAAATGGTCTTATCTATTGGCGATTTCGTTCCAATTCACATTCCAAGTAATATTCGGCATGCTAATTACATTGCCGGTTGCCAAATTGCATTATCTCTTATAGTTTCCGAGATATGGACTATCGATAATTTACACCTTAGGCTCTGCTTCTAACTTGGGCCCAAATTGTAAAATGGTCTTATCTATTGGCGATTTCGTTCCAATTCACATTCCAAGTAATATTCGGCATGCTAATTACATTGCCGGTTGCCAAATTGCATTATCTCTTATAGTTTCCGAGATATGGACTATCGATAATTTACACCTTAGGCTCTGCTTCTAACTTGGGCCCAAATTGTAAAATGGTCTTATCTATTGGCGATTTCGTTCCAATTCACATTCCAAGTAATATTCGGCATGCTAATTACATTGCCGGTTGCCAAATTGCATTATCTCTTATAGTTTCCGAGATATGGACTATCGATAATTTACACCTTAGGCTCTGCTTCTAACTTGGGCCCAAATTGTAAAATGGTCTTATCTATTGGCGATTTCGTCCCAATTCACATTCCAAGTGATATTCGGCATGCTAATTACATTGCCGGTTGCCAAATTGCATTATCTCTTATAGTTTCCGAGATATGGACTATCGATAATTTACTCCTTAGGCTCTGCTTCTAACTTGGGCCCAAATTGTAAAATGGTCTTATCTATTGGCGATTTCGTTCCAATTCACATTCCAAGTAATATTCGGCATGCTAATTACATTGCCCGTTGCCAAATTGAATTATCTCTTATAGTTTCCGAGATATGGACTATCGATAATTTACACCTTAGGCTCTGCTTCTAACTTGGGCCCAAATTGTAAAATGGTCTTATCTATTGGCGATTTAGTTGCAATTCACATTCCAAGTAATATTCGGCATGCTAATTACATTGGCGGTTGCCAAATTGCATTATCTCTTATAGTTCCCGAGATATGGACTATCGATAATTTACACCTTAGGCTCTGCTTCTAACTTGGGCCCAAATTGTAAAATGATCTTATCTATTGGCGATTTAGTTGCAATTCACATTCCAAGTAATATTCGGCATGCTAATTACATTGCCGGTTGCCAAATTGCATTATCTCTTATAGTTTCCGAGATATGGACTATCGATAATTTACACCTTAGGCTCTGCTTCTAACTTGGGCCCAAATTGTAAAATGGTCTTATCTATTGGCGATTTCGTTCCAATTCACATTCCAAGTAATATTCGGCATGCTAATTACATTGCCGGTTGCCAAATTGCATTATCTCTTATAGTTTCCGAGATATGGACTATCGATAATTTACACCTTAGGCTCTGCTTCTAACTTGGGCCCAAATTGTAAAATGGTCTTATCTATTGGCGATTTCGTTCCAATTCACATTCCAAGTAATATTCGGCATGCTAATTACATTGCCGGTTGCCAAATTGCATTATCTCTTATAGTTTCCGAGATATGGACTATCGATAATTTACACCTTAGGCTCTGCTTCTAACTTGGGCCCAAATTGTAAAATGGTCTTATCTATTGGCGATTTCGTCCCAATTCACATTCCAAGTGATATTCGGCATGCTAATTACATTGCCGGTTGCGAAATTGCATTATCTCTTATAGTTTCCGAGATATGGACTATCGATAATTTACACCTTAGGCTCTGCTTCTAACTTGGGCCCAAATTGTAAAATGGTCTTATCTATTGGCGATTTCGTCCCAATTCACATTCCAAGTGATATTCGGCATGCTAATTACATTGCCGTTTGCGAAATTGCATTATCTCTTAGAGTTTCCGAGATATGGACTATCAATAATTTACACCTTAGGCTCTGCTTCTAACTTGGGCCCAAATTGTAAAATGGTCTTATCTATTGGCGATTTCGTTCCAATTCACATTCCAAGTAATATTCGGCATGCTAATTACATTGCCGGTTGCCAAATTGCATTATCTCTTATAGTTTCCGAGATATGGACTATCGATAATTTACACCTTAGGCTCTGCTTCTAACTTGGGCCCAAATTGTAAAATGGTCTTATCTATTGGCGATTTCGTTCCAATTCACATTCCAAGTAATATTCGGCATGCTAATTACATTGCCGGTTGCCAAATTGCATTATCTCTTATAGTTTCCGAGATATGGACTATCGATAATTTACACCTTAGGCTCTACATCTAACTTGGGCCCAAATTGTAAAATGGTCTTATCTATTGGCGATTTCGTTCCAATTCACATTCCAAGTAATATTCGGCATGCTAATTACATTGCCGGTTGCCAAATTGCATTATCTCTTATAGTTTCCGAGATATGGACTATCGATAAATTACACCATAGGCTCTGCTTCTAACTTGGGCCCAAATTGTAAAATGGTCTTATCTATTGGCGATTTCGTTCCAATTCACATTCCAAGTAATATTCGGCATGCTAATTACATTGCCGGTTGCCAAATTGCATTATCTCTTATAGTTTCCGAGATATGGACTATCGATAATTTACAACTTAGGCTCTGCTTCTAACTTGGGCCCAAATTGTAAAATGGTCTTATCTATTGGCGATTTCGTTCCAATTCACATTCCAAGTAATATTCGGCATGCTAATTACATTGCCGGTTGCCAAATTGCATTATCTCTTATAGTTTCCGAGATATGGACTATCGATAATTTACACCTTAGGCTCTGCTTCTAACTTGGGCCCAAATTGTAAAATGGTCTTATCTATTGGCGATTTAGTTGCAATTCACATTCCAAGTAATATTCGGCATGCTAATTACATTGCCGGTTGCCAAATTGCATTATCTCTTATAGTTTCCGAGATATGGACTATCGATAATTTACACCTTAGGCTCTGCTTCTAACTTGGGCCCAAATTGTAAAATGGTCTTATCTATTGGCGATTTCGTTCCAATTCACATTCCAAGTAATATTCGGCATGCTAATTACATTGCCGGTTGCCAAATTGCATTATCTCTTATAGTTTCCGAGATATGGACTATCGATAATATACACCTTAGGCTCTGCTTCTAACTTGGGCCCAAATTGTAAAATGGACTTATCTATTGGCGATTTCGTTCCAATTCACACTCCAAGTAATATTCGGCATGCTAATTACATTGCCGGTTGCGAAATTGCATTATCTCTTATAGTTTCCGAGATATGGACTATCGATAATTTACACCTTAGGCTCTGCTTCTAACTTGGGCCCAAATTGTAAAATGGTCTTATCTATTGGCGATTTAGTTGCAATTCACATTCCAAGTAATATTAGGCATGCTAATTACATTGCCGGTTGCCAAATTGCATTATCTCTTATAGTTTCCGAGATATGGACTATCGATAATTTACACCTTAGGCTCTGCTTCTAACTTGGGCCCAAATTGAAAAATGGTCTTATCTATTGGCGATTTCGTTCCAATTCACATTCCAAGTAATATTCGGCATGCTAATTACATTGCCGGTTGCCAAATTGCATTATCTCTTATAGTTTCCGAGATATGGACTATCGATAATTTACACCTTAGGCTCTGCTTCTAACTTGGGCCCAAATTGTAAAATGGTCTTATCTACTGGCGATTTCGTTCCAATTCACATTCCAAGTAATATTCGGCATGCTAATTACATTGCCGGTTGCCAAATTGCATTATCTCTTATAGTTTACGAGATATGGACTATCGATAATTTACACCTTAGGCTCTGCTTCTAACTTGGGCCCAAATTGTAAAATGGTCTTATCTATTGGCGATTTCGTTCCAATTCACATTCCAAGTAATATTCGGCATGCTAATTACATTGCCGGTTGCCAAATTGCATTATCTCTTATAGTTTCCGAGATATGGACTATCGATAATTTACACCTTAGGCTCTGCTTCTAACTTGGGCCCAAATTGTAAAATGGTCTTATCTATTGGCGATTTCGTTCCAATTCACATTCCAAGTAATATTCGGCATGCTAATTACATTGCCGGTTGCCAAATTGCATTATATCTTATAGTTTCCGAGATATGGACTATCGATAATTTACACCTTAGGCTCTGCTTCTAACTTGGGCCCAAATTGTAAAATGGTCTTATCTATTGGCGATTTCGTCCCAATTCACATTCCAAGTGATATTCGGCATGCTAATTACATTGCCGGTTGCGAAATTGCATTATCTCTTATAGTTTCCGAGATATGGACTATCGATAATTTACACCTTAGGCTCTGCTTCTAACTTGGGCCCAAATTGTAAAATGGTCTTATCTATTGGCGATTTCGTTCCAATTCACATTCCAAGTAATATTCGGCATGCTAATTACATTGCCGGTTGCGAAATTGCATTATCTCTTATAGTTTCCGAGATATGGACTATCGATAATTTACACCTTAGGCTCTGCTTCTAACTTGGGCCCAAATTGTAAAATGGTCTTATCTATTGGCGATTTCGTCCCAATTCACATTCCAAGTGATATTCGGCATGCTAATTACATTGCCGGTTGCGAAATTGCATTATCTCTTATAGTTTCCGAGATATGGACTATCGATAATTTACACCTTAGGCTCTGCTTCTAACTTGGGCCCAAATTGTAAAATGGTCTTATCTATTGGCGATTTCGTTCCAATTCACATTCCAAGTAATATTCGGCATGCTAATTACATTGCCGGTTGCGAAATTGCATTATCTCTTATAGTTTCCGAGATATGGACTATCGATAATTTACACCTTAGGCTCTGCTTCTAACTTGGGCCCAAATTGTAAAATGGTCTTATCTATTGGCGATTTCGTCCCAATTCACATTCCAAGTGATATTCGGCATGCTAATTACATTGCCGGTTGCGAAATTGCATTATCTCTTATAGTTTCCGAGATATGGACTATCGATAATTTACACCTTAGGCTCTGCTTCTAACTTGGGCCCAAATTGAAAAATGGTCTTATCTATTGGCGATTTCGTTCCAATTCACATTCCAAGTAATATTCGGCATGCTAATTACATTGCCGGTTGCCAAATTGCATTATCTCTTATAGTTTCCGAGATATGGACTATCGATAATTTACACCTTAGGCTCTGCTTCTAACTTGGGCCCAAATTGTAAAATGGTCTTATCTATTGGCGATTTCGTTCCAATTCACATTCCAAGTAATATTCGGCATGCTAATTACATTGCCGGTTGCCAAATTGCATTATCTCTTATAGTTTCCGAGATATGGACTATCGATAATTTACACCTTAGGCTCTGCTTCTAACTTGGGCCCAAATTGTAAAATGGTCTTATCTATTGGCGATTTCGTTCCAATTCACATTCCAAGTAATATTCGGCATGCTAATTACATTGCCGGTTGCCAAATTGCATTATCTCTTATAGTTTCCGAGATATGGACTATCGATAATTTACACCTTAGGCTCTGCTTCTAACTTGTGCCCAAATTGTAAAATGGTCTTATCTATTGGCGATTTCGTTCCAATTCACATTCCAAGTAATATTCGGCATGCTAATTACATTGCCGGTTGCCAAATTGCATTATCTCTTATAGTTTCCGAGATATGGACTATCGATAATTTACACCTTAGGCTCTGCTTCTAACTTGGGCCCAAATTGTAAAATGGTCTTATCTATTGGCGATTTCGTTCCAATTCACATTCCAAGTAATATTCGGCATGCTAATTACATTGCCGGTTGCCAAATTGCATTATCTCTTATAGTTTCCGAGATATGGACTATCGATAATTTACACCTTAGGCTCTGCTTCTAACTTGGGCCCAAATTGTAAAATAGTCTTATCTATTGGCGATTTCGTTCCAATTCACATTCCAAGTGATATTCGGCATGCTAATTACATTGCCGGTTGCGAAATTGCATTATCTCTTATAGTTTCCGAGATATGGACTATCGATAATTTACACCTTAGGCTCTGCTTCTAACTTGGGCCCAAATTGTAAAATGGTCTTATCTATTGGCGATTTCGTTCCAATTCACATTCCAAGTAATATTCGGCATGCTAATTACATTTCCGGTTGCCAAATTGCATTATCTCTTATAGTTTCCGAGATATGGACTATCGATAATTTACACCTTAGGCTCTGCTTCTAACTTGGGCCCAAATTGTAAAATGGTCTTATCTATTGGCGATTTCGTTCCAATTCACATTCCAAGTAATATTCGGCATGCTAATTACATTGCCGGTTGCCAAATTGCATTATCTCTTATAGTTTCCGAGATATGGACTATCGATAATTTACACCTTAGGCTCTGCTTCTAACTTGGGCCCAAATTGTAAAATGGTCTTATCTATTGGCGATTTCGTTCCAATTCACATTCCAAGTAATATTCGGCATGCTAATTACATTGCCGGTTGCCAAATTGCATTATCTCTTATAGTTTCCGAGATATGGACTATCGATAATTTACACCTTAGGCTCTGCTTCTAACTTGGGCCCAAATTGTAAAATGGTCTTATCTATTGGCGATTTCGTTCCAATTCACATTCCAAGTAATATTCGGCATGCTAATTACATTGCCGGTTGCCAAATTGCATTATCTCTTATAGTTTCCGAGATATGGACTATCGATAATTTACACCTTAGGCTCTGCTTCTAACTTGGGCCCAAATTGTAAAATAGTCTTATCTATTGGCGATTTCGTTCCAATTCACATTCCAAGTGATATTCGGCATGCTAATTACATTGCCGGTTGCGAAATTGCATTATCTCTTATAGTTTCCGAGATATGGACTATCGATAATTTACACCTTAGGCTCTGCTTCTAACTTGGGCCCAAATTGTAAAATGGTCTTATCTATTGGCGATTTCGTTCCAATTCACATTCCAAGTAATATTCGGCATGCTAATTACATTGCCGGTTGCGAAATTGCATTATCTCTTATAGTTTCCGAGATATGGACTATCGATAATTTACACCTTAGGCTCTGCTTCTAACTTGGGCCCAAATTGTAAAATGGTCTTATCTATTGGCGATTTCGTCCCAATTCACATTCCAAGTGATATTCGGCATGCTAATTACATTGCCGGTTGCGAAATTGCATTATCTCTTATAGTTTCCGAGATATGGACTATCGATAATTTACACCTTAGGCTCTGCTTCTAACTTGGGCCCAAATTGTAAAATGGTCTTATCTATTGGCGATTTCGTTCCAATTCACATTCCAAGTAATATTCGGCATGCTAATTACATTGCCGGTTGCCAAATTGCATTATCTCTTATAGTTTCCGAGATATGGACTATCGATAATTTACACCTTAGGCTCTGCTTCTAACTTGGGCCCAAATTGTAAAATGGTCTTATCTATTGGCGATTTCGTTCCAATTCACATTCCAAGTAATATTCGGCATGCTAATTACATTGCCGGTTGCCAAATTGCATTATCTCTTATAGTTTCCGAGATATGGACTATCGATAATTTACACCTTAGGCTCTGCTTCTAACTTGGGCCCAAATTGTAAAATGGTCTTATCTATTGGCGATTTCGTTCCAATTCACATTCCAAGTAATATTCGGCATGCTAATTACATTGCCGGTTGCCAAATTGCATTATCTCTTATAGTTTCCGAGATATGGACTATCGATAATTTACACCTTAGGCTCTGCTTCTAACTTGGGCCCAAATTGTAAAATGGACTTATCTATTGGCGATTTCGTTCCAATTCACACTCCAAGTAATATTCGGCATGCTAATTACATTGCCGGTTGCGAAATTGCATTATCTCTTATAGTTTCCGAGATATGGACTATCGATAATTTACACCTTAGGCTCTGCTTCTAACTTGGGCCCAAATTGTAAAATGGTCTTATCTATTGGCGATTTCGTTCCAATTCACATTCCAAGTAATATTCGGCATGCTAATTACATTGCCGGTTGCCAAATTGCATTATCTCTTATAGTTTCCGAGATATGGACTATCGATAATTTACACCTTAGGCTCTGCTTCTAACTTGGGCCCAAATTGTAAAATGGTCTTATCTACTGGCGATTTCGTTCCAATTCACATTCCAAGTAATATTCGGCATGCTAATTACATTGCCGGTTGCCAAATTGCATTATCTCTTATAGTTTCCGAGATATGGACTATCGATAATTTACACCTTAGGCTCTGCTTCTAACTTGGGCCCAAATTGTAAAATGGTCTTATCTATTGGCGATTTCGTTCCAATTCACATTCCAAGTAATATTCGGCATGCTAATTACATTGCCGGTTGCCAAATTGAATTATCTCTTATAGTTTCCGAGATATGGACTATCGATAATTTACACCTTAGGCTCTGCTTCTAACTTGGGCCCAAATTGTAAAATGGTCTTACCTATTGGCGATTTCGTTCCAATTCACATTCCAAGTAATATTCGGCATGCTAATTACATTGCCGGTTGCCAAATTGCATTATCTCTTATAGTTTCCGAGATATGGACTATCGATAATTTACACCTTAGGCTCTGCTTCTAACTTGGGCCCAAATTGTAAAATGGTCTTATCTATTGGCGATTTCGTTCCAATTCACATTCCAAGTAATATTCGGCATGCTAATTACATTGCCGGTTGCCAAATTGCATTATCTCTTATAGTTTCCGAGATATGGACTATCGATAATTTACACCTTAGGCTCTGCTTCTAACTTGGGCCCAAATTGTAAAATGGTCTTATCTATTGGCGATTTCGTTCCAATTCACATTCCAAGTAATATTCGGCATGCTAATTACATTGCCGGTTGCCAAATTGCATTATCTCTTATAGTTTCCGAGATATGGACTATCGATAATTTACACCTTAGGCTCTGCTTCTAACTTGGGCCCAAATTGTAAAATGGTCTTATCTATTGGCGATTTCGTTCCAATTCACATTCCAAGTAATATTCGGCATGCTAATTACATTGCCGGTTGCCAAATTGCATTATCTCTTATAGTTTCCGAGATATGGACTATCGATAATTTACACCTTAGGCTCTGCTTCTAACTTGGGCCCAAATTGTAAAATGGTCTTATCTATTGGCGATTTCGTTCCAATTCACATTCCAAGTAATATTCGGCATGCTAATTACATTGCCGGTTGCCAAATTGCATTATCTCTTATAGTTTCCGAGATATGGACTATCGATAATTTACACCTTAGGCTCTGCTTCTAACTTGGGCCCAAATTGTAAAATGGTCTTATCTATTGGCGATTTCGTTCCAATTCACATTCCAAGTAATATTCGGCATGCTAATTACATTGCCGGTTGCCAAATTGCATTATCTCTTATAGTTTCCGAGATATGGACTATCGATAATTTACACCTTAGGCTCTGCTTCTACCTTGGGCCCAAATTGTAAAATGGTCTTATCTATTGGCGATTTCGTTCCAATTCACATTCCAAGTAATATTCGGCATGCTAATTACATTGCCGGTTGCCAAATTGAATTATCTCTTATAGTTTCCGAGATATGGACTATCGATAATTTACACCTTAGGCTCTGCTTCTAACTTGGGCCCAAATTGTAAAATGGTCTTATCTATTGGCGATTTCGTTCCAATTCACATTCCAAGTAATATTCGGCATGCTAATTACATTGCCGGTTGCCAAATTGAATTATCTCTTATAGTTTCCGAGATATGGACTATCGATAATTTACACCTTAGGCTCTGCTTCTAACTTGGGCCCAAATTGTAAAATGGTCTTACCTATTGGCGATTTCGTTCCAATTCACATTCCAAGTAATATTCGGCATGCTAATTACATTGCCGGTTGCCAAATTGCATTATCTCTTATAGTTTCCGAGATATGGACTATCGATAATTTACACCTTAGGCTCTTCTTCTAACTTGGGCCCAAATTGTAAAATGGTCTTATCTATTGGCGATTTCGTTCCAATTCACATTCCAAGTAATATTCGGCATGCTAATTACATTGCCGGTTGCCAAATTGCATTATCTCTTATAGTTTCCGAGATATGGACTATCGATAATTTACACCTTAGGCTCTGGTTCTAACTTGGGCCCAAATTGTAAAATGGTCTTATCTATTGGCGATTTCGTCCCAATTCACATTCCAAGTGATATTCGGCATGCTAATTACATTGCCGGTTGCGAAATTGCATTATCTCTTATAGTTTTCGAGATATGGACTATCGATAATTTACACCTTAGGCTCTGCTTCTAACTTGGGCCCAAATTGTAAAATGGTCTTATCTATTGGCGATTTCGTTCCAATTCACATTCCAAGTAATATTCGGCATGCTAATTACATTGCCGGTTGCCAAATTGCATTATCTCTTATAGTTTCCGAGATATGGACTATCGATAATTTACACCTTAGGCTCTGCTTCTAACTTGGGCCCAAATTGTAAAATAGTCTTATCTATTGGCGATTTCGTTCCAATTCACATTCCAAGTAATATTCGGCATGCTAATTACATTGCCGGTTGCGAAATTGCATTATCTCTTATAGTTTCCGAGATATGGACTATCGATAATTTACACCTTAGGCTCTGCTTCTAACTTGGGCCCAAATTGTAAAATGGTCTTATCTATTGGCGATTTCGTTCCAATTCACATTCCAAGTAATATTCGGCATGCTAATTACATTGCCGGTTGCCAAATTGCATTATCTCTTATAGTTTCCGAGATATGGACTATCGATAATTTACACCTTAGGCTCTGCTTCTAACTTGGGCCCAAATTGTAAAATGGTCTTATCTATTGGCTATTTCGTTCCAATTCACATTCCAAGTAATATTCGGCATGCTAAGTACATTGCCGGTTGCCAAATTGCATTATCTCTTATAGTTTCCGAGATATGGACTATCGATAATTTACACCTTAGGCTCTGCTTCTAACTTGGGCCCAAATTGTAAAATGGTCTTATCTATTGGCGATTTCGTTCCAATTCACACTCCAAGTAATATTCGGCATGCTAATTACATTGCCGGTTGCGAAATTGCATTATCTCTTATAGTTTCCGAGATATGGACTATCGATAATTTACACCTTAGGCTCTGCTTCTAACTTGGGCCCAAATTGTAAAATGGTCTTATCTATTGGCGATTTCGTTCCAATTCACATTCCAAGTAATATTCGGCATGCTAATTACATTGCCGGTTGCCAAATTGCATTATCTCTTATAGTTTCCGAGATATGGACTATCGATAATTTACACCTTAGGCTCTGCTTCTAACTTGGGCCCAAATTGTAAAATGGTCTTATCTATTGGCGATTTCGTTCCAATTCACATTCCAAGTAATATTCGGCATGCTAATTACATTGCAGGTTGCCAAATTGCATTATCTCTTATAGTTTCCGAGATATGGACTATCGATAATTTACACCTTAGGCTCTGCTTCTAACTTGGGCCCAAATTGTAAAATGGTCTTATCTACTGGCGATTTCGTTCCAATTCACATTCCAAGTAATATTCGGCATGCTAATTACATTGCCGGTTGCCAAATTGCATTATCTCTTATAGTTTCCGAGATATGGACTATTGATAATTTACACCTTAGGCTCTGCTTCTACCTTGGGCCCAAATTGTAAAATGGTCTTATCTATTGGCGATTTCGTTCCAATTCACATTCCAAGTAATATTCGGCATGCTAATTACATTGCCGGTTGCCAAATTGAATTATCTCTTATAGTTTCCGAGATATGGACTATCGATAATTTACACCTTAGGCTCTGCTTCTAACTTGGGCCCAAATTGTAAAATGGTCTTATCTATTGGCGATTTCGTTCCAATTCACATTCCAAGTAATATTCGGCATGCTAATTACATTGCCGGTTGCCAAATTGAATTATCTCTTATAGTTTCCGAGATATGGACTATCGATAATTTACACCTTAGGCTCTGCTTCTAACTTGGGCCCAAATTGTAAAATGGTCTTACCTATTGGCGATTTCGTTCCAATTCACATTCCAAGTAATATTCGGCATGCTAATTACATTGCCGGTTGCCAAATTGCATTATCTCTTATAGTTTCCGAGATATGGACTATCGATAATTTACACCTTAGGCTCTTCTTCTAACTTGGGCCCAAATTGTAAAATGGTCTTATCTATTGGCGATTTCGTTCCAATTCACATTCCAAGTAATATTCGGCATGCTAATTACATTGCCGGTTGCCAAATTGCATTATCTCTTATAGTTTCCGAGATATGGACTATCGATAATTTACACCTTAGGCTCTGGTTCTAACTTGGGCCCAAATTGTAAAATGGTCTTATCTATTGGCGATTTCGTCCCAATTCACATTCCAAGTGATATTCGGCATGCTAATTACATTGCCGGTTGCGAAATTGCATTATCTCTTATAGTTTTCGAGATATGGACTATCGATAATTTACACCTTAGGCTCTGCTTCTAACTTGGGCCCAAATTGTAAAATGGTCTTATCTATTGGCGATTTCGTTCCAATTCACATTCCAAGTAATATTCGGCATGCTAATTACATTGCCGGTTGCCAAATTGCATTATCTCTTATAGTTTCCGAGATATGGACTATCGATAATTTACACCTTAGGCTCTGCTTCTAACTTGGGCCCAAATTGTAAAATAGTCTTATCTATTGGCGATTTCGTTCCAATTCACATTCCAAGTAATATTCGGCATGCTAATTACATTGCCGGTTGCGAAATTGCATTATCTCTTATAGTTTCCGAGATATGGACTATCGATAATTTACACCTTAGGCTCTGCTTCTAACTTGGGCCCAAATTGTAAAATGGTCTTATCTATTGGCGATTTAGTTGCAATTCACACTCCAAGTAATATTCGGCATGCTAATTACATTGCCGGTTGCCAAATTGCATTATCTCTTATAGTTTCCGAGATATGGACTATCGATAATTTACACCTTAGGCTCTGCTTCTAACTTGGGCCCAAATTGTAAAATGGTCTTATCTATTGGCGATTTCGTTCCAATTCACATTCCAAGTAATATTCGGCATGCTAATTACATTGCCGGTTGCCAAATTGCATTATCTCTTATAGTTTCCGAGATATGGACTATCGATAATTTACACCTTAGGCTCTGCTTCTAACTTGGGCCCAAATTGTAAAATGGTCTTATCTATTGGCTATTTCGTTCCAATTCACATTCCAAGTAATATTCGGCATGCTAAGTACATTGCCGGTTGCCAAATTGCATTATCTCTTATAGTTTCCGAGATATGGACTATCGATAATTTACACCTTAGGCTCTGCTTCTAACTTGGGCCCAAATTGTAAAATGGTCTTATCTATTGGCGATTTCGTTCCAATTCACACTCCAAGTAATATTCGGCATGCTAATTACATTGCCGGTTGCGAAATTGCATTATCTCTTATAGTTTCCGAGATATGGACTATCGATAATTTACACCTTAGGCTCTGCTTCTAACTTGGGCCCAAATTGTAAAATGGTCTTATCTATTGGCGATTTCGTTCCAATTCACATTCCAAGTAATATTCGGCATGCTAATTACATTGCCGGTTGCCAAATTGCATTATCTCTTATAGTTTCCGAGATATGGACTATCGATAATTTACACCTTAGGCTCTGCTTCTAACTTGGGCCCAAATTGTAAAATGGTCTTATCTATTGGCGATTTCGTTCCAATTCACATTCCAAGTAATATTCGGCATGCTAATTACATTGCAGGTTGCCAAATTGCATTATCTCTTATAGTTTCCGAGATATGGACTATCGATAATTTACACCTTAGGCTCTGCTTCTAACTTGGGCCCAAATTGTAAAATGGTCTTATCTACTGGCGATTTCGTTCCAATTCACATTCCAAGTAATATTCGGCATGCTAATTACATTGCCGGTTGCCAAATTGCATTATCTCTTATAGTTTCCGAGATATGGACTATCGATAATTTACACCTTAGGCTCTGCTTCTAACTTGGGCCCAAATTGTAAAATGGTCTTATCTATTGGCGATTTAGTTGCAATTCACATTCCAAGTAATATTCGGCATGCTAATTACATTGCCGGTTGCCAAATTGCATTATCTCTTATAGTTTCCGAGATATGGACTATCGATAATTTACACCTTAGGCTCTGCTTCTAACTTGGGCCCAAATTGTAAAATGGTCTTATCTATTGGCGATTTCGTTCCAATTCACATTCCAAGTAATATTCGGCATGCTAATTACATTGCCGGTTGCCAAATTGCATTATCTCTTATAGTTTCCGAGATATGGACTATCGATAATTTACACCTTAGGCTCTGCTTCTAACTTGGGCCCAAATTGTAAAATGGTCTTATCTATTGGCTATTTCGTTCCAATTCACATTCCAAGTAATATTCGGCATGCTAAGTACATTGCCGGTTGCCAAATTGCATTATCTCTTATAGTTTCCGAGATATGGACTATCGATAATTTACACCTTAGGCTCTGCTTCTAACTTGGGCCCAAATTGTAAAATGGTCTTATCTATTGGCGATTTCGTTCCAATTCACACTCCAAGTAATATTCGGCATGCTAATTACATTGCCGGTTGCGAAATTGCATTATCTCTTATAGTTTCCGAGATATGGACTATCGATTATTTACACCTTAGGCTCTGCTTCTAACTTGGGCCCAAATTGTAAAATGGTCTTATCTATTGGCGATTTCGTTCCAATTCACAGTCCAAGTAATATTCGGCATGCTAATTACATTGCCGGTTGCCAAATTGCATTATCTCTTATAGTTTCCGAGATATGGACTATCGATAATTTACACCTTAGGCTCTGCTTCTAACTTGGGCCCAAATTGTAAAATGGTCTTATCTATTGGCGATTTCGTTCCAATTCACATTCCAAGTAATATTCGGCATGCTAATTACATTGCAGGTTGCCAAATTGCATTATCTCTTATAGTTTCCGAGATATGGACTATCGATAATTTACACCTTAGGCTCTGCTTCTAACTTGGGCCCAAATTGTAAAATGGTCTTATCTACTGGCGATTTCGTTCCAATTCACATTCCAAGTAATATTCGGCATGCTAATTATATTGCCGGTTGCCAAATTGCATTATCTCTTATAGTTTCCGAGATATGGACTATCGATAATTTACACCTTAGGCTCTGCTTCTAACTTGGGCCCAAATTGTAAAATGGTCTTATCTATTGGCGATTTCGTTCCAATTCACATTCCAAGTAATATTCGGCATGCTAATTACATTGCCGGTTGCCAAATTGCATTATCTCTTATAGTTTCCGAGATATGGACTATCGATAATTTACACCTTAGGCTCTGCTTCTAACTTGGGCCCAAATTGTAAAATGGTCTTATCTATTGGCGATTTCGTTCCAATTCACATTCCAAGTAATATTCGGCATGCTAATTACATTGCCGGTTGCCAAATTGCATTATATCTTATAGTTTCCGAGATATGGACTATCGATAATTTACACCTTAGGCTCTGCTCCTAACTTGGGCCCAAATTGTAAAATGGTCTTATCTATTGGCGATTTCGTCCCAATTCACATTCCAAGTGATATTCGGCATGCTAATTACATTGCCGGTTGCGAAATTGCATTATCTCTTATAGTTTCCGAGATATGGACTATCGATAATTTACACCTTAGGCTCTGCTTCTAACTTGGGCCCAAATTGTAAAATGGTCTTATCTATTGGCGATTTCGTTCCAATTCACATTCCAAGTAATATTCGGCATGCTAATTACATTGCCGGTTGCGAAATTGCATTATCTCTTATAGTTTCCGAGATATGGACTATCGATAATTTACACCTTAGGCTCTGCTTCTAACTTGGGCCCAAATTGTAAAATGGTCTTATCTATTGGCGATTTCGTCCCAATTCACATTCCAAGTGATATTCGGCATGCTAATTACATTGCCGGTTGCGAAATTGCATTATCTCTTATAGTTTCCGAGATATGGACTATCGATAATTTACACCTTAGGCTCTGCTTCTAACTTGGGCCCAAATTGTAAAATGGTCTTATCTATTGGCGATTTCGTTCCAATTCACATTCCAAGTAATATACGGCATGCTAATTACATTGCCGGTTGCCAAATTGCATTATCTCTTATAGTTTCCGAGATATGGACTATCGATAATTTACACCTTAGACTCTGCTTCTAACTTGGGCCCAAATTGTAAAATGGTCTTATCTATTGGCGATTTCGTTCCAATTCACATTCCAAGTAATATTCGGCATGCTAATTACATTGCCGGTTGCCAAATTGCATTATCTCTTATAGTTTCCGAGATATGGACTATCGATAATTTACACCTTAGGCTCTGCTTCTAACTTGGGCCCAAATTGTAAAATGGTCTTATCTATTGGCGATTTCGTTCCAATTCACATTCCAAGTAATATTCGGCATGCTAATTACATTGCCGGTTGCCAAATTGCATTATCTCTTATAGTTTCCGAGATATGGACTATCGATAATTTACACCTTAGGCTCTGCTTCTAACTTGGGCCCAAATTGTAAAATGGTCTTATCTATTGGCGATTTCGTTCCAATTCACATTCCAAGTAATATTCGGCATGCTAATTACATTGCAGGTTGCCAAATTGCATTATCTCTTATAGTTTCCGAGATATGGACTATCGATAATTTACACCTTAGGCTCTGCTTCTAACTTGGGCCCAAATTGTAAAATGGTCTTATCTACTGGCGATTTCGTTCCAATTCACATTCCAAGTAATATTCGGCATGCTAATTACATTGCCGGTTGCCAAATTGCATTATCTCTTATAGTTTCCGAGATATGGACTATCGATAATTTACACCTTAGGCTCTGCTTCTAACTTGGGCCCAAATTGTAAAATGGTCTTATCTATTGGCGATTTCGTTCCAATTCACATTCCAAGTAATATTCGGCATGATAATTACATTGCCGGTTGCCAAATTGCATTATCTCTTATAGTTTCCGAGATATGGACTATCGATAATTTACACCTTAGGCTCTGCTTCTAACTTGTTCCCAAATTGTAAAATGGACTTATCTATTGGCGATTTCGTTCCAATTCACACTCCAAGTAATATTCGGCATGCTAATTACATTGCCGGTTGCGAAATTGCATTATCTCTTATAGTTTCCGAGATATGGACTATCGATAATTTACACCTTAGGCTCTGCTTCTAACTTGGGCCCAAATTGTAAAATGGTCTTATCTATTGGCGATTTCGTTCCAATTCACATTCCAAGTAATATTCGGCAAGCTAATTACATTGCCGGTTGCCAAATTGCATTATCTCTTATAGTTTCCGAGATATGGACTATCGATAATTTACACCTTAGGCTCTGCTTCTAACTTGGGCCCAAATTGTAAAATGGTCTTATCTATTGGCGATTTCGTTCCAATTCACATTCCAAGTAATATTCGGCATGCTAATTACATTGCCGGTTGCCAAATTGCATTATCTCTTATAGTTTCCGAGATATGGACTATCGATAATTTACACCTTAGGCTCTGCTTCTAACTTGGGCCCAAATTGTAAAATGGTCTTATCTATTGGCGATTTCGTTCCAATTCACATTCCAAGTAATATTCGGCAAGCTAATTACATTGCCGGTTGCCAAATTGCATTATCTCTTATAGTTTCCGAGATATGGACTATCGATAATTTACACCTTAGGCTCTGCTTCTAACTTGGGCCCAAATTGTAAAATGGTCTTATCTATTGGCGATTTCGTTCCAATTCACATTCCAAGTAATATTCGGCATGCTAATTACATTGCCGGTTGCCAAATTGCATTATATCTTATAGTTTCCGAGATATGGACTATCGATAATTTACACCTTAGGCTCTGCTTCTAACTTGGGCCCAAATTGTAAAATGGTCTTATCTATTGGCGATTTCGTTCCAATTCACATTCCAAGTAATATTCGGCATGCTAATTACATTGCCGGTTGCCAAATTGAATTATCTCTTATAGTTTCCGAGATATGGACTATCGATAATTTACACCTTAGGCTCTGCTTCTAACTTGGGCCCAAATTGTAAAATGGTCTTACCTATTGGCGATTTCGTTCCAATTCACATTCCAAGTAATATTCGGCATGCTAATTACATTGCCGGTTGCCAAATTGCATTATCTCTTATAGTTTCCGAGATATGGACTATCGATAATATACACCTTAGGCTCTGCTTCTAACTTGGGCCCAAATTGTAAAATGGTCTTATCTATTGGCGATTTCGTTCCAATTCACATTCCAAGTAATATTCGGCATGCTAATTACATTGCCGGTTGCCAAATTGCATTATCTCTTATAGTTTCCGAGATATGGACTATCGATAATTTACACCTTAGGCTCTGCTTCTAACTTGGGCCCAAATTGTAAAATGGTCTTATCTATTGGCGATTTCGTCCCAATTCACATTCCAAGTGATATTCGGCATGCTAATTACATTGCCGGTTGCGAAATTGCATTATCTATTATAGTTTCCGAGATATGGACTATCGATAATTTACACCTTAGGCTCTGCTTCTAACTTGGGCCCAAATTGTAAAATGGTCTTATCTATTGGCGATTTCGTTCCAATTCACATTCCAAGTAATATTAGGCATGCTAATTACATTGCCGGTTGCCAAATTGCATTATCTCTTATAGTTTCCGAGATATGGACTATCGATAATTTACACCTTAGGCTCTGCTTCTAACTTGGGCCCAAATTGTAAAATGGTCTTATCTATTGGCGATTTCGTTCCAATTCACATTCCAAGTAATATTCGGCATGCTAATTACATTGCCGGTTGCCAAATTGCATTATCTCTTATAGTTTCCGAGATATGGACTATCGATAATTTACACCTTAGGCTCTGCTTCTAACTTGGGCCCAAATTGTAAAATGGTCTTATCTATTGGCGATTTCGTCCCAATTCACATTCCAAGTGATATTCGGCATGCTAATTACATTGCCGGTTGCGAAATTGCATTATCTATTATAGTTTCCGAGATATGGACTATCGATAATTTACACCTTAGGCTCTGCTTCTAACTTGGGCCCAAATTGTAAAATGGTCTTATCTATTGGCGATTTCGTTCCAATTCACATTCCAAGTAATATTAGGCATGCTAATTACATTGCCGGTTGCCAAATTGCATTATCTCTTATAGTTTCCGAGATATGGACTATCGATAATTTACACCTTAGGCTCTGCTTCTAACTTGGGCCCAAATTGTAAAATGGTCTTATCTATTGGCGATTTCGTTCCAATTCACATTCCAAGTAATATTCGGCATGCTAATTACATTGCCGGTTGCCAAATTGCATTATCTCTTATAGTTTCCGAGATATGGACTATCGATAATTTACACCTTAGGCTCTGCTTCTAACTTGGGCCCAAATTGTAAAATGGTCTTATCTATTGGCGATTTCGTTCCAATTCACATTCCAAGTAATATTCGGCATGCTAATTACATTGCCGGTTGCCAAATTGCATTATCTCTTATAGTTTCCGAGATATGGACTATCGATAATTTACACCTTAGGCTCTGCTTCTAACTTGGGCCCAAATTGTAAAATGGTCTTATCTATTGGCGATTTCGTTCCAATTCACATTCCAAGTAATATTCGGCATGCTAATTACATTGCCGGTTGCCAAATTGCATTATCTCTTATAGTTTCCGAGATATGGACTATCGATAATTTACACCTTAGGCTCTGCTTCTAACTTGGGCCCAAATTGTAAAATGGTCTTATCTATTGGCGATTTCGTTCCAATTCACATTCCAAGTAATATTCGGCATGCTAATTACATTGCCGGTTGCCAAATTGCATTATCTCTTATAGTTTCCGAGATATGGACTATCGATAATTTACACCTTAGGCTCTGCTTCTACCTTGGGCCCAAATTGTAAAATGGTCTTATCTATTGGCGATTTCGTTCCAATTCACATTCCAAGTAATATTCGGCATGCTAATTACATTGCCGGTTGCCAAATTGAATTATCTCTTATAGTTTCCGAGATATGGACTATCGATAATTTACACCTTAGGCTCTACTTCTAACTTGGGCCCAAATTGTAAAATGGTCTTATCTATTGGCGATTTCGTTCCAATTCACATTCCAAGTAATATTCGGCATGCTAGTTACATTGCCGGTTGCCAAATTGAATTATCTCTTATAGTTTCCGAGATATGGACTATCGATAATTTACACCTTAGGCTCTGCTTCTAACTTGGGCCCAAATTGTAAAATGGTCTTACCTATTGGCGATTTCGTTCCAATTCACATTCCAAGTAATATTCGGCATGCTAATTACATTGCCGGTTGCCAAATTGCATTATCTCTTATAGTTTCCGAGATATGGACTATCGATAATTTACACCTTAGGCTCTTCTTCTAACTTGGGCCCAAATTGTAAAATGGTCTTATCTATTGGCGATTTCGTTCCAATTCACATTCCAAGTAATATTCGGCATGCTAATTACATTGCCGGTTGCCAAATTGCATTATCTCTTATAGTTTCCGAGATATGGACTATCGATAATTTACACCTTAGGCTCTGGTTCTAACTTGGGCCCAAATTGTAAAATGGTCTTATCTATTGGCGATTTCGTCCCAATTCACATTCCAAGTGATATTCGGCATGCTAATTACATTGCCGGTTGCGAAATTGCATTATCTCTTATAGTTTTCGAGATATGGACTATCGATAATTTACACCTTAGGCTCTGCTTCTAACTTGGGCCCAAATTGTAAAATGGTCTTATCTATTGGCGATTTCGTTCCAATTCACATTCCAAGTAATATTCGGCATGCTAATTACATTGCCGGTTGCCAAATTGCATTATCTCTTATAGTTTCCGAGATATGGACTATCGATAATTTACACCTTAGGCTCTGCTTCTAACTTGGGCCCAAATTGTAAAATGGTCTTATCTATTGGCGATTTCGTTCCAATTCACACTCCAAGTAATATTCGGCATGCTAATTACATTGCCGGTTGCGAAATTGCATTATCTCTTATAGTTTCCGAGATATGGACTATCGATAATTTACACCTTAGGCTCTGCTTCTAACTTGGGCCCAAATTGTAAAATGGTCTTATCTATTGGCGATTTAGTTGCAATTCACACTCCAAGTAATATTCGGCATGCTAATTACATTGCCGGTTGCCAAATTGCATTATCTCTTATAGTTTCCGAGATATGGACTATCGATAATTTACACCTTAGGCTCTGCTTCTAACTTGGGCCCAAATTGTAAAATGGTCTTATCTATTGGCGATTTCGTTCCAATTCACATTCCAAGTAATATTCGGCATGCTAATTACATTGCCGGTTGCCAAATTGCATTATCTCTTATAGTTTCCGAGATATGGACTATCGATAATTTACACCTTAGGCTCTGCTTCTAACTTGGGCCCAAATTGTAAAATGGTCTTATCTATTGGCTATTTCGTTCCAATTCACATTCCAAGTAATATTCGGCATGCTAAGTACATTGCCGGTTGCCAAATTGCATTATCTCTTATAGTTTCCGAGATATGGACTATCGATAATTTACACCTTAGGCTCTGCTTCTAACTTGGGCCCAAATTGTAAAATGGTCTTATCTATTGGCGATTTCGTTCCAATTCACACTCCAAGTAATATTCGGCATGCTAATTACATTGCCGGTTGCGAAATTGCATTATCTCTTATAGTTTCCGAGATATGGACTATCGATAATTTACACCTTAGGCTCTGCTTCTAACTTGGGCCCAAATTGTAAAATGGTCTTATCTATTGGCGATTTCGTTCCAATTCACATTCCAAGTAATATTCGGCATGCTAATTACATTGCCGGTTGCCAAATTGCATTATCTCTTATAGTTTCCGAGATATGGACTATCGATAATTTACACCTTAGGCTCTGCTTCTAACTTGGGCCCAAATTGTAAAATGGTCTTATCTATTGGCGATTTCGTTCCAATTCACATTCCAAGTAATATTCGGCATGCTAATTACATTGCAGGTTGCCAAATTGCATTATCTCTTATAGTTTCCGAGATATGGACTATCGATAATTTACACCTTAGGCTCTGCTTCTAACTTGGGCCCAAATTGTAAAATGGTCTTATCTACTGGCGATTTCGTTCCAATTCACATTCCAAGTAATATTCGGCATGCTAATTACATTGCCGGTTGCCAAATTGCATTATCTCTTATAGTTTCCGAGATATGGACTATTGATAATTTACACCTTAGGCTCTGCTTCTACCTTGGGCCCAAATTGTAAAATGGTCTTATCTATTGGCGATTTCGTTCCAATTCACATTCCAAGTAATATTCGGCATGCTAATTACATTGCCGGTTGCCAAATTGAATTATCTCTTATAGTTTCCGAGATATGGACTATCGATAATTTACACCTTAGGCTCTGCTTCTAACTTGGGCCCAAATTGTAAAATGGTCTTATCTATTGGCGATTTCGTTCCAATTCACATTCCAAGTAATATTCGGCATGCTAATTACATTGCCGGTTGCCAAATTGAATTATCTCTTATAGTTTCCGAGATATGGACTATCGATAATTTACACCTTAGGCTCTGCTTCTAACTTGGGCCCAAATTGTAAAATGGTCTTACCTATTGGCGATTTCGTTCCAATTCACATTCCAAGTAATATTCGGCATGCTAATTACATTGCCGGTTGCCAAATTGCATTATCTCTTATAGTTTCCGAGATATGGACTATCGATAATTTACACCTTAGGCTCTTCTTCTAACTTGGGCCCAAATTGTAAAATGGTCTTATCTATTGGCGATTTCGTTCCAATTCACATTCCAAGTAATATTCGGCATGCTAATTACATTGCCGGTTGCCAAATTGCATTATCTCTTATAGTTTCCGAGATATGGACTATCGATAATTTACACCTTAGGCTCTGGTTCTAACTTGGGCCCAAATTGTAAAATGGTCTTATCTATTGGCGATTTCGTCCCAATTCACATTCCAAGTGATATTCGGCATGCTAATTACATTGCCGGTTGCGAAATTGCATTATCTCTTATAGTTTTCGAGATATGGACTATCGATAATTTACACCTTAGGCTCTGCTTCTAACTTGGGCCCAAATTGTAAAATGGTCTTATCTATTGGCGATTTCGTTCCAATTCACATTCCAAGTAATATTCGGCATGCTAATTACATTGCCGGTTGCCAAATTGCATTATCTCTTATAGTTTCCGAGATATGGACTATCGATAATTTACACCTTAGGCTCTGCTTCTAACTTGGGCCCAAATTGTAAAATAGTCTTATCTATTGGCGATTTCGTTCCAATTCACATTCCAAGTAATATTCGGCATGCTAATTACATTGCCGGTTGCGAAATTGCATTATCTCTTATAGTTTCCGAGATATGGACTATCGATAATTTACACCTTAGGCTCTGCTTCTAACTTGGGCCCAAATTGTAAAATGGTCTTATCTATTGGCGATTTAGTTGCAATTCACACTCCAAGTAATATTCGGCATGCTAATTACATTGCCGGTTGCCAAATTGCATTATCTCTTATAGTTTCCGAGATATGGACTATCGATAATTTACACCTTAGGCTCTGCTTCTAACTTGGGCCCAAATTGTAAAATGGTCTTATCTATTGGCGATTTCGTTCCAATTCACATTCCAAGTAATATTCGGCATGCTAATTACATTGCCGGTTGCCAAATTGCATTATCTCTTATAGTTTCCGAGATATGGACTATCGATAATTTACACCTTAGGCTCTGCTTCTAACTTGGGCCCAAATTGTAAAATGGTCTTATCTATTGGCTATTTCGTTCCAATTCACATTCCAAGTAATATTCGGCATGCTAAGTACATTGCCGGTTGCCAAATTGCATTATCTCTTATAGTTTCCGAGATATGGACTATCGATAATTTACACCTTAGGCTCTGCTTCTAACTTGGGCCCAAATTGTAAAATGGTCTTATCTATTGGCGATTTCGTTCCAATTCACACTCCAAGTAATATTCGGCATGCTAATTACATTGCCGGTTGCGAAATTGCATTATCTCTTATAGTTTCCGAGATATGGACTATCGATAATTTACACCTTAGGCTCTGCTTCTAACTTGGGCCCAAATTGTAAAATGGTCTTATCTATTGGCGATTTCGTTCCAATTCACATTCCAAGTAATATTCGGCATGCTAATTACATTGCCGGTTGCCAAATTGCATTATCTCTTATAGTTTCCGAGATATGGACTATCGATAATTTACACCTTAGGCTCTGCTTCTAACTTGGGCCCAAATTGTAAAATGGTCTTATCTATTGGCGATTTCGTTCCAATTCACATTCCAAGTAATATTCGGCATGCTAATTACATTGCAGGTTGCCAAATTGCATTATCTCTTATAGTTTCCGAGATATGGACTATCGATAATTTACACCTTAGGCTCTGCTTCTAACTTGGGCCCAAATTGTAAAATGGTCTTATCTACTGGCGATTTCGTTCCAATTCACATTCCAAGTAATATTCGGCATGCTAATTACATTGCCGGTTGCCAAATTGCATTATCTCTTATAGTTTCCGAGATATGGACTATCGATAATTTACACCTTAGGCTCTGCTTCTAACTTGGGCCCAAATTGTAAAATGGTCTTATCTATTGGCGATTTAGTTGCAATTCACATTCCAAGTAATATTCGGCATGCTAATTACATTGCCGGTTGCCAAATTGCATTATCTCTTATAGTTTCCGAGATATGGACTATCGATAATTTACACCTTAGGCTCTGCTTCTAACTTGGGCCCAAATTGTAAAATGGTCTTATCTATTGGCGATTTCGTTCCAATTCACATTCCAAGTAATATTCGGCATGCTAATTACATTGCCGGTTGCCAAATTGCATTATCTCTTATAGTTTCCGAGATATGGACTATCGATAATTTACACCTTAGGCTCTGCTTCTAACTTGGGCCCAAATTGTAAAATGGTCTTATCTATTGGCTATTTCGTTCCAATTCACATTCCAAGTAATATTCGGCATGCTAAGTACATTGCCGGTTGCCAAATTGCATTATCTCTTATAGTTTCCGAGATATGGACTATCGATAATTTACACCTTAGGCTCTGCTCCTAACTTGGGCCCAAATTGTAAAATGGTCTTATCTATTGGCGATTTCGTCCCAATTCACATTCCAAGTGATATTCGGCATGCTAATTACATTGCCGGTTGCGAAATTGCATTATCTCTTATAGTTTCCGAGATATGGACTATCGATTATTTACACCTTAGGCTCTGCTTCTAACTTGGGCCCAAATTGTAAAATGGTCTTATCTATTGGCGATTTCGTTCCAATTCACATTCCAAGTAATATTCGGCATGCTAATTACATTGCCGGTTGCGAAATTGCATTATCTCTTATAGTTTCCGAGATATGGACTATCGATAATTTACACCTTAGGCTCTGCTTCTAACTTGGGCCCAAATTGTAAAATGGTCTTATCTATTGGCGATTTCGTTCCAATTCACATTCCAAGTAATATTCGGCATGCTAATTACATTGCAGGTTGCCAAATTGCATTATCTCTTATAGTTTCCGAGATATGGACTATCGATAATTTACACCTTAGGCTCTGCTTCTAACTTGGGCCCAAATTGTAAAATGGTCTTATCTATTGGCGATTTCGTCCCAATTCACATTCCAAGTGATATTCGGCATGCTAATTACATTGCCGGTTGCGAAATTGCATTATCTCTTATAGTTTCCGAGATATGGACTATCAATAATTTACACCTTAGGCTCTGCTTCTAACTTGGGCCCAAATTGTAAAATGGTCTTATCTATTGGCGATTTCGTTCCAATTCACATTCCAAGTAATATTCGGCATGCTAATTACATTGCCGGTTGCCAAATTGCATTATCTCTTATAGTTTCCGAGATATGGACTATCGATAATTTACACCTTAGACTCTGCTTCTAACTTGGGCCCAAATTGTAAAATGGTCTTATCTATTGGCGATTTCGTTCCAATTCACATTCCAAGTAATATTCGGCATGCTAATTACATTGCCGGTTGCCAAATTGCATTATCTCTTATAGTTTCCGAGATATGGACTATCGATAATTTACACCTTAGGCTCTGCTTCTAACTTGGGCCCAAATTGTAAAATGGTCTTATCTATTGGCGATTTCGTTCCAATTCACATTCCAAGTAATATTCGGCATGCTAATTACATTACCGGTTGCCAAATTGCATTATCTCTTATAGTTTCCGAGATATGGACTATCGATAATTTACACCTTAGGCTCTGCTTCTAACTTGGGCCCAAATTGTAAAATGGTCTTATCTATTGGCGATTTCGTTCCAATTCACATTCCAAGTAATATTCGGCATGCTAATTACATTGCAGGTTGCCAAATTGCATTATCTCTTATAGTTTCCGAGATATGGACTATCGATAATTTACACCTTAGGCTCTGCTTCTAACTTGGGCCCAAATTGTAAAATGGTCTTATCTACTGGCGATTTCGTTCCAATTCACATTCCAAGTAATATTCGGCATGCTAATTACATTGCCGGTTGCCAAATTGCATTATCTCTTATAGTTTCCGAGATATGGACTATCGATAATTTACACCTTAGGCTCTGCTTCTAACTTGGGCCCAAATTGTAAAATGGTCTTATCTATTGGCGATTTCGTTCCAATTCACATTCCAAGTAATATTCGGCATGATAATTACATTGCCGGTTGCCAAATTGCATTATCTCTTATAGTTTCCGAGATATGGACTATCGATAATTTACACCTTAGGCTCTGCTTCTAACTTGTTCCCAAATTGTAAAATGGACTTATCTATTGGCGATTTCGTTCCAATTCACACTCCAAGTAATATTCGGCATGCTAATTACATTGCCGGTTGCGAAATTGCATTATCTCTTATAGTTTCCGAGATATGGACTATCGATAATTTACACCTTAGGCTCTGCTTCTAACTTGGGCCCAAATTGTAAAATGGTCTTATCTATTGGCGATTTCGTTCCAATTCACATTCCAAGTAATATTCGGCAAGCTAATTACATTGCCGGTTGCCAAATTGCATTATCTCTTATAGTTTCCGAGATATGGACTATCGATAATTTACACCTTAGGCTCTGCTTCTAACTTGGGCCCAAATTGTTAAATGGTCTTATCTATTGGCGATTTCGTTCCAATTCACATTCCAAGTAATATTCGGCATGCTAATTACATTGCCGGTTGCCAAATTGCATTATCTCTTATAGTTTCCGAGATATGGACTATCGATAATTTACACCTTAGGCTCTGCTTCTAACTTGGGCCCAAATTGTAAAATGGTCTTATCTATTGGCGATTTCGTTCCAATTCACATTCCAAGTAATATTCGGCATGCTAATTACATTGCCGGTTGCCAAATTGCATTATCTCTTATAGTTTCCGAGATATGGACTATCGATAATTTACACCTTAGGCTCTGCTTCTAACTTGGGCCCAAATTGTAAAATGGTCTTATCTATTGGCGATTTCGTTCCAATTCACATTCCAAGTAATATTCGGCATGCTAATTACATTGCCGGTTGCCAAATTGCATTATCTCTTATAGTTTCCGAGATATGGACTATCGATAATTTACACCTTAGGCTCTGCTTCTAACTTGGGCCCAAATTGTAAAATGGTCTTATCTATTGGCGATTTCGTTCCAATTCACATTCCAAGTAATATTCGGCATGCTAATTACATTGCCGGTTGCCAAATTGCATTATCTCTTATAGTTTCCGAGATATGGACTATCGATAATTTACACCTTAGGCTCTGCTTCTAACTTGGGCCCAAATTGTAAAATGGTCTTATCTATTGGCGATTTCGTTCCAATTCACATTCCAAGTAATATTCGGCATGCTAATTACATTGCCGGTTGCCAAATTGAATTATCTCTTATAGTTTCCGAGATATGGACTATCGATAATTTTCACCTTAGGCTCTGCTTCTAACTTGGGCCCAAATTGTAAAATGGTCTTACCTATTGGCGATTTCGTTCCAATTCACATTCCAAGTAATATTCGGCATGCTAATTACATTGCCGGTTGCCAAATTGCATTATCTCTTATAGTTTCCGAGATATGGACTATCGATAATTTACACCTTAGGCTCTGCTTCTAACTTGGGCCCAAATTGTAAAATGGTCTTATCTATTGGCGATTTCGTTCCAATTCACATTCCAAGTAATATTCCGCATGCTAATTACATTGCCGGTTGCCAAATTGCATTATCTCTTATAGTTTCCGAGATATGGACTATCGATAATTTACACCTTAGGCTCTGCTTCTAACTTGGGCCCAAATTGTAAAATGGTCTTATCTATTGGCGATTTCGTCCCAATTCACATTCCAAGTGATATTCGGCATGCTAATTACATTGCCGGTTGCGAAATTGCATTATCTCTTATAGTTTCCGAGATATGGACTATCGATAATTTACACCTTAGGCTCTGCTTCTAACTTGGGCCCAAATTGTAAAATGGTCTTATCTATTGGCGATTTCGTTCCAATTCACATTCCAAGTAATATTCGGCATGCTAATTACATTGCCGGTTGCCAAATTGCATTATCTCTTATAGTTTCCGAGATATGGACTATCGATAATTTACACCTTAGGCTCTGCTTCTAACTTGGGCCCAAATTGTAAAATGGTCTTATCTATTGGCGATTTCGTTCCAATTCACATTCCAAGTAATATTCGGCATGCTAATTACATTGCCGGTTGCCAAATTGCATTATCTCTTATAGTTTCCGAGATATGGACTATCGATAATTTACACCTTAGGCTCTGCTTCTAACTTGGGCCCAAATTGTAAAATGGTCTTATCTATTGGCGATTTCGTTCCAATTCACATTCCAAGTAATATTCGGCATGCTAATTACACTGCCGGTTGCCAAATTGCATTATCTCTTATAGTTTCCGAGATATGGACTATCGATAATTTACACCTTAGGCTCTGCTTCTAACTTGGGCCCAAATTGTAAAATGGTCTTATCTATTGGCGATTTCGTCCCAATTCACATTCCAAGTGATATACGGCATGCTAATTACATTGCCGGTTGCGAAATTGCATTATCTCTTATAGTTTCCGAGATATGGACTATCGATAATTTACACCTTAGGCTCTGCTTCTAACTTGGGCCCAAATTGTAAAATAGTCTTATCTATTGGCGATTTCGTTCCAATTCACATTCCAAGTAATATTCGGCATGCTAATTACATTGCCGGTTGCCAAATTGAATTATCTCTTATAGTTTCCGAGATATGGACTATCGATAATTTACACCTTAGGCTCTGCTTCTAACTTGGGCCCAAATTGTAAAATGGTCTTACCTATTGGCTATTTCGTTCCAATTCACATTCCAAGTAATATTCGGCATGCTAATTACATTGCCGGTTGCCAAATTGCATTATCTCTTATAGTTTCCGAGATATGGACTATCGATAATTTACACCTTAGGCTCTGCTTCTAACTTGGGCCCAAATTGTAAAATGGTCTTATCTATTGGCGATTTCGTTCCAATTCACATTCCAAGTAATATTCGGCATGCTAATTACATTGCCGGTTGCCAAATTGCATTATCTCTTATAGTTTCCGAGATATGGACTATCGATAATTTACACCTTAGGCTCTGCTTCTAACTTGGGCCCAAATTGTAAAATGGTCTTATCTATTGGCGATATCGTCCCAATTCACATTCCAAGTGATATTCGGCATGCTAATTACATTGCCGGTTGCGAAATTGCATTATCTCTTATAGTTTCCGAGATATGGACTATCGATAATTTACACCTTAGGCTCTGCTTCTAACTTGGGCCCAAATTGTAAAATGGTCTTATCTATTGGCGATTTCGTTCCAATTCACATTCCAAGTAATATTCGGCATGCTAATTACATTGCCGGTTGCCAAATTGCATTATCTCTTATAGTTTCCGAGATATGGACTATCGATAATTTACACCTTAGGCTCTGCTTCTAACTTGGGCCCAAATTGTAAAATGGTCTTATCTATTGGCGATTTCGTTCCAATTCACATTCCAAGTAATATTCGGCATGCTAATTACATTGCCGGTTGCCAAATTGCATTATCTCTTATAGTTTCCGAGATATGGACTATCGATAATTTACACCTTAGGCTCTGCTTCTAACTTGGGCCCAAATTGTAAAATGGTCTTATCTATTGGCGATTTCGTTCCAATTCACATTCCAAGTAATATTCGGCATGCTAATTACATTGCCGGTTGCCAAATTGCATTATCTCTTATAGTTTCCGAGATATGGACTATCGATAATTTACACCTTAGGCTCTGGTTCTAACTTGGGCCCAAATTGTAAAATGGTCTTATCTATTGGCGATTTAGTTGCAATTCACATTCCAAGTAATATTCGGCATGCTAATTACATTGCCGGTTGCCAAATTGCATTATCTCTTATAGTTTCCGAGATATGGACTATCGATAATTTACACCTTAGGCTCTGCTTCTAACTTGGGCCCAAATTGTAAAATGGTCTTATCTATTGGCGATTTCGTTCCAATTCACATTCCAAGTAATATTCGGCATGCTAATTACATTGCCGGTTGCCAAATTGCATTATCTCTTATAGTTTCCGAGATATGGACTATCGATAATTTACACCTTAGGCTCTGCTTCTAACTTGGGCCCAAATTGTAAAATGGTCTTATCTATTGGCTATTTCGTTCCAATTCACATTCCAAGTAATATTCGGCATGCTAATTACATTGCCGGTTGCCAAATTGCATTATCTCTTATAGTTTCCGAGATATGGACTATCGATAATTTACACCTTAGGCTCTGCTTCTAACTTGGGTCCAAATTGTAAAATGGTCTTATCTATTGGCGATTTCGTTCCAATTCACACTCCAAGTAATATTCGGCATGCTAATTACATTGCCGGTTGCGAAATTGTATTATCTCTTATAGTTTCCGAGATATGGACTATCGATAATTTACACCTTAGGCTCTGCTTCTAACTTGGGCCCAAATTGTAAAATGGTCTTATCTATTGGCGATTTCGTTCCAATTCACAATCCAAGTAATATTTGGCATGCTAATTACATTGCCGGTTGCCAAATTGCATTATCTCTTATACTTTCCGAGATATGGACTATCGATAATTTACACCTTAGGCTCTGCTTCTAACTTGGGCCCAAATTGTAAAATGGTCTTATCTATTGGCGATTTCGTTCCAATTCACTTTCCAAGTAATATTCGGCATGCTAATTACATTGCCCGTTGCCAAATTGCATTATCTCTTATAGTTTCCGAGATATGGACTATCGATAATTTACACCTTAGGCTCTGCTTCTAACTTGGGCCCAAATTGTAAAATGGTCTTATCTATTGGCGATTTCGTTCCAATTCACACTCCAAGTAATATTCGGCATGCTAATTACATTGCCGGTTGCCAAATTACATTATCTCTTATAGTTTCCGAGATATGGACTATCGATAATTTACACCTTAGGCTCTGCTTCTAACTTGGGCCCAAATTGTTAAATGGTCTTATCTATTGGCGATTTCGTTCCAATTCACACTCCAAGTAATATTCGGCATGCTAATTACATTGCCGGTTGCGAAATTGCATTATCTCTTATAGTTTCCGAGATATGGACTATCGATAATTTACACCTTAGGCTCTGCTTCTAACTTGGGCCCAAATTGTAAAATGGTCTTATCTATTGGCGATTTCGTTCCAATTCACATTCCAAGTAATATTCGGCATGCTAATTACATTGCCGGTTGCCAAATTGCATTATCTCTTATAGTTTCCGAGATATGGACTATCGATAATTTACACCTTAGGCTCTGCTTCTAACTTGGGCCCAAATTGTAAAATGGTCTTATCTATTGGCGATTTCGTTCCAATTCACATTCCAAGTAATATTCGGCATGCTAATTACATTGCCGGTTGCCAAATTGCATTATCTCTTATAGTTTCCGAGATATGGACTATCGATAATTTACACCTTAGGCTCTGCTTCTAACTTGGGCCCAAATTGTAAAATGGTCTTATCTATTGGCGATTTCGTCCCAATTCACATTCCAAGTGATATTCGGCATTCTAATTACATTGCCGGTTGCGAAATTGCATTATCTCTTATAGTTTCCGAGATATGGACTATCAATAATTTACACCTTAGGCTCTGCTTCTAACTTGGGCCCAAATTGTAAAATGGTCTTATCTATTGGCGATTTCGTTCCAATTCACATTCCAAGTAATATTCGGCATGCTAATTACATTGCCGGTTGCCAAATTGCATTATCTCTTATAGTTTCCGAGATATGGACTATCGATAATTTACACCTTAGGCTCTGCTTCTAATTTGGGCCCAAATTGTAAAATGGTCTTATCTATTGGCGATTTCGTTCCAATTCACATTCCAAGTAATATTCGGCATGCTAATTACATTGCCAGTTGCCAAATTGCATTATCTCTTATAGTTTCCGCGATATGGACTATCGATAATTTACACCTTAGGCTCTGCTTCTAACTTGGGCCCAAATTGTAAAATGGTCTTATCTATTGGCGATTTCGTTCCAATTCACATCCCAATTAATATTCGGCATGCTAATTACATTGCCGGTTGCCAAATTGCATTATCTCTTATAGTTTCCGAGATATGGACTATCGATAATTTACACCTTAGGCTCTGCTTCTAACTTGGGCCCAAATTGTAAAATGGTCTTATCTATTGGCGATTTATTTGCAATTCACATTCCAAGTAATATTCGGCATGCTAATTACATTGCCGGTTGCCAAATTGCATTATCTCTTATAGTTTCCGAGATATGGACTATCGATAATTTACACCTTAGGCTCTGCTTCTAACTTGGGCCCAAATTGTAAAATGGTCTTATCTATTGGCGATTTCGTTCCAATTCACATTCCAAGTAATATTCGGCATGCTAATTACATTGCCGGTTGCCAAATTGCATTATCTCTTATAGTTTCCGAGATATGGACTATCGATAATTTACACCTTAGGCTCTGCTTCTAACTTGGGCCCAAATTGTAAAATGGTCTTATCTATTGGCGATTTCGTTCCAATTCACATTCCAAGTAATATTCGGCATGCTAATTACATTGCCGGTTGCCAAATTGCATTATCTCTTATAGTTTCCGAGATATGGACTATCGATAATTTACACCTTAGGCTCTGCTTCTAACTTGGGCCCAAATTGTAAAATGGTCTTATCTATTGGCGATTTCGTTCCAATTCACACTCCAAGTAATATTCGGCATGCTAATTACATTGCCGGTTGCGAAATTGCATTATCTCTTATAGTTTCCGAGATATGGACTATCGATAATTTACACCTTAGGCTCTGCTTCTAACTTGGGCCCAAATTGTAAAATGGTCTTATCTATTGGCGATTTCGTTCCAATTCACATTCCAAGTAATATTCGGCATGCTAATTACATTGCCGGTTGCCAAATTGCATTATCTCTTATAGTTTCCGAGATATGGACTATCGATAATTTACACCTTAGGCTCTGCTTCTAACTTGGGCCCAAATTGTAAAATGGTCTTACCTATTGGCGATTCCGTTCTAATTCACATTCCAAGTAATATTCGGCATGCTAATTACATTGCCGGTTGCCAAATTGCATTATCTCTTATAGTTTCCGAGATATGGACTATCGATAATTTACACCTTAGGCTCTGCTTCTAACTTGGGCCCAAATTGTAAAATGGTCTTATCTATTGGCGATTTCGTTCCAATTCACATTCCAAGTAATATTCGGCATGCTACTTACATTGCCGGTTGCCAAATTGCATTATCTCTTATAGTTTCCGAGATATGGACTATCGATAATTTACACCTTAGGCTCTGCTTCTAACTTGGGCCCAAATTGTAAAATGGTCTTATCTATTGGCGATTTCATCCCAATTCACATTCCAAGTGATATTCGGCATGCTAATTACATTGCCGGTTGCGAAATTGCATTATCTCTTATAGTTTCCGAGATATGGACTATCGATAATTTACACCTTAGGCTCTGCTTCTAACTTTCTCCCAAATTGTAAAATGGTCTTATCTATTGGCGATTTCGTTCCAATTCACATTCCAAGTAATATTCGGCATGCTAATTACATTGCCGGTTGCCAAATTGCATTATCTCTTATAGTTTCCGAGATATGGACTATCGATAATTTACACCTTAGGCTCTGCTTCTAACTTGGGCCCAAATTGTAAAATGGTCTTATCTATTGGCGATTTCGTTCCAATTCACAGTCCAAGTAATATTCGGCATGCTAATTACATTGCCGGTTGCCAAATTGAATTATCTCTTATAGTTTCCGAGATATGGACTATCGATAATTTACACCATAGGCTCTGCTTCTAACTTGTGCCCAAATTGTAAAATGGTCTTATCAATTGGCGATTTCGTTCCAATTCACATTCCAAGTAATATTCGGCATGCTAATTACATTGCCGGTTGCCAAATTGCATTATCTCTTATAGTTTCCGAGATATGGACTATCGATAATTTACACCTTAGGCTCTGCTTCTAACTTGGGCCCAAATTGTAAAATGGTCTTATCTATTGGCGATTTCGTTCCAATTCACATTCCAAGTAATATTCGGCATGCTAATTACATTGCCGGTTGCCAAATTGCATTATCTATTATAGTTTCCGAGATATGGACTATCGATAATTTACACCATAGGCTCTGCTTCTAACTTGGGCCCAAATTGTAAAATGGTCTTATCTATTGGCGATTTCGTTCCAATTCACATTCCAAGTAATATTCGGCATGCTAATTACATTGCCGGTTGCCAAATTGCATTATCTCTTATAGTTTCCGAGATATGGACTATCGATAATTTACACCTTAGGCTCTGCTTCTAACTTGCTCCCAAATTTTAAATGGTCTTATCTATTGGCGATTTCCTTCCAATTCACATTCCAAGTAATATTCGGCATGCTAATTACATTGCCGTTTGCCAAATTGCATTATCTCTTATAGTTTCCGAGATATGGACTATCGATAATTTACACCTTAGGCTCTGCTTCTAACTTGGGCCCAAATTGTAAAATGGTCTTATCTATTGGCGATTTCGTTCCAATTCACATTCCAAGTAATATTCGGCATACTAATTACATTGCCGGTTGCCAAATTGAATTATCTCTTATAGTTTCCGAGATATGGACTATCGATAATTTACACCTTAGGCTCTGCTTCTAACTTGGGCCCAAATTGTAAAATGGTCTTACCTATTGGCGATTTCGTTCCAATTCACATTCCAAGTTATATTCGGCATGCTAATTACATTGCCGGTTGCCAAATTGCATTATCTCTTATACTTTCCGAGATATGGACTATCGATAATTTACACCTTAGGCTCTGCTTCTAACTTGGGCCCAAATTGTAAAATGGTCTTATCTATTGGCGATTTCGTTCCAATTCACATTCCAAGTAATATTCGGCATGCTAATTACATTGCCGGTTGCCAAATTGCATTATCTCTTATAGTTTCCGAGATATGGACTATCGATAATTTACACCTTAGGCTCTGCTTCTAACTTGGGCCCAAATTGTAAAATGGTCTTATCTATTGGCGATTTCGTCCCAATTCACATTCCAAGTGATATTCGGCATGCTAATTACATTGCCGGTTTCGAAATTGCATTATCTCTTATAGTTTCCGAGATATGGACTATCCATAATTTACACCTTAGGCTCTGCTTCTAACTTGGGCCCAAATTGTAAAATGGTCTTATCTATTGGCGATTTCGTTCCAATTCACATTCCAAGTAATATTCGGCATGCTAATTACATTGCCGGTTGCCAAATTGCACTATCCCTTATAGTTTCCGAGATATGGACTATCGATAATTTACACCTTAGGCTCTGCTTCTAACTTGGGCCCAAATTGTAAAATGGTCTTATCTATTGGCGATTTCGTTGCAATTCACATTCCAAGTAATATTCGGCATGCTAATTACATTGCCGGTTGCCAAATTGCATTATCTCTTATAGTTTCCGAGATATGGAATATCGATAATTTACACCTTAGGCTCTGCTTCTAACTTGGGCCCAAATTGTAAAATGGTCTAATCTATTGGCGATTTCGTTCCAATTCGCATTCCAAGTAATATTCGGCATGCTAATTACATTGCCGGTTGCCAAATTGCATTATCTCTTATAGTTTCCGAGATATGGACTATCGATAATTTACACCTTAGGCTCTGCTTCTAACTTGTGCCCAAATTGTAAAATGGTCTTATCTATTGGCGATTTCGTTCCAATTCACATTCCAAGTAATATTCGGCATGCTAATTACATTGCCGGTTGCCAAATTGCATTATCTCTTATAGTTTCCGAGATATGGACTATCGATAATTTACACCTTAGGCTCTGCTTCTAACTTGGGCCCAAATTGTAAAATGGTCTTACCTATTGGCGATTTCGTTCCAATTCGCACTCCAAGTAATATTCGGCATGCTAATTATATTGCCGGTTGCGAAATTGCATTATCTCTTATAGTTTCCGAGATATGGACTATCAATAATTTACACCTTAGGCTCTGCTTCTAACTTGGGCCCAAATTGTAAAATGGTCTTATCTATTGGCGATTTCGTTCCAATTCACATTCCAAGTAATATTCGGCATGCTAATTACATTGCCGGTTGCCAAATTGCATTATCTCTTATAGTTTCCGAGATATGGACTATCGATAATTTACACCTTAGGCTCTGCTTCTAACTTGGGCCCAAATTGTAAAATGGTCTTATCTATTGGCGATTTCGTTCCAATTCACATTCCAAGTAATATTCGGCATGCTAATTACATTGCCGGTTGCCAAATTGCATTATCTCTTATAGTTTCCGAGATATGGACTATCGATAATTTACACCTTAGGCTCTGCTTCTAACTTGGGCCCAAATTGTAAAATGGTCTTACCTATTGGCGATTTCGTTCCAATTCACATTCCAAGTTATATTCGGCATGCTAATTACATTGCCGGTTGCCAAATTGCATTATCTCTTATAGTTTCCGAGATATGGACTATCGATAATTTACACCTTAGGCTCTGCTTCTAACTTGGGCCCAAATTGTAAAATGGTCTTATCTATTGGCGATTTCGTTCCAATTCACATTCCAAGTAATATTCGGCATGCTAATTACATTGCCGGTTGCCAAATTGCATTATCTCTTATAGTTTCCGAGATATGGACTATCGATAATTTACACCTTAGGCTCTGCTTCTAACTTGGGCCCAAATTGTAAAATGGTCTTATCTATTGGCGATTTCGTCCCAATTCACATTCCAAGTGATATTCGGCATGCTAATTACATTGCCGGTTTCGAAATTGCATTATCTCTTATAGTTTCCGAGATATGGACTATCCATAATTTACACCTTAGGCTCTGCTTCTAACTTGCTCCCAAATTTTAAATGGTCTTATCTATTGGCGATTTCCTTCCAATTCACATTCCAAGTAATATTCGGCATGCTAATTACATTGCCGTTTGCCAAATTGCATTATCTCTTATAGTTTCCGAGATATGGACTATCGATAATTTACACCTTAGGCTCTGCTTCTAACTTGGGCCCAAATTGTAAAATGGTCTTATCTATTGGCGATTTCGTTCCAATTCACATTCCAAGTAATATTCGGCATACTAATTACATTGCCGGTTGCCAAATTGAATTATCTCTTATAGTTTCCGAGATATGGACTATCGATAATTTACACCTTAGGCTCTGCTTCTAACTTGGGCCCAAATTGTAAAATGGTCTTACCTATTGGCGATTTCGTTCCAATTCACATTCCAAGTTATATTCGGCATGCTAATTACATTGCCGGTTGCCAAATTGCATTATCTCTTATAGTTTCCGAGATATGGACTATCGATAATTTACACCTTAGGCTCTGCTTCTAACTTGGGCCCAAATTGTAAAATGGTCTTATCTATTGGCGATTTCGTTCCAATTCACATTCCAAGTAATATTCGGCATGCTAATTACATTGCCGGTTGCCAAATTGCATTATCTCTTATAGTTTCCGAGATATGGACTATCGATAATTTACACCTTAGGCTCTGCTTCTAACTTGGGCCCAAATTGTAAAATGGTCTTATCTATTGGCGATTTCGTCCCAATTCACATTCCAAGTGATATTCGGCATGCTAATTACATTGCCGGTTTCGAAATTGCATTATCTCTTATAGTTTCCGAGATATGGACTATCCATAATTTACACCTTAGGCTCTGCTTCTAACTTGGGCCCAAATTGTAAAATGGTCTTATCTATTGGCGATTTCGTTCCAATTCGCAGTCCAAGTAATATTCGGCATGCTAATTACATTGCCGGTTGCCAAATTGCATTATCTCTTATAGTTTCCGAGATATGGACTATCGATAATTTACACCTTAGGCTCTGCTTCTAACTTGTGCCCAAATTGTAAAATGGTCTTATCTATTGGCGATTTCGTTCCAATTCACATTCCAAGTAATATTCGGCATGCTAATTACATTGCCGGTTGCCAAATTGCATTATCTCTTATAGTTTCCGAGATATGGACTATCGATAATTTACACCTTAGGCTCTGCTTCTAACTTGGGCCCAAATTGTAAAATGGTCTTACCTATTGGCGATTTCGTTCCAATTCGCACTCCAAGTAATATTCGGCATGCTAATTATATTGCCGGTTGCGAAATTGCATTATCTCTTATAGTTTCTGAGATATGGACTATCAATAATTTACACCTTAGGCTCTGCTTCTAACTTGGGCCCAAATTGTAAAATGGTCTTATCTATTGGCGATTTCGTTCCAATTCACATTCCAAGTAATATTCGGCATGCTAATTACATTGCCGGTTGCCAAATTGCATTATCTCTTATAGTTTCCGAGATATGGACTATCGATAATTTACACCTTAGGCTCTGCTTCTAACTTGGGCCCAAATTGTAAAATGGTCTTACCTATTGGCGATTTCGTTCCATTTCACATTCCAAGTTATATTCGGCATGCTAATTACATTGCCGGTTGCCAAATTGCATTATCTCTTATAGTTTCCGAGATATGGACTATCGATAATTTACACCTTAGGCTCTGCTTCTAACTTGGGCCCAAATTGTAAAATGGTCTTATCTATTGGCGATTTCGTTCCAATTCACATTCCAAGTAATATTCGGCATGCTAATTACATTGCCGGTTGCCAAATTGCATTATCTCTTATAGTTTCCGAGATATGGACTATCGATAATTTACACCTTAGGCTCTGCTTCTAACTTGGGCCCAAATTGTAAAATGGTCTTATCTATTGGCGATTTCGTCCCAATTCACATTCCAAGTGATATTCGGCATGCTAATTACATTGCCGGTTTCGAAATTGCATTATCTCTTATAGTTTCCGAGATATGGACTATCCATAATTTACACCTTAGGCTCTGCTTCTAACTTGGGCCCAAATTGTAAAATGGTCTTATCTATTGGCGATTTCGTTCCAATTCACATTCCAAGTAATATTCGGCATGCTAATTACATTGCCGGTTGCCAAATTGCACTATCCCTTATAGTTTCCGAGATATGGACTATCGATAATTTACACCTTAGGCTCTGCTTCTAACTTGGGCCCAAATTGTAAAATGGTCTTATCTATTGGCGATTTCGTTGCAATTCACATTCCAAGTAATATTCGGCATGCTAATTACATTGCCGGTTGCCAAATTGCATTATCTCTTATAGTTTCCGAGATATGGAATATCGATAATTTACACCTTAGGCTCTGCTTCTAACTTGGGCCCAAATTGTAAAATGGTCTTATCTATTGGCGATTTCGTTCCAATTCGCATTCCAAGTAATATTCGGCATGCTAATTACATTGCCGGTTGCCAAATTGCATTATCTCTTATAGTTTCCGAGATATGGACTATCGATAATTTACACCTTAGGCTCTGCTTCTAACTTGTGCCCAAATTGTAAAATGGTCTTATCTATTGGCGATTTCGTTCCAATTCACATTCCAAGTAATATTCGGCATGCTAATTACATTGCCGTTTGCCAAATTGCATTATCTCTTATAGTTTCCGAGATATGGACTATCGATAATTAACACCTTAGGCTCTGCTTCTAACTTGGGCCCAAATTGTAAAATGGTCTTACCTATTGGCGATTTCGTTCCAATTCGCACTCCAAGTAATATTCGGCATGCTAATTATATTGCCGGTTGCGAAATTGCATTATCTCTTATAGTTTCCGAGATATGGACTATCGATAATTTACACCTTAGGCTCTGCTTCTAACTTGGGCCCAAATTGTAAAATGGTCTTATCTATTGGCGATTTCGTCCCAATTCACATTCCAAGTGATATTCGGCATGCTAATTACATTGCCGGTTTCGAAATTGCATTATCTCTTATAGTTTCCGAGATATGGACTATCGATAATTTACACCTTAGGCTCTGCTTCTAACTTGGGCCCAAATTGTAAAATGGTCTTATCTATTGGCGATTTCGTTCCAATTCACATTCCAAGTAATATTCGGCATGCTAATTACATTGCCGGTTGCCAAATTGCATTATCTCTTATAGTTTCCGAGATATGGACTATCGATAATTTACACCTTAGGCTCTGCTTCTAACTTGGGCCCAAATTGTAAAATGGTCTTATCTATTGGCGATTTCGTCCCAATTCACATTCCAAGTGATATTCGGCATGCTAATTACATTGCCGATTGCGAAATTGCATTATCTCTTATAGTTTCCGAGATATGGACTATCGATAATTTACACCTTAGGCTCTGCTTCTAACTTGGGCCCAAATTGTAAAATGGTCTTATCTATTGGCGATTCGGTTCCAATTCACATTCCAAGTAATACTCGGCATGCTAATTACATTGCCGGTTGCCAAATTGCATTATCTCTTATAGTTTCCGAGATATGGACTATCGATAATTTACACCTTAGGCTCTGCTTCTAACTTGGGCCCAAATTGTAAAATGGTCTTATCTATTGGCGATTTCGTTCCAATTCACATTCCAAGTAATATTCGGCATGCTAATTACATTGCCGGTTGCCAAATTGCATTATCTCTTATAGTTTCCGAGATATGGACTATCGATAATTTACACCTTAGGCTCTGCTTCTAACTTGGGCCCAAATTGTAAAATGGTCTTATCTATTGGCGTTTTCGTTCCAATTCACATTCCAAGTAATATTCGGCATGCTAATTACATTGCCGGTTGCCAAATTGCATTATCTCTTATAGTTTCCGAGATATGGACTATCGATAATTTACACCTTAGGCTCTGCTTCTAACTTGGGCCCAAATTGTAAAATGGTCTTACCTATTGGCGATTTCGTTCCAATTCACATTCCAAGTTATATTCGGCATGCTAATTGCATTGCCGGTTGCCAAATTGCATTATCTCTTATAGTTTCCGAGATATGGACTATCGATAATTTACACCTTAGGCTCTGCTTCTAACTTGGGCCCAAATTGTAAAATGGTCTTATCTATTGGCGATTTCGTTCCAATTCACATTCCAAGTAATATTCGGCATGCTAATTACATTGCCGGTTGCCAAATTGCATTATCTCTAATAGTTTCCGAGATATGGACTATCGATAATTTACACCTTAGGCTCTGCTTCTAACTTGGGCCCAAATTGTAAAATGGTCTTATCTATTGGCGATTTCGTCCCAATTCACATTCCAAGTGATATTCGGCATGCTAATTACATTGCCGGTTTCGAAATTGCATTATCTCTTATAGTTTCCGAGATATGGACTATCCATAATTTACACCTTAGGCTCTGCTTCTAACTTGGGCCCAAATTGTAAAATGGTCTTATCTATTGGCGATTTCGTTCCAATTCACATTCCAAGTAATATTCGGCATGCTAATTACATTGCCGGTTGCCAAATTGCACTATCCCTTATAGTTTCCGAGATATGGACTATCGATAATTTACACCTTAGGCTCTGCTTCTAACTTGGGCCCAAATTGTAAAATGGTCTTATCTATTGGCGATTTCGTTGCAATTCACATTCCAAGTAATATTCGGCATGCTAATTACATTGCCGGTTGCCGAATTGCATTATCTCTTATAGTTTCCGAGATATGGAATATCGATAATTTACACCTTAGGCTCTGCTTCTAACTTGGGCCCAAATTGTAAAATGGTCTTATCTATTGGCGATTTCGTTCCAATTCGCAATCCAAGTAATATTCGGCATGCTAATTACATTGCCGGTTGCCAAATTGCATTATCTCTTATAGTTTCCGAGATATGGACTATCGATAATTTACACCTTAGGCTCTGCTTCTAACTTGTGCCCAAATTGTAAAATGGTCTTATCTATTGGCGATTTCGTTCCAATTCACATTCCAAGTAATATTCGACATGCTAATTACATTGCCGGTTGCCAAATTGCATTATCTCTTATAGTTTCCGAGATATGGACTATCGATAATTTACACCTTAGGCTCTGCTTCTAACTTGGGCCCAAATTGTAAAATGGTCTTACCTATTGGCGATTTCGTTCCAATTCGCACTCCAAGTAATATTCGGCATGCTAATTATATTGCCGGTTGCGAAATTGCATTATCTCTTATAGTTTCCGAGATATGGACTATCAATAATTTACACCTTAGGCTCTGCTTCTAACTTGGGCCCAAATTGTAAAATGGTCTTATCTATTGGCGATTTCGTTCCAATTCACATTCCAAGTAATATTCGGCATGCTAATTACATTGCCGGTTGCCAAATTGCATTATCTCTTATAGTTTCCGAGATATGGACTATCGATAATTTACACCTTAGGCTCTGCTTCTAACTTGGGCCCAAATTGTAAAATGGTCTTATCTATTGGCGATTTCGTTCCAATTCACATTCCAAGTAATATTCGGCATGCTAATTACATTGCCGGTTGCCAAATTGCATTATCTCTTATAGTTTCCGAGATATGGACTATCGATAATTTACACCTTAGGCTCTGCTTCTAACTTGGGCCCAAATTGTAAAATGGTCTTATCTATTGGCGATTTCGTCCCAATTCACATTCCAAGTGATATTCGGCATGCTAATTACATTTCCGATTGCGAAATTGCATTATCTCTTATAGTTTCCGAGATATGGACTATCAATAATTTACACCTTAGGCTCTGCTTCTAACTTGGGCCCAAATTGTAAAATGGTCTTATCTATTGGCGATTTCGTCCCAATTCACATTCCAAGTGATATTCGGCATGCTAATTACATTTCCGATTGCGAAATTGCATTATCTCTTATAGTTTCCGAGATATGGACTATCAATAATTTACACCTTAGGCTCTGCTTCTAACTTGGGCCCAAATTGTAAAATGGTCTTATCTATTGGCGATTTCGTCCCAATTCACATTCCAAGTGATATTCGGCATGCTAATTACATTTCCGATTGCGAAATTGCATTATCTCTTATAGTTTCCGAGATATGGACTATCGATAATTTACACCTTAGGCTCTGCTTCTAACTTGGGCCCAAATTGTAAAATGGTCTTATCTATTGGCGATTTCGTTCCAATTCACATTCCAAGTAATATTCGGCATGCTAATTACATTGCCGGTTGCCAAATTGCATTATCTCTTATAGTTTCCGAGATATGGACTATCGATAATTTACACCTTAGGCTCTGCTTCTAACTTGGGCCCAAATTGTAAAATGGTCTTATCTATTGGCGATTTCGTTGCAATTCACATTCCAAGTAATATTCGGCATGCTAATTACATTGCCGGTTGCCAAATTGCATTATCTCTTATAGTTTCCGAGATATGGAATATCGATAATTTACACCTTAGGCTCTGCTTCTAACTTGGGCCCAAATTGTAAAATGGTCTTATCTATTGGCGATTTCGTTCCAATTCGCATTCCAAGTAATATTCGGCATGCTAATTACATTGCCGGTTGCCAAATTGCATTATCTCTTATAGTTTCCGAGATATGGACTATCGATAATTTACACCTTAGGCTCTGCTTCTAACTTGTGCCCAAATTGTAAAATGGTCTTATCTATTGGCGATTTCGTTCCAATTCACATTCCAAGTAATATTCGGCATGCTAATTACATTGCCGTTTGCCAAATTGCATTATCTCTTATAGTTTCCGAGATATGGACTATCGATAATTTACACCTTAGGCTCTGCTTCTAACTTGGGCCCAAATTGTAAAATGGTCTTACCTATTGGCGATTTCGTTCCAATTCGCACTCCAAGTAATATTCGGCATGCTAATTATATTGCCGGTTGCGAAATTGCATTATCTCTTATAGTTTCCGAGATATGGACTATCGATAATTTACACCTTAGGCTCTGCTTCTAACTTGGGCCCAAATTGTAAAATGGTCTTATCTATTGGCGATTTCGTCCCAATTCACATTCCAAGTGATATTCGGCATGCTAATTACATTACCGGTTTCGAAATTGCATTATCTCTTATAGTTTCCGAGATATGAACTATCGATAATTTACACCTTAGGCTCTGCTTCTAACTTGGGCCCAAATTGTAAAATGGTCTTATCTATTGGCGATTTCGTTCCAATTCACATTCCAAGTAATATTCGGCATGCTAATTACATTGCCGGTTGCCAAATTGCATTATCTCTTATAGTTTCCGAGATATGGACTATCGATAATTTACACCTTAGGCTCTGCTTCTAACTTGGGCCCAAATTGTAAAATGGTCTTATCTATTGGCGATTTCGTCCCAATTCACATTCCAAGTGATATTCGGCATGCTAATTACATTGCCGATTGCGAAATTGCATTATCTCTTATAGTTTCCGAGATATGGACTATCAATAATTTACACCTTAGGCTCTGCTTCTAACTTGTGCCCAAATTGTAAAATGGTCTTATCTATTGGCGATTTCGTTCCAATTCACATTCCAAGTAATATTCGGCATGCTAATTACATTGCCGGTTGCCAAATTGCATTATCTCTTATAGTTTCCGAGATATGGACTATCGATAATTTACACCTTAGGCTCTGCTTCTAACTTGGGCCCAAATTGTAAAATGGTCTTATCTATTGGCGATTCGGTTCCAATTCACATTCCAAGTAATACTCGGCATGCTAATTACATTGCCGGTTGCCAAATTGCATTATCTCTTATAGTTTCCGAGATATGGACTATCGATAATTTACACCTTAGGCTCTGCTTCTAACTTGGGCCCAAATTGTAAAATGGTCTTATCTATTGGCGATTTCGTTCCAATTCACATTCCAAGTAATATTCGGCATGCTAATTACATTGCCGGTTGCCAAATTGCATTATCTCTTATAGTTTCCGAGATATGGACTATCGATAATTTACACCTTAGGCTCTGCTTCTAACTTGGGCCCAAATTGTAAAATGGTCTTATCTATTGGCGATTTCGTTCCAATTCACATTCCAAGTAATATTCGGCATGCTAATTACATTGCCGGTTGCCAAATTGCATTATCTCTTATAGTTTCCGAGATATGGACTATCGATAATTTACACCTAAGGCTCTGCTTCTAACTTGGGCCCAAATTGTAAAATGGTCTTATCTATTGGCGTTTTCGTTCCAATTCACATTCCAAGTAATATTCGGCATGCTAATTACATTGCCGGTTGCCAAATTGCATTATCTCTTATAGTTTCCGAGATATGGACTATCGATAATTTACACCTTAGGCTCTGCTTCTAACTTGGGCCCAAATTGTAAAATGGTCTTCTCTATTGGCGATTTCGTTCCAATTCACTTTCCAAGTAATATTCGGCATGCTAATTACATTGCCGGTTGCCAAATTGCATTATCTCTTATAGTTTCCGAGATATGGACTATCGATAATTTACATCTTAGGCTCTGCTTCTAACTTGGGCCCAAATTGTAAAATGGTCTTATCTATTGGCGTTTTCGTTCCAATTCACATTCCAAGTAATATTCGGCATGCTAATTACATTGCCGGTTGCCAAATTGCATTATCTCTTATAGTTTCCGAGATATGGACTATCGGTAATTTACACCTTAGGCTCTGCTTCCAACTTGGGCCCAAATTGTAAAATGTTCTTATCTATTGGCGATTTCGTTCCAATTCACATTCCAAGTAATATCCGGCATGCTAATTACATTGCCGGTTGCCAAATTGAATTATCTCTTATAGTTTCCGAGATATGGACTATCGATAATTTACACTTTAGGCTCTGCTTCTAACTTGGGCCCAAATTGTAAAATGGTCTTACCTATTGGCGATTTCGTTCCAATTCACATTCCAAGTAATATTCGGCATGCTAATTACATTGCCGGTTGCCAAATTGCATTATCTCTTATAGTTTCCGAGATATGGACTATCGATAATTTACACCTTAGGCTCTGCTTCTAACTTGGGCCCAAATTGTAAAATGGTCTTATCTATTGGCGATTTCGTTCCAATTCACATTCCAAGTAATATTCGGCATGCTAATTACATTGCCGATTGCCAAATTGCATTATCTCTTATAGTTTCCGAGATATGGACTATCGATAATTTACATCTTAGGCTCTGCTTCTAACTTGGGCCCAAATTGTAAAATCGTCTTATCTATTGGCGATTTCGTTCCAATTCACATTCCAAGTAATATTCGGCATGCTAATTACATTGCCGGTTGCCAAATTGCATTATCTCTTATAGTTTCCGAGATATGGACTATCGATAATTTACACCTTAGGCTCTGCTTCTAACTTGGGCCCAAATTGTAAAATGGTCTTATCTATTGGCGATTTCGTTCCAATTCACATTCCAAGTAATATCCGGCATGCTAATTACATTGCCGGTTGCCAAATAGAATTATCTCTTATAGTTTCCGAGATATGGACTATCGATAATTTACACCTTAGGCTCTGCTTCTAACTTGGGCCCAAATTGTAAAATGGTCTTATCTATTGGCGATTTCGTTCCAATTCACATTCCAAGTAATATTCGGCATGCTAATTACATTGCCGGTTGCCAAATTGCATTATCTCTTATAGTTTCCGAGATATGGACTATCGATAATTTACATCTTAGGCTCTGCTTCTAACTTGGGCCCAAATTGTAAAATGGTCTTATCTATTGGCGATTTCGTTCCAATTCACATTCCAAGTAATATTCGGCATGCTAATTACATTGCCGGTTGCCAAATTGCATTATCTCTTATAGTTTCCGAGATATGGACTATCGATAATTTACACCTTAGGCTCTGCTTCTAACTTGGGCCCAAATTGTAAAATGGTCTTATCTATTGGCGATTTCGTCCCAATTCACATTCCAAGTGACATTCGGCATGCTAATTACATTGCCGGTTGCGAAATTGCATTATCTCTTATAGTTTCCGAGATATGGACTATCAATAATTTACACCTTAGGCTCTGCTTCTAACTTGGGCCCAAATTGTAAGATGGTCTTATCTATTGGCGATTTCGTTCCAATTTACATTCCAAGTGACATTCGGCATGCTAATTACATTGCCGGTTGCCAAATTGCATTATCTCTTATAGTTTCCGAGATATGGACTATCGATAATTTACACCTTAGGCTCTGCTTCTAACTTGGGCCCAAATTGTAAAATGCTCTTATCTATTGGCGATTTCGTCCCAATTCACATTCCAAGTGACATTCGGCATGCTAATTACATTGCCGGTTGCCAAATTGCATTATCTCTTATAGTTTCCGAGATATGGACTATCGATAATTTACACCTTAGGCTCTGCTTCTAACTTGGGCCCAAATTGTAAAATGCTCTTATCTATTGGCGATTTCGTTCCAATTCACATTCCAAGTAATATTCGGCATGCTAATTACATTGCCTGTTGCCAAATTGCATTATCTCTTATAGTTTCCGAGATATGGACTATCGATAATTTACACCTTAGGCTCTGTTTCTAACTTGGGCCCAAATTGTTAAATGGTCTTATCTATTGGCGATTTCGTTCCAATTCACATTCCAAGTAATATTCGGCATGCTAATTACATTGCCGGTTGCCAAATTGCATTATCTCTTATAGTTTCCGAGATATGGACTATCGATAATTTACACCTTAGGCTCTGCTTCTAACTTGGGCCCAAATTGTAAAATGGTCTTATCTATTGCCGATTTCGTTCCAATTCACATTCCAAGTAATATTCGGCATGCTAATTTCATTGCCGGTTGCCAAATTGCATTATCTCTTATAGTTTACGAGATATGGACTATCGATAATTTACACCTTAGGCTCTGCTTCTAACTTGGCCCTAATTGTAAAATGGTCTTATCTATTGGCGATTTCCTTCCAATTCACACTCCAAGTAATATTCGGCATGCTAATTACATTGCCGGTTGCGAAATTGCATTATCTCTTATAGTTTCCGAGATATGGACTATCGATAATTTACACCTTAGGCTCTGCTTCTAACTTGGGCCCAAATTGTAAAATGGTCTTATCTATTGGCGTTTTCGTTCCAATTCACATTCCAAGTAATATTCGGCATGCTAATTACATTGCCGGTTGCCAAATTGCATTATCTCTTATAGTTTCCGAGATATGGACTATCGATAATTTACACCTTAGGCTCTGCTTCTAACTTGGGCCCAAATTGTAAAATGGTCTTCTCTATTGGCGATTTCGTTCCAATTCACTTTCCAAGTAATATTCGGCATGCTAATTACATTGCCGGTTGCCAAATTGCATTATCTCTTATAGTTTCCGAGATATGGACTATCGATAATTTACATCTTAGGCTCTGCTTCTAACTTGGGCCCAAATTGTAAAATGGTCTTATCTATTGGCGTTTTCGTTCCAATTCACATTCCAAGTAATATTCGGCATGCTAATTACATTGCCGGTTGCCAAATTGCATTATCTCTTATAGTTTCCGAGATATGGACTATCGGTAATTTACACCTTAGGCTCTGCTTCTAACTTGGGCCCAAATTGTAAAATGTTCTTATCTATTGGCGATTTCGTTCCAATTCACATTCCAAGTAATATCCGGCATGCTAATTACATTGCCGGTTGCCAAATTGAATTATTTCTTATAGTTTCCGAGATATGGACTATCGATAATTTACACCTTAGGCTCTGCTTCTAACTTGGGCCCAAATTGTAAAATGGTCTTACCTATTGGCGATTTCGTTCCAATTCACATTCCAAGTAATATTCGGCATGCTAATTACATTGCCGGTTGCCAAATTGCATTATCTCTTATAGTTTCCGAGATATGGACTATCGATAATTTACACCTTAGGCTCTGCTTCTAACTTGGGCCCAAATTGTAAAATGGTCTTATCTATTGGCGATTTCGTTCCAATTCACATTCCAAGTAATATTCGGCATGCTAATTACATTGCCGATTGCCAAATTGCATTATCTCTTATAGTTTCCGAGATATGGACTATCGATAATTTACATCTTAGGCTCTGCTTCTAACTTGGGCCCAAATTGTAAAATCGTCTTATCTATTGGCGATTTCGTTCCAATTCACATTCCAAGCAATATTCGGCATGCTAATTACATTGCCGGTTGCCAAATTGCATTATCTCTTATAGTTTCCGAGATATGGACTATCGATAATTTACACCTTAGGCTCTGCTTCTAACTTGGGCCCAAATTGTAAAATGGTCTTATCTATTGGCGATTTCGTTCCAATTCACATTCCAAGTAATATCCGGCATGCTAATTACATTGCCGGTTGCCAAATAGAATTATCTCTTATAGTTTCCGAGATATGGACTATCGATAATTTACACCTTAGGCTCTGCTTCTAACTTGGGCCCAAATTGTAAAATGGTCTTATCTATTGGCGATTTCGTTCCAATTCACATTCCAAGTAATATTCGGCATGCTAATTACATTGCCGGTTGCCAAATTGCATTATCTCTTATAGTTTCCGAGATATGGACTATCGATAATTTACATCTTAGGCTCTGCTTCTAACTTGGGCCCAAATTGTAAAATGGTCTTATCTATTGGCGATTTCGTTCCAATTCACATTCCAAGTAATATTCGGCATGCTAATTACATTGCCGGTTGCCAAATTGCATTATCTCTTATAGTTTCCGAGATATGGACTATCGATAATTTACACCTTAGGCTCTGCTTCTAACTTGGGCCCAAATTGTAAAATGGTCTTATCTATTGGCGATTTCGTCCCAATTCACATTCCAAGTGACATTCGGCATGCTAATTACATTGCCGGTTGCGAAATTGCATTATCTCTTATAGTTTCCGAGATATGGACTATCAATAATTTACACCTTAGGCTCTGCTTCTAACTTGGGCCCAAATTGTAAGATGGTCTTATCTATTGGCGATTTCGTTCCAATTTACATTCCAAGTAATATTCGGCATGCTAATTACATTGCCGGTTGCCAAATTGCATTATCTCTTATAGTTTCCGAGATATGGACTATCGATAATTTACACCTTAGGCTCTGCTTATAACTTGGGCCCAAATTGTAAAATGCTCTTATCTATTGGCGATTTCGTTCCAATTCACATTCCAAGTAATATTCGGCATGCTAATTACATTGCCGGTTGCCAAATTGCATTATCTCTTATAGTTTCCGAGATATGGAGTATCGATAATTTACACCTTAGGCTCTGCTTCTAACTTGTGCCCAAATTGTAAAATGGTCTTATCTATTGGCGATTTCGTTCCAATTCACATTCCAAGTAATATTCGGCATGCTAATTACATTGCCGGTTGCCAAATTGCATTATCTCTTATAGTTTCCGAGATATGGACTATCGATAATTTACACCTTAGGCTCTGCTTCTAACTTGGGCCCAAATTGTAAAATGGTCTACCTATTGGCGATTTCGTTCCAATTCGCACTCCAAGTAATATTCGGCATGCTAATTATATTGCCGGTTGCGAAATTGCATTATCTCTTATAGTTTCTGAGATATGGACTATCAATAATTTACACCTTAGGCTCTGCTTCTAACTTGGGCCCAAATTGTAAAATGGTCTTATCTATTGGCGATTTCGTTCCAATTCACATTCCAAGTAATATTCGGCATGCTAATTACATTGCCGGTTGCCAAATTGCATTATCTCTTATAGTTTCCGAGATATGGACTATCGATAATTTACACCTTAGGCTCTGCTTCTAACTTGGGCCCAAATTGTAAAATGGTCTTACCTATTGGCGATTTCGTTCCATTTCACATTCCAAGTTATATTCGGCATGCTAATTACATTGCCGGTTGCCAAATTGCATTATCTCTTATAGTTTCCGAGATATGGACTATCGATAATTTACACCTTAGGCTCTGCTTCTAACTTGGGCCCAAATTGTAAAATGGTCTTATCTATTGGCGATTTCGTTCCAATTCACATTCCAAGTAATATTCGGCATGCTAATTACATTGCCGGTTGCCAAATTGCATTATCTCTTATAGTTTCCGAGATATGGACTATCGATAATTTACACCTTAGGCTCTGCTTCTAACTTGGGCCCAAATTGTAAAATGGTCTTATCTATTGGCGATTTCGTCCCAATTCACATTCCAAGTGATATTCGGCATGCTAATTACATTGCCGGTTTCGAAATTGCATTATCTCTTATAGTTTCCGAGATATGGACTATCCATAATTTACACCTTAGGCTCTGCTTCTAACTTGGGCCCAAATTGTAAAATGGTCTTATCTATTGGCGATTTCGTTCCAATTCACATTCCAAGTAATATTCGGCATGCTAATTACATTGCCGGTTGCCAAATTGCACTATCCCTTATAGTTTCCGAGATATGGACTATCGATAATTTACACCTTAGGCTCTGCTTCTAACTTGGGCCCAAATTGTAAAATGGTCTTATCTATTGGCGATTTCGTTGCAATTCACATTCCAAGTAATATTCGGCATGCTAATTACATTGCCGGTTGCCAAATTGCATTATCTCTTATAGTTTCCGAGATATGGAATATCGATAATTTACACCTTAGGCTCTGCTTCTAACTTGGGCCCAAATTGTAAAATGGTCTTATCTATTGGCGATTTCGTTCCAATTCGCATTCCAAGTAATATTCGGCATGCTAATTACATTGCCGGTTGCCAAATTGCATTATCTCTTATAGTTTCCGAGATATGGACTATCGATAATTTACACCTTAGGCTCTGCTTCTAACTTGTGCCCAAATTGTAAAATGGTCTTATCTATTGGCGATTTCGTTCCAATTCACATTCCAAGTAATATTCGGCATGCTAATTACATTGCCGTTTGCCAAATTGCATTATCTCTTATAGTTTCCGAGATATGGACTATCGATAATTTACACCTTAGGCTCTGCTTCTAACTTGGGCCCAAATTGTAAAATGGTCTTACCTATTGGCGATTTCGTTCCAATTCGCACTCCAAGTAATATTCGGCATGCTAATTATATTGCCGGTTGCGAAATTGCATTATCTCTTATAGTTTCCGAGATATGGACTATCAATAATTTACACCTTAGGCTCTGCTTCTAACTTGGGCCCAAATTGTAAAATGGTCTTATCTATTGGCGATTTCGTTCCAATTCACATTCCAAGTAATATTCGGCATGCTAATTACATTGCCGGTTGCCAAATTGCATTATCTCTTATAGTTTCCGAGATATGGACTATCGATAATTTACACCTTAGGCTCTGCTTCTAACTTGGGCCCAAATTGTAAAATGGTCTTATCTATTGGCGATTTCGTTCCAATTCACATTCCAAGTAATATTCGGCATGCTAATTACATTGCCGGTTGCCAAATTGCATTATCTCTTATAGTTTCCGAGATATGGACTATCGATAATTTACACCTTAGGCTCTGCTTCTAACTTGGGCCCAAATTGTAAAATGGTCTTATCTATTGGCGATTTCGTCCCAATTCACACTCCAAGTGATATTCGGCATGCTAATTACATTGCCGATTGCGAAATTGCATTATCTCTTATAGTTTCCGAGATATGGACTATCAATAATTTACACCTTAGGCTCTGCTTCTAACTTGTGCCCAAATTGTAAAATGGTCTTATCTATTGGCGATTTCGTTCCAATTCACATTCCAAGTAATATTCGGCATGCTAATTACATTGCCGGTTGCCAAATTGCATTATCTCTTATAGTTTCCGAGATATGGACTATCGATAATTTACACCTTAGGCTCTGCTTCTAACTTGGGCCCAAATTGTAAAATGGTCTTATCTATTGGCGATTTCGTTCCAATTCACATTCCAAGTAATATTCGGCATGCTAATTACATTGCCGGTTGCCAAATTGCATTATCTCTTATAGTTTCCGAGATATGGACTATCGATAATTTACACCTTAGGCTCTGCTTCTAACTTGGGCCCAAATTGTAAAATGGTCTTATCTATTGGCGTTTTCGTTCCAATTCACATTCCAAGTAATATTCGGCATGCTAATTACATTGCCGGTTGCCAAATTGCATTATCTCTTATAGTTTCCGAGATATGGACTATCGATAATTTACACCTTAGGCTCTGCTTCTAACTTGGGCCCAAATTGTAAAATGGTCTTACCTATTGGCGATTTCGTTCCAATTCACATTCCAAGTTATATTCGGCATGCTAATTGCATTGCCGGTTGCCAAATTGCATTATCTCTTATAGTTTCCGAGATATGGACTATCGATAATTTACACCTTAGGCTCTGCTTCTAACTTGGGCCCAAATTGTAAAATGGTCTTATCTATTGGCGATTTCGTTCCAATTCACATTCCAAGTAATATTCGGCATGCTAATTACATTGCCGGTTGCCAAATTGCATTATCTCTAATAGTTTCCGAGATATGGACTATCGATAATTTACACCTTAGGCTCTGCTTCTAACTTGGGCCCAAATTGTAAAATGGTCTTATCTATTGGCGATTTCGTCCCAATTCACATTCCAAGTGATATTCGGCATGCTAATTACATTGCCGGTTTCGAAATTGCATTATCTCTTATAGTTTCCGAGATATGGACTATCCATAATTTACACCTTAGGCTCTGCTTCTAACTTGGGCCCAAATTGTAAAATGGTCTTATCTATTGGCGATTTCGTTCCAATTCACATTCCAAGTAATATTCGGCATGCTAATTACATTGCCGGTTGCCAAATTGCACTATCCCTTATAGTTTCCGAGATATGGACTATCGATAATTTACACCTTAGGCTCTGCTTCTAACTTGGGCCCAAATTGTAAAATGGTCTTATCTATTGGCGATTTCGTTCCAATTCACATTCCAAGTAATATTCGGCATGCTAATTATATTGCCGGTTGCGAAATTGCATTATCTCTTATAGTTTCTGAGATATGGACTATCAATAATTTACACCTTAGGCTCTGCTTCTAACTTGGGCCCAAATTGTAAAATGGTCTTATCTATTGGCGATTTCGTTCCAATTCACATTCCAAGTAATATTCGGCATGCTAATTACATTGCCGGTTGCCAAATTGCATTATCTCTTATAGTTTCCGAGATATGGACTATCGATAATTTACACCTTAGGCTCTGCTTCTAACTTGGGCCCAAATTGTAAAATGGTCTTACCTATTGGCGATTTCGTTCCATTTCACATTCCAAGTTATATTCGGCATGCTAATTACATTGCCGGTTGCCAAATTGCATTATCTCTTATAGTTTCCGAGATATGGACTATCGATAATTTACACCTTAGGCTCTGCTTCTAACTTGGGCCCAAATTGTAAAATGGTCTTATCTATTGGCGATTTCGTTCCAATTCACATTCCAAGTAATATTCGGCATGCTAATTACATTGCCGGTTGCCAAATTGCATTATCTCTTATAGTTTCCGAGATATGGACTATCGATAATTTACACCTTAGGCTCTGCTTCTAACTTGGGCCCAAATTGTAAAATGGTCTTATCTATTGGCGATTTCGTCCCAATTCACATTCCAAGTGATATTCGGCATGCTAATTACATTGCCGGTTTCGAAATTGCATTATCTCTTATAGTTTCCGAGATATGGACTATCCATAATTTACACCTTAGGCTCTGCTTCTAACTTGGGCCCAAATTGTAAAATGGTCTTATCTATTGGCGATTTCGTTCCAATTCACATTCCAAGTAATATTCGGCATGCTAATTACATTGCCGGTTGCCAAATTGCACTATCCCTTATAGTTTCCGAGATATGGACTATCGATAATTTACACCTTAGGCTCTGCTTCTAACTTGGGCCCAAATTGTAAAATGGTCTTATCTATTGGCGATTTCGTTGCAATTCACATTCCAAGTAATATTCGGCATGCTAATTACATTGCCGGTTGCCAAATTGCATTATCTCTTATAGTTTCCGAGATATGGAATATCGATAATTTACACCTTAGGCTCTGCTTCTAACTTGGGCCCAAATTGTAAAATGGTCTTATCTATTGGCGATTTCGTTCCAATTCGCATTCCAAGTAATATTCGGCATGCTAATTACATTGCCGGTTGCCAAATTGCATTATCTCTTATAGTTTCCGAGATATGGACTATCGATAATTTACACCTTAGGCTCTGCTTCTAACTTGTGCCCAAATTGTAAAATGGTCTTATCTATTGGCGATTTCGTTCCAATTCACATTCCAAGTAATATTCGGCATGCTAATTACATTGCCGTTTGCCAAATTGCATTATCTCTTATAGTTTCCGAGATATGGACTATCGATAATTTACACCTTAGGCTCTGCTTCTAACTTGGGCCCAAATTGTAAAATGGTCTTACCTATTGGCGATTTCGTTCCAATTCGCACTCCAAGTAATATTCGGCATGCTAATTATATTGCCGGTTGCGAAATTGCATTATCTCTTATAGTTTCCGAGATATGGACTATCAATAATTTACACCTTAGGCTCTGCTTCTAACTTGGGCCCAAATTGTAAAATGGTCTTATCTATTGGCGATTTCGTTCCAATTCACATTCCAAGTAATATTCGGCATGCTAATTACATTGCCGGTTGCCAAATTGCATTATCTCTTATAGTTTCCGAGATATGGACTATCGATAATTTACACCTTAGGCTCTGCTTCTAACTTGGGCCCAAATTGTAAAATGGTCTTATCTATTGGCGATTTCGTTCCAATTCACATTCCAAGTAATATTCGGCATGCTAATTACATTGCCGGTTGCCAAATTGCATTATCTCTTATAGTTTCCGAGATATGGACTATCGATAATTTACACCTTAGGCTCTGCTTCTAACTTGGGCCCAAATTGTAAAATGGTCTTATCTATTGGCGATTTCGTCCCAATTCACACTCCAAGTGATATTCGGCATGCTAATTACATTGCCGATTGCGAAATTGCATTATCTCTTATAGTTTCCGAGATATGGACTATCAATAATTTACACCTTAGGCTCTGCTTCTAACTTGTGCCCAAATTGTAAAATGGTCTTATCTATTGGCGATTTCGTTCCAATTCACATTCCAAGTAATATTCGGCATGCTAATTACATTGCCGGTTGCCAAATTGCATTATCTCTTATAGTTTCCGAGATATGGACTATCGATAATTTACACCTTAGGCTCTGCTTCTAACTTGGGCCCAAATTGTAAAATGGTCTTATCTATTGGCGATTTCGTTCCAATTCACATTCCAAGTAATATTCGGCATGCTAATTACATTGCCGGTTGCCAAATTGCATTATCTCTTATAGTTTCCGAGATATGGACTATCGATAATTTACACCTTAGGCTCTGCTTCTAACTTGGGCCCAAATTGTAAAATGGTCTTATCTATTGGCGTTTTCGTTCCAATTCACATTCCAAGTAATATTCGGCATGCTAATTACATTGCCGGTTGCCAAATTGCATTATCTCTTATAGTTTCCGAGATATGGACTATCGATAATTTACACCTTAGGCTCTGCTTCTAACTTGGGCCCAAATTGTAAAATGGTCTTACCTATTGGCGATTTCGTTCCAATTCACATTCCAAGTTATATTCGGCATGCTAATTGCATTGCCGGTTGCCAAATTGCATTATCTCTTATAGTTTCCGAGATATGGACTATCGATAATTTACACCTTAGGCTCTGCTTCTAACTTGGGCCCAAATTGTAAAATGGTCTTATCTATTGGCGATTTCGTTCCAATTCACATTCCAAGTAATATTCGGCATGCTAATTACATTGCCGGTTGCCAAATTGCATTATCTCTAATAGTTTCCGAGATATGGACTATCGATAATTTACACCTTAGGCTCTGCTTCTAACTTGGGCCCAAATTGTAAAATGGTCTTATCTATTGGCGATTTCGTCCCAATTCACATTCCAAGTGATATTCGGCATGCTAATTACATTGCCGGTTTCGAAATTGCATTATCTCTTATAGTTTCCGAGATATGGACTATCCATAATTTACACCTTAGGCTCTGCTTCTAACTTGGGCCCAAATTGTAAAATGGTCTTATCTATTGGCGATTTCGTTCCAATTCACATTCCAAGTAATATTCGGCATGCTAATTACATTGCCGGTTGCCAAATTGCACTATCCCTTATAGTTTCCGAGATATGGACTATCGATAATTTACACCTTAGGCTCTGCTTCTAACTTGGGCCCAAATTGTAAAATGGTCTTATCTATTGGCGATTTCGTTGCAATTCACATTCCAAGTAATATTCGGCATGCTAATTACATTGCCGGTTGCCAAATTGCATTATCTCTTATAGTTTCCGAGATATGGAATATCGATAATTTACACCTTAGGCTCTGCTTCTAACTTGGGCCCAAATTGTAAAATGGTCTTATCTATTGGCGATTTCGTTCCAATTCGCAATCCAAGTAATATTCGGCATGCTAATTACATTGCCGGTTGCCAAATTGCATTATCTCTTATAGTTTCCGAGATATGGACTATCGATAATTTACACCTTAGGCTCTGCTTCTAACTTGTGCCCAAATTGTAAAATGGTCTTATCTATTGGCGATTTCGTTCCAATTCACATTCCAAGTAATATTCGACATGCTAATTACATTGCCGGTTGCCAAATTGCATTATCTCTTATAGTTTCCGAGATATGGACTATCGATAATTTACACCTTAGGCTCTGCTTCTAACTTGGGCCCAAATTGTAAAATGGTCTTACCTATTGGCGATTTCGTTCCAATTCGCACTCCAAGTAATATTCGGCATGCTAATTATATTGCCGGTTGCGAAATTGCATTATCTCTTATAGTTTCCGAGATATGGACTATCAATAATTTACACCTTAGGCTCTGCTTCTAACTTGGGCCCAAATTGTAAAATGGTCTTATCTATTGGCGATTTCGTTCCAATTCACATTCCAAGTAATATTCGGCATGCTAATTACATTGCCGGTTGCCAAATTGCATTATCTCTTATAGTTTCCGAGATATGGACTATCGATAATTTACACCTTAGGCTCTGCTTCTAACTTGGGCCCAAATTGTAAAATGGTCTTATCTATTGGCGATTTCGTTCCAATTCACATTCCAAGTAATATTCGGCATGCTAATTACATTGCCGGTTGCCAAATTGCATTATCTCTTATAGTTTCCGAGATATGGACTATCGATAATTTACACCTTAGGCTCTGCTTCTAACTTGGGCCCAAATTGTAAAATGGTCTTATCTATTGGCGATTTCGTCCCAATTCACATTCCAAGTGATATTCGGCATGCTAATTACATTTCCGATTGCGAAATTGCATTATCTCTTATAGTTTCCGAGATATGGACTATCAATAATTTACACCTTAGGCTCTGCTTCTAACTTGTGCCCAAATTGTAAAATGGTCTTATCTATTGGCGATTTCGTTCCAATTCACATTCCAAGTAATATTCGGCATGCTAATTACATTGCCGGTTGCCAAATTGCATTATCTCTTATAGTTTCCGAGATATGGACTATCGATAATTTACACCTTAGGCTCTGCTTCTAACTTGGGCCCAAATTGTAAAATGGTCTTATCTATTGGCGATTTCGTTCCAATTCACATTCCAAGTAATACTCGGCATGCTAATTACATTGCCGGTTGCCAAATTGCATTATCTCTTATAGTTTCCGAGATATGGACTATCGATAATTTACACCTTAGGCTCTGCTTCTAACTTGGGCCCAAATTGTAAAATGGTCTTATCTATTGGCGATTTCGTTCCAATTCACATTCCAAGTAATATTCGGCATGCTAATTACATTGCCGGTTGCCAAATTGCATTATCTCTTATAGTTTCCGAGATATGGACTATCGATAATTTACACCTTAGGCTCTGCTCTAACTTGGGCCCAAATTGTAAAATCGTCTTATCTATTGGCGATTTCGTTCCAATTCACATTCCAAGTAATATTCGGCATGCTAATTACATTGCCGGTTGCCAAATTGCATTATCTCTTATAGTTTCCGAGATATGGACTATCGATAATTTACACCTTAGGCTCTGCTTCTAACTTGGGCCCAAATTGTAAAATGGTCTTATCTATTGGCGATTTCGTTCCAATTCACATTCCAAGTAATATTCGGCATGCTAATTACATTGCCGGTTGCCAAATTGCATTATCTCTTATAGTTTCCGAGATATGGACTATCGATAATTTACACCTTAGGCTCTGCTTCTAACTTGGGCCCAAATTGTAAAATGGTCTTATCTATTGGCGATTTCGTTCCAATTCACATTCCAAGTAATATTCGGCATGCTAATTACATTGCCGGTTGCCAAATTGCATTATCTCTTATAGTTTCCGAGATATGGACTATCGATAATTTACACCTTAGGCTCTGCTTCTAACTTGGGCCCAAATTGTAAAATGGTCTTATCTATTGGCGTTTTCGTTCCAATTCACATTCCAAGTAATATTCGGCATGCTAATTACATTGCCGGTTGCCAAATTGCATTATCTCTTATAGTTTCCGAGATATGGACTATCGATAATTTACACCTTAGGCTCTGCTTCTAACTTGGGCCCAAATTGTAAAATGGTCTTCTCTATTGGCGATTTCGTTCCAATTCACTTTCCAAGTAATATTCGGCATGCTAATTACATTGCCGGTTGCCAAATTGCATTATCTCTTATAGTTTCCGAGATATGGACTATCGATAATTTACATCTTAGGCTCTGCTTCTAACTTGGGCCCAAATTGTAAAATGGTCTTATCTATTGGCGTTTTCGTTCCAATTCACATTCCAAGTAATATTCGGCATGCTAATTACATTGCCGGTTGCCAAATTGCATTATCTCTTATAGTTTCCGAGATATGGACTATCGGTAATTTACACCTTAGGCTCTGCTTCTAACTTGGGCACAAATTGTAAAATGTTCTTATCTATTGGCGATTTCGTTCCAATTCACATTCCAAGTAATATCCGGCATGCTAATTACATTGCCGGTTGCCAAATTGAATTATCTCTTATAGTTTCCGAGATATGGACTATCGATAATTTACACCTTAGGCTCTGCTTCTAACTTGGGCCCAAATTGTAAAATGGTCTTACCTATTGGCGATTTCGTTCCAATTCACATTCCAAGTAATATTCGGCATGCTAATTACACTGCCGGTTGCCAAATTGCATTATCTCTTATAGTTTCCGAGATATGGACTATCGATAATTTACACCTTAGGCTCTGCTTCTAACTTGGGCCCAAATTGTAAAATGGTCTTATCTATTGGCGATTTCGTTCCAATTCACATTCCAAGTAATATTCGGCATGCTAATTACATTGCCGGTTGCCAAATTGCATTATCTCTTATAGTTTCCGAGATATGGACTATCGATAATTTACACCTTAGGCTCTGCTTCTAACTTGGGCCCAAATTGTAAAATGGTCTTATCTATTGGCGATTTCGTTCCAATTCACATTCCAAGTAATATTCGGCATGCTAATTACATTGCCGGTTGCCAAATTGCATTATCTCTTATAGTTTCCGAGATATGGACTATCGATAATTTACACCTTAGGCTCTGCTTCTAACTTGGGCCCAAATTGTAAAATGGTCTTATCTATTGGCGTTTTCGTTCCAATTCACATTCCAAGTAATATTCGGCATGCTAATTACATTGCCGGTTGCCAAATTGCATTATCTCTTATAGTTTCCGAGATATGGACTATCGATAATTTACACCTTAGGCTCTGCTTCTAACTTGGGCCCAAATTGTAAAATGGTCTTCTCTATTGGCGATTTCGTTCCAATTCACTTTCCAAGTAATATTCGGCATGCTAATTACATTGCCGGTTGCCAAATTGCATTATCTCTTATAGTTTCCGAGATATGGACTATCGATAATTTACATCTTAGGCTCTGCTTCTAACTTGGGCCCAAATTGTAAAATGGTCTTATCTATTGGCGTTTTCGTTCCAATTCACATTCCAAGTAATATTCGGCATGCTAATTACATTGCCGGTTGCCAAATTGCATTATCTCTTATAGTTTCCGAGATATGGACTATCGGTAATTTACACCTTAGGCTCTGCTTCCAACTTGGGCCCAAATTGTAAAATGTTCTTATCTATTGGCGATTTCGTTCCAATTCACATTCCAAGTAATATCCGGCATGCTAATTACATTGCCGGTTGCCAAATTGAATTATCTCTTATAGTTTCCGAGATATGGACTATCGATAATTTACACTTTAGGCTCTGCTTCTAACTTGGGCCCAAATTGTAAAATGGTCTTACCTATTGGCGATTTCGTTCCAATTCACATTCCAAGTAATATTCGGCATGCTAATTACATTGCCGGTTGCCAAATTGCATTATCTCTTATAGTTTCCGAGATATGGACTATCGATAATTTACACCTTAGGCTCTGCTTCTAACTTGGGCCCAAATTGTAAAATGGTCTTATCTATTGGCGATTTCATTCCAATTCACATTCCAAGTAATATTCGGCATGCTAATTACATTGCCGATTGCCAAATTGCATTATCTCTTATAGTTTCCGAGATATGGACTATCGATAATTTACATCTTAGGCTCTGCTTCTAACTTGGGCCCAAATTGTAAAATCGTCTTATCTATTGGCGATTTCGTTCCAATTCACATTCCAAGTAATATTCGGCATGCTAATTACATTGCCGGTTGCCAAATTGCATTATCTCTTATAGTTTCCGAGATATGGACTATCGATAATTTACACCTTAGGCTCTGCTTCTAACTTGGGCCCAAATTGTAAAATGGTCTTATCTATTGGCGATTTCGTTCCAATTCACATTCCAAGTAATATCCGGCATGCTAATTACATTGCCGGTTGCCAAATAGAATTATCTCTTATAGTTTCCGAGATATGGACTATCGATAATTTACACATTAGGCTCTGCTTCTAACTTGGGCCCAAATTGTAAAATGGTCTTATCTATTGGCGATTTCGTTCCAATTCACATTCCAAGTAATATTCGGCATGCTAATTACATTGCCGGTTGCCAAATTGCATTATCTCTTATAGTTTCCGAGATATGGACTATCGATAATTTACATCTTAGGCTCTGCTTCTAACTTGGGCCCAAATTGTAAAATGGTCTTATCTATTGGCGATTTCGTTCCAATTCACATTCCAAGTAATATTCGGCATGCTAATTACATTGCCGGTTGCCAAATTGCATTATCTCTTATAGTTTCCGAGATATGGACTATCGATAATTTACACCTTAGGCTCTGCTTCTAACTTGGGCCCAAATTGTAAAATGGTCTTATCTATTGGCGATTTCGTCCCAATTCACATTCCAAGTGACATTCGGCATGCTAATTACATTGCCGGTTGCGAAATTGCATTATCTCTTATAGTTTCCGAGATATGGACTATCAATAATTTACACCTTAGGCTCTGCTTCTAACTTGGGCCCAAATTGTAAGATGGTCTTATCTATTGGCGATTTCGTTCCAATTTACATTCCAAGTAATATTCGGCATGCTAATTACATTGCCGGTTGCCAAATTGCATTATCTCTTATAGTTTCCGAGATATGGACTATCGATAATTTACACCTTAGGCTCTGCTTCTAACTTGGGCCCAAATTGTAAAATGCTCTTATCTATTGGCGATTTCGTTCCAATTCACATTCCAAGTAATATTCGGCATGCTAATTACATTGCCTGTTGCCAAATTGCATTATCTCTTATAGTTTCCGAGATATGGACTATCGATAATTTACACCTTAGGCTCTGTTTCTAACTTGGGCCCAAATTGTTAAATGGTCTTATCTATTGGCGATTTCGTTCCAATTCACATTCCAAGTAATATTCGGCATGCTAATTACATTGCCGGTTGCCAAATTGCATTATCTCTTATAGTTTCCGAGATATGGACTATCGATAATTTACACCTTAGGCTCTGCTTCTAACTTGGGCCCAAATTGTAAAATGGTCTTATCTATTGCCGATTTCGTTCCAATTCACATTCCAAGTAATATTCGGCATGCTAATTTCATTGCCGGTTGCCAAATTGCATTATCTCTTATAGTTTACGAGATATGGACTATCGATAATTTACACCTTAGGCTCTGCTTCTAACTTGGCCCTAATTGTAAAATGGTCTTATCTATTGGCGATTTCCTTCCAATTCACACTCCAAGTAATATTCGGCATGCTAATTACATTGCCGGTTGCGAAATTGCATTATCTCTTATAGTTTCCGAGATATGGACTATCGATAATTTACACCTTAGGCTCTGCTTCTAACTTGGGCCCAAATTGTAAAATGGTCTTATCTATTGGCGTTTTCGTTCCAATTCACATTCCAAGTAATATTCGGCATGCTAATTACATTGCCGGTTGCCAAATTGCATTATCTCTTATAGTTTCCGAGATATGGACTATCGATAATTTACACCTTAGGCTCTGCTTCTAACTTGGGCCCAAATTGTAAAATGGTCTTCTCTATTGGCGATTTCGTTCCAATTCACTTTCCAAGTAATATTCGGCATGCTAATTACATTGCCGGTTGCCAAATTGCATTATCTCTTATAGTTTCCGAGATATGGACTATCGATAATTTACATCTTAGGCTCTGCTTCTAACTTGGGCCCAAATTGTAAAATGGTCTTATCTATTGGCGTTTTCGTTCCAATTCACATTCCAAGTAATATTCGGCATGCTAATTACATTGCCGGTTGCCAAATTGCATTATCTCTTATAGTTTCCGAGATATGGACTATCGGTAATTTACACCTTAGGCTCTGCTTCTAACTTGGGCCCAAATTGTAAAATGTTCTTATCTATTGGCGATTTCGTTCCAATTCACATTCCAAGTAATATCCGGCATGCTAATTACATTGCCGGTTGCCAAATTGAATTATCTCTTATAGTTTCCGAGATATGGACTATCGATAATTTACACCTTAGGCTCTGCTTCTAACTTGGGCCCAAATTGTAAAATGGTCTTACCTATTGGCGATTTCGTTCCAATTCACATTCCAAGTAATATTCGGCATGCTAATTACATTGCCGGTTGCCAAATTGCATTATCTCTTATAGTTTCCGAGATATGGACTATCGATAATTTACACCTTAGGCTCTGCTTCTAACTTGGGCCCAAATTGTAAAATGGTCTTATCTATTGGCGATTTCGTTCCAATTCACATTCCAAGTAATATTCGGCATGCTAATTACATTGCCGATTGCCAAATTGCATTATCTCTTATAGTTTCCGAGATATGGACTATCGATAATTTACATCTTAGGCTCTGCTTCTAACTTGGGCCCAAATTGTAAAATCGTCTTATCTATTGGCGATTTCGTTCCAATTCACATTCCAAGTAATATTCGGCATGCTAATTACATTGCCGGTTGCCAAATTGCATTATCTCTTATAGTTTCCGAGATATGGACTATCGATAATTTACACCTTAGGCTCTGCTTCTAACTTGGGCCCAAATTGTAAAATGGTCTTATCTATTGGCGATTTCGTTCCAATTCACATTCCAAGTAATATCCGGCATGCTAATTACATTGCCGGTTGCCAAATAGAATTATCTCTTATAGTTTCCGAGATATGGACTATCGATAATTTACACCTTAGGCTCTGCTTCTAACTTGGGCCCAAATTGTAAAATGGTCTTATCTATTGGCGATTTCGTTCCAATTCACATTCCAAGTAATATTCGGCATGCTAATTACATTGCCGGTTGCCAAATTGCATTATCTCTTATAGTTTCCGAGATATGGACTATCGATAATTTACATCTTAGGCTCTGCTTCTAACTTGGGCCCAAATTGTAAAATGGTCTTATCTATTGGCGATTTCGTTCCAATTCACATTCCAAGTAATATTCGGCATGCTAATTACATTGCCGGTTGCCAAATTGCATTATCTCTTATAGTTTCCGAGATATGGACTATCGATAATTTACACCTTAGGCTCTGCTTCTAACTTGGGCCCAAATTGTAAAATGGTCTTACCTATTGGCGATTTCGTTCCAATTCACATTCCAAGTAATATTCGGCATGCTAATTACATTGCCGGTTGCCAAATTGCATTATCTCTTATAGTTTCCGAGATATGGACTATCGATAATTTACATCTTAGGCTCTGCTTCTAACTTGGGCCCAAATTGTAAAATCGTCTTATCTATTGGCGATTTCGTTCCAATTCACATTCCAAGTAATATTCGGCATGCTAATTACATTGCCGGTTGCCAAATTGCATTATCTCTTATAGTTTCCGAGATATGGACTATCGATAATTTACACCTTAGGCTCTGCTTCTAACTTGGGCCCAAATTGTAAAATGGTCTTATCTATTGGCGATTTCGTTCCAATTCACATTCCAAGTAATATCCGGCATGCTAATTACATTGCCGGTTGCCAAATAGAATTATCTCTTATAGTTTCCGAGATATGGACTATCGATAATTTACACCTTAGGCTCTGCTTCTAACTTGGGCCCAAATTGTAAAATGGTCTTATCTATTGGCGATTTCGTTCCAATTCACATTCCAAGTAATATTCGGCATGCTAATTACATTGCCGGTTGCCAAATTGCATTATCTCTTATAGTTTCCGAGATATGGACTATCGATAATTTACATCTTAGGCTCTGCTTCTAACTTGGGCCCAAATTGTAAAATGGTCTTATCTATTGGCGATTTCGTTCCAATTCACATTCCAAGTAATATTCGGCATGCTAATTACATTGCCGGTTGCCAAATTGCATTATCTCTTATAGTTTCCGAGATATGGACTATCGATAATTTACACCTTAGGCTCTGCTTCTAACTTGGGCCCAAATTGTAAAATGGTCTTATCTATTGGCGATTTCGTCCCAATTCACATTCCAAGTGACATTCGGCATGCTAATTACATTGCCGGTTGCGAAATTGCATTATCTCTTATAGTTTACGAGATATGGACTATCGATAATTTACACCTTAGGCTCTGCTTCTAACTTGGCCCTAATTGTAAAATGGTCTTATCTATTGGCGATTTCCTTCCAATTCACACTCCAAGTAATATTCGGCATGCTAATTACATTGCCGGTTGCGAAATTGCATTATCTCTTATAGTTTCCGAGATATGGACTATCGATAATTTACACCTTAGGCTCTGCTTCTAACTTGGGCCCAAATTGTAAAATGGTCTTATCTATTGGCGTTTTCGTTCCAATTCACATTCCAAGTAATATTCGGCATGCTAATTACATTGCCGGTTGCCAAATTGCATTATCTCTTATAGTTTCCGAGATATGGACTATCGATAATTTACACCTTAGGCTCTGCTTCTAACTTGGGCCCAAATTGTAAAATGGTCTTCTCTATTGGCGATTTCGTTCCAATTCACTTTCCAAGTAATATTCGGCATGCTAATTACATTGCCGGTTGCCAAATTGCATTATCTCTTATAGTTTCCGAGATATGGACTATCGATAATTTACATCTTAGGCTCTGCTTCTAACTTGGGCCCAAATTGTAAAATGGTCTTATCTATTGGCGTTTTCGTTCCAATTCACATTCCAAGTAATATTCGGCATGCTAATTACATTGCCGGTTGCCAAATTGCATTATCTCTTATAGTTTCCGAGATATGGACTATCGGTAATTTACACCTTAGGCTCTGCTTCTAACTTGGGCCCAAATTGTAAAATGTTCTTATCTATTGGCGATTTCGTTCCAATTCACATTCCAAGTAATATCCGGCATGCTAATTACATTGCCGGTTGCCAAATTGAATTATCTCTTATAGTTTCCGAGATATGGACTATCGATAATTTACACCTTAGGCTCTGCTTCTAACTTGGGCCCAAATTGTAAAATGGTCTTACCTATTGGCGATTTCGTTCCAATTCACATTCCAAGTAATATTCGGCATGCTAATTACATTGCCGGTTGCCAAATTGCATTATCTCTTATAGTTTCCGAGATATGGACTATCGATAATTTACACCTTAGGCTCTGCTTCTAACTTGGGCCCAAATTGTAAAATGGTCTTATCTATTGGCGATTTCGTTCCAATTCACATTCCAAGTAATATTCGGCATGCTAATTACATTGCCGATTGCCAAATTGCATTATCTCTTATAGTTTCCGAGATATGGACTATCGATAATTTACATCTTAGGCTCTGCTTCTAACTTGGGCCCAAATTGTAAAATCGTCTTATCTATTGGCGATTTCGTTCCAATTCACATTCCAAGTAATATTCGGCATGCTAATTACATTGCCGGTTGCCAAATTGCATTATCTCTTATAGTTTCCGAGATATGGACTATCGATAATTTACACCTTAGGCTCTGCTTCTAACTTGGGCCCAAATTGTAAAATGGTCTTATCTATTGGCGATTTCGTTCCAATTCACATTCCAAGTAATATCCGGCATGCTAATTACATTGCCGGTTGCCAAATAGAATTATCTCTTATAGTTTCCGAGATATGGACTATCGATAATTTACACCTTAGGCTCTGCTTCTAACTTGGGCCCAAATTGTAAAATGGTCTTATCTATTGGCGATTTCGTTCCAATTCACATTCCAAGTAATATTCGGCATGCTAATTACATTGCCGGTTGCCAAATTGCATTATCTCTTATAGTTTCCGAGATATGGACTATCGATAATTTACATCTTAGGCTCTGCTTCTAACTTGGGCCCAAATTGTAAAATGGTCTTATCTATTGGCGATTTCGTTCCAATTCACATTCCAAGTAATATTCGGCATGCTAATTACATTGCCGGTTGCCAAATTGCATTATCTCTTATAGTTTCCGAGATATGGACTATCGATAATTTACACCTTAGGCTCTGCTTCTAACTTGGGCCCAAATTGTAAAATGGTCTTATCTATTGGCGATTTCGTCCCAATTCACATTCCAAGTGACATTCGGCATGCTAATTACATTGCCGGTTGCGAAATTGCATTATCTCTTATAGTTTCCGAGATATGGACTATCAATAATTTACACCTTAGGCTCTGCTTCTAACTTGGGCCCAAATTGTAAGATGGTCTTATCTATTGGCGATTTCGTTCCAATTTACATTCCAAGTAATATTCGGCATGCTAATTACATTGCCGGTTGCCAAATTGCATTATCTCTTATAGTTTCCGAGATATGGACTATCGATAATTTACACCTTAGGCTCTGCTTCTAACTTGGGCCCAAATTGTAAAATGCTCTTATCTATTGGCGATTTCGTTCCAATTCACATTCCAAGTAATATTCGGCATGCTAATTACATTGCCTGTTGCCAAATTGCATTATCTCTTATAGTTTCCGAGATATGGACTATCGATAATTTACACCTTAGGCTCTGCTTCTAACTTGGGCCCAAATTGTAAAATGGTCTTATCTATTGCCGATTTCGTTCCAATTCACATTCCAAGTAATATTCGGCATGCTAATTACATTGCCGGTTGCCAAATTGCATTATCTCTTATAGTTTCCGAGATATGGACTATCGATAATTTACACCTTAGGCTCTGCTTCTAACTTGGCCCTAATTGTAAAATGGTCTTATCTATTGGCGATTTCCTTCCAATTCACACTCCAAGTAATATTCGGCATGCTAATTACATTGCCGGTTGCGAAATTGCATTATCTCTTATAGTTTCCGAGATATGGACTATCAATAATTTACACCTTAGGCTCTGCTTCTAACTTGGGCCCAAATTGTAAAATGGTCTTATCTATTGGCGATTTCGTTCCAATTCACATTCCAAGTAATATTCGGCATGCTAATTACATTGCCGGTTGCCAAATTGCATTATCTCTTATAGTTTCCGAGATATGGACTATCGATAATTTACACCTTAGGCTCTGCTTCTAACTTGGGCCCAAATTGTAAAATGGTCTTATCTATTGGCGATTTCGTTCCAATTCACATTCCAAGTAATATTCGGCATGCTAATTACATTGCCGGTTGCCAAATTGCATTATCCCTTATAGTTTCCAAGATATGGACTATCGATAATTTACACCTTAGGCTCTGCTTCTAACTTGGGCCCAAATTGTAAAATGGCCTTATCTATTGGCAATTTCGATCCAATTCACATTCCAAGTAATATTCGGCATGCTAATTACATTGCCGGTTGCCAAATTGCATTATCTCTGGTAGTTTCCGAGATATGGACTATCAATAATTTACACCTTAGGCTCTGCTTCTAACTTGGGCCCAAATTGTAAAATGGTCTTATCTATTGGCGATTTCGTTCCAATTCACATTCCAAGTAATATTCGGCATGCTAATTACATTGCCGGTTGCCAAATTGAATTATCTCTTATAGTTTCCGAGATATGGACTATCGGTAATTTACACCTTAGGCTCTGCTTCTAACTTGGGCCCAAATTGTAAAATGTTCTTATCTATTGGCGATTTCGTTCCAATTCACATTCCAAGTAATATCCGGCATGCTAATTACATTGCCGGTTGCCAAATTGAATTATCTCTTATAGTTTCCGAGATATGGACTATCGATAATTTACACCTTAGGCTCTGCTTCTAACTTGGGCCCAAATTGTAAAATGGTCTTACCTATTGGCGATTTCGTTCCAATTCACATTCCAAGTAATATTCGGCATGCTAATTACATTGCCGGTTGCCAAATTGCATTATCTCTTATAGTTTCCGAGATATGGACTATCGATAATTTACACCTTAGGCTCTGCTTCTAACTTGGGCCCAAATTGTAAAATGGTCTTATCTATTGGCGATTTCGTTCCAATTCACATTCCAAGTAATATTCGGCATGCTAATTACATTGCCGATTGCCAAATTGCATTATCTCTTATAGTTTCCGAGATATGGACTATCGATAATTTACATCTTAGGCTCTGCTTCTAACTTGGGCCCAAATTGTAAAATCGTCTTATCTATTGGCGATTTCGTTCCAATTCACATTCCAAGTAATATTCGGCATGCTAATTACATTGCCGGTTGCCAAATTGCATTATCTCTTATAGTTTCCGAGATATGGACTATCGATAATTTACACCTTAGGCTCTGCTTCTAACTTGGGCCCAAATTGTAAAATGGTCTTATCTATTGGCGATTTCGTTCCAATTCACATTCCAAGTAATATCCGGCATGCTAATTACATTGCCGGTTGCCAAATAGAATTATCTCTTATAGTTTCCGAGATATGGACTATCGATAATTTACACCTTAGGCTCTGCTTCTAACTTGGGCCCAAATTGTAAAATGGTCTTATCTATTGGCGATTTCGTTCCAATTCACATTCCAAGTAATATTCGGCATGCTAATTACATTGCCGGTTGCCAAATTGCATTATCTCTTATAGTTTCCGAGATATGGACTATCGATAATTTACATCTTAGGCTCTGCTTCTAACTTGGGCCCAAATTGTAAAATGGTCTTATCTATTGGCGATTTCGTTCCAATTCACATTCCAAGTAATATTCGGCATGCTAATTACATTGCCGGTTGCCAAATTGCATTATCTCTTATAGTTTCCGAGATATGGACTATCGGTAATTTACACCTTAGGCTCTGCTTCTAACTTGGGCCCAAATTGTAAAATGTTCTTATCTATTGGCGATTTCGTTCCAATTCACATTCCAAGTAATATCCGGCATGCTAATTACATTGCCGGTTGCCAAATTGAATTATCTCTTATAGTTTCCGAGATATGGACTATCGATAATTTACACCTTAGGCTCTGCTTCTAACTTGGGCCCAAATTGTAAAATGGTCTTACCTATTGGCGATTTCGTTCCAATTCACATTCCAAGTAATATTCGGCATGCTAATTACATTGCCGGTTGCCAAATTGCATTATCTCTTATAGTTTCCGAGATATGGACTATCGATCATTTACACCTTAGGCTCTGCTTCTAACTTGGGCCCAAATTGTAAAATGGTCTTATCTATTGGCGATTTCGTTCCAATTCACATTCCAAGTAATATTCGGCATGCTAATTACATTGCCGATTGCCAAATTGCATTATCTCTTATAGTTTCCGAGATATGGACTATCGATAATTTACATCTTAGGCTCTGCTTCTAACTTGGGCCCAAATTGTAAAATCGTCTTATCTATTGGCGATTTCGTTCCAATTCACATTCCAAGTAATATTCGGCATGCTAATTACATTGCCGGTTGCCAAATTGCATTATCTCTTATAGTTTCCGAGATATGGACTATCGATAATTTACACCTTAGGCTCTGCTTCTAACTTGGGCCCAAATTGTAAAATGGTCTTATCTATTGGCGATTTCGTTCCAATTCACATTCCAAGTAATATCCGGCATGCTAATTACATTGCCGGTTGCCAAATAGAATTATCTCTTATAGTTTCCGAGATATGGACTATCGATAATTTACACCTTAGGCTCTGCTTCTAACTTGGGCCCAAATTGTAAAATGGTCTTATCTATTGGCGATTTCGTTCCAATTCACATTCCAAGTAATATTCGGCATGCTAATTACATTGCCGGTTGCCAAATTGCATTATCTCTTATAGTTTCCGAGATATGGACTATCGATAATTTACATCTTAGGCTCTGCTTCTAACTTGGGCCCAAATTGTAAAATGGTCTTATCTATTGGCGATTTCGTTCCAATTCACATTCCAAGTAATATTCGGCATGCTAATTACATTGCCGGTTGCCAAATTGCATTATCTCTTATAGTTTCCGAGATATGGACTATCGATAATTTACACCTTAGGCTCTGCTTCTAACTTGGGCCCAAATTGTAAAATGGTCTTATCTATTGGCGATTTCGTCCCAATTCACATTCCAAGTGACATTCGGCATGCTAATTACATTGCCGGTTGCGAAATTGCATTATCTCTTATAGTTTCCGAGATATGGACTATCAATAATTTACACCTTAGGCTCTGCTTCTAACTTGGGCCCAAATTGTAAGATGGTCTTATCTATTGGCGATTTCGTTCCAATTTACATTCCAAGTAATATTCGGCATGCTAATTACATTGCCGGTTGCCAAATTGCATTATCTCTTATAGTTTCCGAGATATTGACTATCGATAATTTACACCTTAGGCTCTGCTTCTAACTTGGGCCCAAATTGTAAAATGCTCTTATCTATTGGCGATTTCGTTCCAATTCACATTCCAAGTAATATTCGGCATGCTAATTACATTGCCTGTTGCCAAATTGCATTATCTCTTATAGTTTCCGAGATATGGACTATCGATAATTTACACCTTAGGCTCTGCTTCTAACTTGGGCCCAAATTGTAAAATGGTCTTATCTATTGCCGATTTCGTTCCAATTCACATTCCAAGTAATATTCGGCATGCTAATTACATTGCCGGTTGCCAAATTGCATTATCTCTTATAGTTTCCGAGATATGGACTATCGATAATTTACACCTTAGGCTCTGCTTCTAACTTGGCACTAATTGTAAAATGGTCTTATCTATTGGCGATTTCCTTCCAATTCACACTCCAAGTAATATTCGGCATGCTAATTACATTGCCGGTTGCGAAATTGCATTATCTCTTATAGTTTCCGAGATATGGACTATCAATAATTTACACCTTAGGCTCTGCTTCTAACTTGGGCCCAAATTGTAAAATGGTCTTATCTATTGGCGATTTCGTTCCAATTCACATTCCAAGTAATATTCGGCATGCTAATTACATTGCCGGTTGCCAAATTGCATTATCTCTTATAGTTTCCGAGATATGGACTATCGATAATTTACACCTTAGGCTCTGCTTCTAACTTGGGCCTTAATTGTAAAATGGTCTTATCTATTGGCGATTTCGTTCCAATTCACATTCCAAGTAATATTCGGCATGCTAATTACATTGCCGGTTGCCAAATTGCATTATCCCTTATAGTTTCCGAGATATGGACTATCGATAATTTACACCTTAGGCTCTGCTTCTAACTTGGGCCCAAATTGTAAAATGGCCTTATCTATTGGCAATTTCGATCCAATTCACATTCCAAGTAATATTCGGCATGCTAATTACATTGCCGGTTGCCAAATTGCATTATCTCTGGTAGTTTCCGAGATATGGACTATCAATAATTTACACCTTAGGCTCTGCTTCTAACTTGGGCCCAAATTGTAAAATGGTCTTATCTATTGGCGATTTCGTTCCAATTCACATTCCAAGTAATATTCGGCATGCTAATTACATTGCCGGTTGCCAAATTGAATTATCTCTTATAGTTTCCGAGATATGGACTATCGGTAATTTACACCTTAGGCTCTGCTTCTAACTTGGGCCCAAATTGTAAAATGTTCTTATCTATTGGCGATTTCGTTCCAATTCACATTCCAAGTAATATCCGGCATGCTAATTACATTGCCGGTTGCCAAATTGAATTATCTCTTATAGTTTCCGAGATATGGACTATCGATAATTTACACCTTAGGCTCTGCTTCTAACTTGGGCCCAAATTGTAAAATGGTCTTACCTATTGGCGATTTCGTTCCAATTCACATTCCAAGTAATATTCGGCATGCTAATTACATTGCCGGTTGCCAAATTGCATTATCTCTTATAGTTTCCGAGATATGGACTATCGATAATTTACACCTTAGGCTCTGCTTCTAACTTGGGCCCAAATTGTAAAATGGTCTTATCTATTGGCGATTTCGTTCCAATTCACATTCCAAGTAATATTCGGCATGCTAATTACATTGCCGATTGCCAAATTGCATTATCTCTTATAGTTTCCGAGATATGGACTATCGATAATTTACATCTTAGGCTCTGCTTCTAACTTGGGCCCAAATTGTAAAATCGTCTTATCTATTGGCGATTTCGTTCCAATTCACATTCCAAGTAATATTCGGCATGCTAATTACATTGCCGGTTGCCAAATTGCATTATCTCTTATAGTTTCCGAGATATGGACTATCGATAATTTACACCTTAGGCTCTGCTTCTAACTTGGGCCCAAATTGTAAAATGGTCTTATCTATTGGCGATTTCGTTCCAATTCACATTCCAAGTAATATCCGGCATGCTAATTACATTGCCGGTTGCCAAATAGAATTATCTCTTATAGTTTCCGAGATATGGACTATCGATAATTTACACCTTAGGCTCTGCTTCTAACTTGGGCCCAAATTGTAAAATGGTCTTATCTATTGGCGATTTCGTTCCAATTCACATTCCAAGTAATATTCGGCATGCTAATTACATTGCCGGTTGCCAAATTGCATTATCTCTTATAGTTTCCGAGATATGGACTATCGATAATTTACATCTTAGGCTCTGCTTCTAACTTGGGCCCAAATTGTAAAATGGTCTTATCTATTGGCGATTTCGTTCCAATTCACATTCCAAGTAATATTCGGCATGCTAATTACATTGCCGGTTGCCAAATTGCATTATCTCTTATAGTTTCCGAGATATGGACTATCGATAATTTACACCTTAGGCTCTGCTTCTAACTTGGGCCCAAATTGTAAAATGGTCTTATCTATTGGCGATTTCGTCCCAATTCACATTCCAAGTGACATTCGGCATGCTAATTACATTGCCGGTTGCGAAATTGCATTATCTCTTATAGTTTCCGAGATATGGACTATCAATAATTTACACCTTAGGCTCTGCTTCTAACTTGGGCCCAAATTGTAAGATGGTCTTATCTATTGGCGATTTCGTTCCAATTTACATTCCAAGTAATATTCGGCATGCTAATTACATTGCCGGTTGCCAAATTGCATTATCTCTTATAGTTTCCGAGATATGGACTATCGATAATTTACACCTTAGGCTCTGCTTCTAACTTGGGCCCAAATTGTAAAATGCTCTTATCTATTGGCGATTTCGTTCCAATTCACATTCCAAGTAATATTCGGCATGCTAATTACATTGCCTGTTGCCAAATTGCATTATCTCTTATAGTTTCTGAGATATGGACTATCGATAATTTACACCTTAGGCTCTGCTTCTAACTTGGGCCCAAATTGTAAAATGGTCTTATCTATTGCCGATTTCGTTCCAATTCACATTCCAAGTAATATTCGGCATGCTAATTACATTGCCGGTTGCCAAATTGCATTATCTCTTATAGTTTCCGAGATATGGACTATCGATAATTTACACCTTAGGCTCTGCTTCTAACTTGGCCCTAATTGTAAAATGGTCTTATCTATTGGCGATTTCCTTCCAATTCACACTCCAAGTAATATTCGGCATGCTAATTACATTGCCGGTAGCGAAATTGCATTATCTCTTATAGTTTCCGAGATATGGACTATCAATAATTTACACCTTAGGCTCTGCTTCTAACTTGGGCCCAAATTGTAAAATGGTCTTATCTATTGGCGATTTCGTTCCAATTCACATTCCAAGTAATATTCGGCATGCTAATTACATTGCCGGTTGCCAAATTGCATTATCTCTTATAGTTTCCGAGATATGGACTATCGATAATTTACACCTTAGGCTCTGCTTCTAACTTGGGCCCAAATTGTAAAATGGTCTTATCTATTGGCGATTTCGTTCCAATTCACATTCCAAGTAATATTCGGCATGCTAATTACATTGCCGGTTGCCAAATTGCATTATCTCTTATAGTTTCCGAGATATGGACTATCGATAATTTACACCTTAGGCTCTGCTTCTAACTTGGGCCCAAATTGTAAAATGGCCTTATCTATTGGCAATTTCGATCCAATTCACATTCCAAGTAATATTCGGCATGCTAATTACATTGCCGGTTGCCAAATTGCATTATCTCTGGTAGTTTCCGAGATATGGACTATCAATAATTTACACCTTAGGCTCTGCTTCTAACTTGGGCCCAAATTGTAAAATGGTCTTATCTATTGGCGATTACGTTCCAATTCACATTCCAAGTAATATTCGGCATGCTAATTACATTGCCGGTTGCCAAATTGCATTATCTCTTATAGTTTCCGAGATATGGACTATCGATAATTTACACCTTAGGCTCTGCTTCTAACTTGGGCCCAAATTGTAAAATGGTCTTATCTATTGGCGATTTCGTTCCAATTCACATTACAATTAATATTCGGCATGCTAATTACATTACCGGTTGCCAAATTGCATTATCTCTTATAGTTTCCGAGATATGGACTATCGATAATTTACACCTTAGGCTCTGCTTCTAACTTGGGCCCAAATTGTAAAATGGTCTTATCTATTGGCGATTTCGTTCCAATTCACATTCCAAGTAATATTCGGCATGCTAATTACATTGCCGGTTGCCAAATTGCATTATCTCTTATAGTTTCCGAGATATGGACTATCGATAATTTACATCTTAAGCTCTGCTTCTAACTTGGGCCCAAATTGTAAAATGGTCTTATCTATTGGCGATTTCGTTCCAATTCACATTCCAAGTAATATTCGGCATGCTAATTACATTGCCGGTTGCCAAATTGCATTATCTCTTATAGTTTCCGAGATATGGACTATCGATAATTTACACCTTAGGCTCTGCTTCTAACTTGGGCCCAAATTGTAAAATGGTCTTATCTATTGGCGATTTCGTTCCAATTCACATTCCAAGTAATATCCGGCATGCTAATTACATTGCCGGTTGCCAAATTGAATTATCTCTTATAGTTTCCGAGATATGGACTATCGATAATTTACACCTTAGGCTCTGCTTCTAACTTGGGCCCAAATTGTAAAATGGTCTTATCTATTGGCGATTTCGTTCCAATTCACATTCCAAGTAATATTCGGCATGCTAATTACATTGCCGGTTGCCAAATTGCATTATCTCTTATAGTTTCCGAGATATGGACTATCGATAATTTACATCTTAGGCTCTTCTTCTAACTTGGGCCCAAATTGTAAAATGGTCTTATCTATTGGCGATTTCGTTCCAATTCACATTCCAAGTAATATTCGGCATGCTAATTACATTGCCGGTTGCCAAATTGCATTATCTCTTATAGTTTCCGAGATATGGACTATCGATAATTTACACCTTAGGCTCTGCTTCTAACTTGGGCCCAAATTGTAAAATGGTCTTATCTATTGGCGATTTCGTTCCAATTCACATTCCAAGTAATATTCGGCATGCTAATTACATTGCCGGTTGCGAAATTGCATTATCTCTTATAGTTTCCGAGATATGGACTATCGATAATTTACACCTTAGGCTCTGCTTCTAACTTGGGCCCAAATTGTAAAATGGTCTTATCTATTGGCGATTTCGTTCCAATTCACATTCCAAGTAATATTCGGCATGCTAATTACATTGCCGGTTGCCAAATTGCATTATCTCTTATAGTTTCCGAGATATGGACTATCGATAATTTACACCTTAGGCTCTGCTTCTAACTTGGGCCCAAATTGTAAAATGGTCTTATCTATTGGCGATTTCGTTCCAATTCACATTCCAAGTAATATTCGGCATGCTAATTACATTGCCGGTTGCCAAATTGCATTATCTCTTATAGTTTCCGAGATATGGACTATCGATAATTTACACCTTAGGCTCTGCTTCTAACTTGGGCCCAAATTGTAAAATGGTCTTATCTATTGGCGATTTCGTTCCAATTCACATTCCAAGTAATATTCGGCATGCTAATTACATTGCCGGTTGCCAAATTGCATTATCTCTTATAGTTTCCGAGATATGGACTATCGATAATTTACACCTTAGGCTCTGCTTCTAACTTGGGCCCAAATTGTAAAATGGTCTTATCTATTGGCGATTTCGTTCCAATTCACATTCCAAGTAATATTCGGCATGCTAATTACATTGCCGGTTGCCAAATTGCATTATCTCTTATAGTTTCCGAGATATGGACTATCGATAATTTACACCTTAGGCTCTGCTTCTAACTTGGGCCCAAATTGTAAAATGGTCTTATCTATTGGCGATTTCGTTCCAATTCACATTCCAATTAATATTCGGCATGCTAATTACATTGCCGGTTGCCAAATTGCATTATCTCTTATAGTTTCCGAGATATGGACTATCGATAATTTACACCTTAGGCTCTGCTTCTAACTTGGGCCCAAATTGTAAAATGGTCTTATCTATTGGCGATTTCGTTCCAATTCACATTCCAAGTAATATTCGACATGCTAATTACATTGCCGGTTGCCAAATTGCATTATCTCTTATAGTTTCCGAGATATGGACTATCGATAATTTACACCTTAGGCTCTGCTTCTAACTTGGGCCCAAATTGTAAAATGGTCTTATCTATTGGCGATTTCGTTCCAATTCACATTCCAAGTAATATTCGGCATGCTAATTACATTGCCGGTTGCCAAATTGCATTATCTCTTATAGTTTCCGAGATATGGACTATCGATAATTTACACCTTAGGCTCTGCTTCTAACTTGGGCCCAAATTGTAAAATGGTCTTATCTATTGGCGATTTCGTTCCAATTCACATTCCAAGTAATATCCGGCATGCTAATTACATTGCCGGTTGCCAAATTGCATTATCTCTTATAGTTTCCGAGATATGGACTATCGACAATTTACACCTTAGGCTCTGCTTCTAACTTGGGCCCAAATTGTAAAAAGGTCTTATCTATTGGCGTTTTCGTTCCAATTCACATTCCAAGTAATATTCGGCATGCTAATTACATTGCCGGTTGCCAAATTGCATTATCTCTTATAGTTTCCGAGATATGGACTATCGGTAATTTACACCTTAGGCTCTGCTTCTAACTTGGGCCTAAATTGTAAAATGTTCTTATCTAATGGCGATTTCGTTCCAATTCACATTCCAAGTAATATCCGGCATGCTAATTACATTGCCGGTTGCCAAATTGAATTATCTCTTATAGTTTCCGAGATATGGACTATCGATAATTTACACCTTAGGCTCTGCTTCTAACTTGGGCCCAAATTGTAAAATGGTCTTACCTATTGGCGATTTCGTTCCAATTCACATTCCAAGTAATATTCGGCATGCTAATTACATTGCCGGTTGCCAAATTGCATTATCTCTTATAGATTCCGAGATATGGACTATCGATAATTTACACCTTAGGCTCTGCTTCTAACTTGGGCCCAAATTGTAAAATGGTCTTATCTATTGGCGATTTCGTTCCAATTCACATTCCAAGTAATATTCGGCATGCTAATTACATTGCCGATTGCCAAATTGCATTATCTCTTATAGTTTCCGAGATATGGACTATCGATAATTTACATCTTAGGCTCTGCTTCTAACTTGGGCCCAAATTGTAAAATCGTCTTATCTATTGGCGATTTCGTTCCAATTCACATTCCAAGTAATATTCGGCATGCTAATTACATTGCCGGTTGCCAAATTGCATTATCTCTTATAGTTTCCGAGATATGGACTATCGATAATTTACACCTTAGGCTCTGCTTCTAACTTGGGCCCAAATTGTAAAATGGTCTTATCTATTGGCGATTTCGTTCCAATTCACATTCCAAGTAATATCCGGCATGCTAATTACATTGCCGGTTGCCAAATTGAATTATCTCTAATAGTTTCCGAGATATGGACTATCGATAATTTACACCTTAGGCTCTGCTTCTAACTTGGGCCCAATTTGTAAAATGGTCTTATCTATTGGCGATTTCGTTCCAATTCACATTCCAAGTAATATTCGGCATGCTAATTACATTGCCTGTTGCCAAATTGCATTATCTCTTATAGTTTCCGAGATATGGACTATCGATAATTTACATCTTAGGCTCTGCTTCTAACTTGGGCCCAAATTGTAAAATGGTCTTATCTATTGGCGATTTCGTTCCAATTCACATTCCAAGTAATATTCGGCATGCTAATTACATTGCCGGTTGCCAAATTGCATTATCTCTTATAGTTTCCGAGATATGGACTATCGATAATTTACACCTTAGGCTCTGCTTCTAACTTGGGCCCAAATTGTAAAATGGTCTTATCTATTGGCGATTTCGTCCCAATTCACATTCTAAGTGACATTCGGCATGCTAATTACATTGCCGGTTGCTAAATTGCATTATCTCTTATAGTTTCCGAGATATGGACTATCAATAATTTACACCTTAGGCTCTGCTTCTAACTTGGGCCCAAATTGTAATATGGTCTTATCTATTGGCGATTTCGTTCCAATTCACATTCCAAGTAATATTCGGCATGCTAATTACATTTTCGGTTGCCAAATTGCATTATCTCTTATAGTTTCCGAGATATGGACTATCGATAATTTACACCTTAGGCTCTGCTTCTAACTTGGGCCCAAATTGTAAAATGGTCTTATCTATTGGCGATTTCGTTCCAATTCACATTCCAAGTAATATTCGGCATGCTAATTACATTGCCGGTTGCCAAATTGCATTATCTCTTATAGTTTCCGAGATATGGACTATCGATAATTTACACCTTAGGCTCTGCTTCTAACTTGGGCCCAAATTGTAAAATGGTCTTATCTATTGGCGATTTCGTTCCAATTCACATTCCAAGTAATATTCGGCATGCTAATTACATTGCCGGTTGCCAAATTGCATTATCTCTTATAGTTTCCGAGATATGGACTATCGATAATTTACACCTTAGGCTCTGCTTCTAACTTGGGCCCAAATTGTAAAATGGTCTTATCTATTGGCGATTTCGTTCCAATTCACATTCCAAGTAATATTCGGCATGCTAATTACATTGCCGGTTGCCAAATTGCATTATCTCTTATAGTTTCCGAGATATGGACTATCGATAATTTACACCTTAGGCTCTGCTTCTAACTTGGGCCCAAATTGTAAAATGGTCTTATCTATTGGCGATTTCGTTCCAATTCACATTCCAAGTAATATTCGGCATGCTAATTACATTGCCGGTTGCCAAATTGCATTATCTCTTATAGTTTCCGAGATATGGACTATCGATAATTTACACCTTAGGCTCTGCTTCTAACTTGGGCCCAAATTGTAAAATGGTCTTATCTATTGGCGATTTCGTTCCAATTCACATTCCAAGTAATATTCGGCATGCTAATTACATTGCCGGTTGCCAAATTGCATTATCTCTTATAGTTTCCGAGATATGGACTATCGATAATTTACTCCTTAGGCTCTGCTTCTAACTTGGGCCCAAATTGTAAAATGGTCTTATCTATTGGCGATTTCGTTCCAATTCACATTCCAATTAATATTCGGCATGCTAATTACATTGCCGGTTGCCAAATTGCATTATCTCTTATAGTTTCCGAGATATGGACTATCGATAATTTACACCTTAGGCTCTGCTTCTAACTTGGGCCCAAATTGTAAAATGGTCTTATCTATTGGCGATTTCGTTCCAATTCACATTCCAAGTAATATTCGGCATGCTAATTACATTGCCGGTTGCCAAATTGCATTATCTCTTATAGTTTCCGAGATATGGACTATCGATAATTTACACCTTAGGCTCTGCTTCTAACTTGGGCCCAAATTGTAAAATGGTCTTATCTATTGGCGATTTCGTTCCAATTCACATTCCAAGTGATATTCGGCATGCTAATTACATTGCCGGTTACCAAATTGCATTATCTCTTATAGTTTCCGAGATATGGACTATCGATAATTTACACCTTAGGCTCTGCTTCTAACTTGGGCCCAAATTGTAAAATGGTCTTATCTATTGGCGATTTCGTTCCAATTCACATTCCAAGTAATATTCGGCATGCTAATTACATTGCCGGTTGCCAAATTGCATTATCTCTTATAGTTTCCGAGATATGGACTATCGATAATTTACACCTTAGGCTCTGCTTCTAACTTGGGCCCAAATTGTAAAATGGTCTTATCTATTGGCGATTTCGTTCCAATTCATATTCCAAGTAATATTCGGCATGCTAATTACATTGCCGGTTGCCAAATTGCATTATCTCTTATAGTTTCCGAGATATGGACTATCGATAATTTACACCTTAGGCTCTGCTTCTAACTTGGGCCCAAATTGTAAAATGGTCTTATCTATTGGCGATTTCGTTCCAATTCACACTCCAAGTAATATTCGACATGCTAATTACATTGCCGGTTGCCAAATTTCATTATCTCTTATAGTTTCCGAGATATGGACTATCGATAATTTACACCTTAGGCTCTGCTTCTAACTTGGGCCCAAATTGTAAAATGGCCTTATCTATTGGCGATTTCGTCCCAATTCACATTCCAAGTAATATTCGGCATGCTAATTACATTGCCGGTTGCGAAATTGCATTATCTCTTATAGTTTCAGAGATATGGACTATCGATAATTTACACCTTAGGCTCTGCTTCTAACTTGGGCCCAAATTGTAAAATGGTCTTATCTATTGGCAATTTCGTTCCAATTCACATTCCAAGTAATATTCGGCATGCTAATTACATTGCCGGTTGCCAAATTGCATTATCTCTTATAGTTTCCGAGATATGGACTATCGATAATTTACACCTTAGGCTCTGCTTCTAACTTGGGCCTAAATTGTAAAATGGTCTTATCTATTGGCGATTTCGTTCCAATTCACATTCCAAGTAATATTCGGCATGCTAATTACATTGCCGGTTGCCAAATTGCATTATCTCTTATAGTTTCCGAGATATGGACTATCGATAATTTACACCTTAGGCTCTGCTTCTAACTTGGGCCCAAATTGTAAAATGGTCTTATCTATTGGCGATTTCGTTCCAATTCATATTCCAAGTAATATTCGGCATGCTAATTACATTGCCGGTTGCCAAATTGCACTATCTCTTATAGTTTCCGAGATATGGACTATCGATAATTTACACCTTAGGCTCTGCTTCTAACTTGGGCCCAAATTGTAAAATGGTCTTATCTATTGGCGATTTCGTTCCAATTCACACTCCAAGTAATATTCGATATGCTAATTACATTGCCGGTTGCGAAATTGCATTATCTCTTATAGTTTCCGAGATATGGACTATCAATAATTTACACCTTAGGCTCTGCTTCTAACTTGGGCCCAAATTGTAAAATGGTCCTATCTATTGGCGATTTCGTTCCAATTCACACTCCAAGTAATATTCGACATGCTAATTACATTGCCGGTTGCGAAATTGCATTATCTCTTATAGTTTCCGAGATATGGACTATCAATAATTTACACCTTAGGCTCTGCTTCTAACTTGGGCCCAAATTGTAAAATGGTCCTATCTATTGGCGATTTCGTTCCAATTCACATTCCAAGTAATATTCGGCATGCTAATTACATTGCCGGTTGCCAAATTTCATTATCTCTTATAGTTTCCGAGATATGGACTATCGATAATTTACACCTTAGGCTCTGCTTCTAACTTGGGCCCAAATTGTAAAATGGCCTTATCTATTGGCGATTTCGTCCCAATTCACATTCCAAGTAATATTCGGCATGCTAATTACATTGCCGGTTGCGAAATTGCATTATCTCTTATAGTTTCAGAGATATGGACTATCGATAATTTACACCTTAGGCTCTGCTTCTAACTTGGGCCCAAATTGTAAAATGGTCTTATCTATTGGCAATTTCGTTCCAATTCACATTCCAAGTAATATTCGGCATGCTAATTACATTGCCGGTTGCCAAATTGCATTATCTCTTATAGTTTCCGAGATATGGACTATCGATAATTTACACCTTAGGCTCTGCTTCTAACTTGGGCCCAAATTGTAAAATGGTCTTATTTATTGGCGATTTCGTCCCAATTCACATTCCAAGTGATATTCGGCATGCTAATTACATTGCCGGTTGCGAAATTGCATTATCTCTTATAGTTTCCGAGATATGGACTATAGATAATTTACACCTTAGGCTCTGCTTCTAACTTGGGCCCAAATTGTAAAATGGTCTTATCTATTGGCGATTTCGTTCCAATTCACATTCCAAGTAATATTCGGCATGCTAATTACATTGCCGGTTGCCAAATTGCATTATCTCTTATAGTTTCCGAGATATGGACTATCGATAATTTACACCTAAGGCTCTGCTTCTAACTTGGGCCCAAATTGTAAAATGGTCTTATCTATTGGCGATTTCGTTCCAATTCACATTCCAAGTAATATTCGGCATGCTAATTACATTGCCGGTTGCCAAATTGCATTATCTCTTATAGTTTCCGAGATATGGACTATCGATAATTTACACCTTAGGCTCTGCTTCTAACTTGGGCCCAAATTGTAAAATGGTCTTATCAATTGGCGATTTCGTTCCAATTCACATTCCAAGTAATATTCGGCATGCTAATTACATTGCCGGTTGCCAAATTGCATTATCTCTTATAGTTTCCGAGATATGGACTATCGATAATTTACACCTTAGGCTCTGCTTCTAACTTGGACCCAAATTGTAAAATGGTCTTATCTATTGGCGATTTAGTTGCAATTCACATTCCAAGTAATATTCGGCATGCTAATTACATTGCCGGTTGCCAAATTGCATTATCTCTTGTAGTTTCCGAGATATGGACTATCGATAATTTACACCTTAGGCTCTGCTTCTAACTTGGGCCCAAATTGTAAAATGGTCTTATCTATTGGCGATTTCGTTCCAATTCACATTCCAAGTAATATTCGGCATGCTAATTACATTGCCGGTTGCCAAATTGCATTATCTCTTATAGTTTCCGAGATATGGACTATCGATAATTTACACCTTAGGCTCTGCTTCTAACTTGGGCCCAAATTGTAAAATGGTCTTATCTATTGGCGATTTCGTTCCAATTCACATTCCAAGTAATATTCGGCATGCTAATTACATTGCCGGTTGCCAAATTGCATTATCTCTTATAGTTTCTGAGATATGGACTATCGATAATTTACACCTTAGGCTCTGCTTCTAACTTGGGCCCAAATTGTAAAATGGTCTTATCTATTGGCGATTTCGTTCCAATTCACACTCCAAGTAATATTCGGCATGCTAATTACATTGCCGGTTGCGAAATTGCATTATCGCTTATAGTTTCCGAGATATGGACTATCGATAATTTACACCTTAGGCTCTGCTTCTAACTTGGGCCCAAATTGTAAAATGGTCTTATCTATTGGCGATTTCGTTCCAATTCACATTCCAAGTAATATTCGGCATGCTAATTACATTGCCGGTTGCCAAATTGCATTATCTCTTATAGTTTCCGAGATATGGACTATCGATAATTTACACCTTAGGCTCTGCTTCTAACTTGGGCCCAAATTGTAAAATGGTCTTATCTATTGGCGATTTCGTTCCAATTCACATTCCAAGTAATTTTCGGCATGCTAATTACATTGCCGGTTGCCAAATTGCATCATCCCTTATAGTTTCCGAGATATGGACTATCGATAATTTACACCTTAGGCTCTGCTTCTAACTTGGGCCCAAATTGTAAAATGGTCTTATCTATTGGCGATTTCGTCCCAATTCACATTCCAAGTGATATTCGGCATGCTAATTACATTGCCGGTTGCGAAATTGCATTATCTCTTATAGTTTCCGAGATATGGACTATCCATAATTTACACCTTAGGCTCTGCTTCTAACTTGGGCCCAAATTGTAAAATGGTCTTATCTATTGGCGATTTCGTTCCAATTCACATTCCAAGTAATATTCGGCATGCTAATTACATTGCCGGTTGCCAAATTGCATTATCTCTTATAGTTTCCGAGATATGGACTATCGATAATTTACACCTTAGGCTCTGCTTCTAACTTGGGCCCAAATTGTAAAATGGTCTTATCTATTGGCGATTTCGTTTCAATTCACATTCCAAGTAATATTCGGCATGCTAATTACATTGCCGGTTGCCAAATTGCATTATCTCTTATAGTTTCCGAGATATGGACTATCGATAATTTACACCTTAGGCTCTGCTTCTAACTTGGGCCCAAATTGTAAAATGGTCTTATCTATTGGCGATTTCGTTCCAATTCACATTCCAAGTAATATTCGGCATGCTAACTACATTGCCGGTTGCCAAATTGCATTATCTCTTATAGTTTCCGAGATATGGACTATCGATAATTTACACCTTAGGCTCTGCTTCTAACTTGGGCCCAAATTGTAAAATGGTCTTATCTATTGGCGATTTCGTTCCAATTCACATTCCAAGTAATATTCGGCATGCTAATTACATTGCCGGTTGCCAAATTGCATTATCTCTTATAGTTTCCGAGATATGGACTATCGATAATTTACACCTTAGGCTCTGCTTCTAACTTGGGCCCAAATTGTAAAATGGTCTTATCTATTGGCGATTTCGTTCCAATTCACATTCCAAGTAATATTCGGCATGCTAATTACATTGCCGGTTGCCAAATTGCATTATCTCTTATAGTTTCCGAGATATGGACTATCGATAATTTACACCTTAGGCTCTGCTTCTAACTTGGGCCCAAATTGTAAAATGGTCTTATCTATTGGCGATTTCGTTCCAATTCACACTCCAAGTAATATTCGACATGCTAATTACATTGCCGGTTGCGAAATTGCATTATCTCTTATAGTTTCCGAGATATGGACTATCAATAATTTACACCTTAGGCTCTGCTTCTAACTTGGGCCCAAATTGTAAAATGGTCCTATCTATTGGCGATTTCGTTCCAATTCACATTCCAAGTAATATTCGGCATGCTAATTACATTGCCGGTTGCCAAATTGCATTATCTCTTATAGTTTCCGAGATATGGACTATCGATAATTTACACCTTAGGCTCTGCTTCTAACTTGGGCCCAAATTGTAAAATGGCCTTATCTATTGGCGATTTCGTCCCAATTCACATTCCAAGTAATATTCGGCATGCTAATTACATTGCCGGTTGCGAAATTGCATTATCTCTTATAGTTTCAGAGATATGGACTATCGATAATTTACACCTTAGGCTCTGCTTCTAACTTGGGCCCAAATTGTAAAATGGTCTTATCTATTGGCAATTTCGTTCCAATTCACATTCCAAGTAATATTCGGCATGCTAATTACATTGCCGGTTGCCAAATTGCACTATCTCTTATAGTTTCCGAGATATGGACTGTCGATAATTTACACCTTAGGCTCTGCTTCTAACTTGGGCCCAAATTGTAAAATGGTCTTATTTATTGGCGATTTCGTCCCAATTCACATTCCAAGTGATATTCGGCATGCTAATTACATTGCCGGTTGCGAAATTGCATTATCTCTTATAGTTTCCGAGATATGGACTATCGATAATTTACACCTTAGGCTCTGCTTCTAACTTGAGCCCAAATTGTAAAATGGTCTTATCTATTGGCGATTTCGTTCCAATTCACATTCCAAGTAATATTCGGCATGCTAATTACATTGCCGGTTGCCAAATTGCATTATCTCTTATAGTTTCCGAGATATGGACTATCGATAATTTACACCTTAATCTCTGCTTCTAACTTGGGCCCAAATTGTAAAATGGTCTTATCTATTGGCGATTTAGTTGCAATTCACATTCCAAGTAATATTCGGCATGCTAATTACATTGCCGGTTGCCAAATTGCATTATCTCTTATAGTTTCCGAGATATGGACTATCGATAATTTACACCTTAGGCTCTGCTTCTAACTTGGGCCCAAATTGTAAAATGGTCTTATCTATTGGCGATTTCGTTCCAATTCACATTCCAAGTAATATTCGGCATGCTAATTACATTGCCGGTTGCCAAATTGCATTATCTCTTATAGTTTCCGAGATATGGACTATCGATAATTTACACCTTAGGCTCTGCTTCTAACTTGGGCCCAAATTGTAAAATGGTCTTATCAATTGGCGATTTCGTTCCAATTCACATTCCAAGTAATATTCGGCATGCTAATTACATTGCCGGTTGCCAAATTGCATTATCTCTTATAGTTTCCGAGATATGGACTATCGATAATTTACACCTTAGGCTCTGCTTCTAACTTGGGCCCAAATTGTAAAATGGTCTTATCTATTGGCGATTTAGTTGCAATTCACATTCCAAGTAATATTCGGCATGCTAATTACATTGCCGGTTGCCAAATTGCATTATCTCTTATAGTTTCCGAGATATGGACTATCGATAATTTACACCTTAGGCTCTGCTTCTAACTTGGGCCCAAATTGTAAAATGGTCTTATCTATTGGCGATTTCGTTCCAATTCACATTCCAAGTAATATTCGGCATGCTAATTACATTGCCGGTTGCCAAATTGCATTATCTCTTATAGTTTCCGAGATATGGACTATCGATAATTTACACCTTAGGCTCTGCTTCTAACTTGGGCCCAAATTGTAAAATGGTCTTATCTATTGGCGATTTCGTTCCAATTCACATTCCAAGTAATATTCGGCATGCTAATTACATTGCCGGTTGCCAAATTGCATTCTCTCTTATAGTTTCCGAGATATGGACTATCGATAATTTACACCTTAGGCTCTGCGTCTAACTTGGGCCCAAATTGTAAAATGGTCTCATCTATTGGCGATTTCGTTCCAATTCACACTCCAAGTAATATTCGGCATGCTAATTACATTGCCGGTTGCCAAATTGCATTATCTCTTATAGTTTCCGAGATATGGACTATCGATAATTTACACCTTAGGCTCTGCGTCTAACTTGGGCCCAAATTGTAAAATGGTCTTATCTATTGGCGATTTCGTTCCAATTCACATTCCAAGTAATATTCGGCATGCTAATTACATTGCCGGTTGCCAAATTGCATTATCTCTTATAGTTTCCGAGATATGGACTATCGATAATTTACACCTTAGGCTCTGCTTCTAACTTGGGCCCAAATTGTAAAATGGTCTTATCAATTGGCGATTTCGTTCCAATTCACATTCCAAGTAATATTCGGCATGCTAATTACATTGCCGGTTGCCAAATTGCATTATCTCTTATAGTTTCCGAGATATGGACTATCGATAATTTACACCTTAGGCTCTGCTTCTAACTTGGGCCCAAATTGTAAAATGGTCTTATCTATTGGCGATTTCGTTCCAATTCACATTCCAAGTAATATTCGGCATGCTAATTACATTGCCGGTTGCCAAATTGCATTATCTCTTATAGTTTCCGAGATATGGACTATCGATAATTTACACCTTAGGCTCTGCTTCTAACTTGGGCCCAAATTGTAAAATGGTCTTATCTATTGGCGATTTCGTTCCAATTCACATTCCAAGTAATATTCGGCATGCTAATTACATTGCCGGTTGCCAAATTGAATTATCTCTTATAGTTTCCGAGATATGGACTATCGATAATTTACACCTTAGGCTCTGCTTCTAACTTGGGCCCAAATTATAAAATGGTCTTATCTATTGGCGATTTCGTTCCAATTCACATTCCAAGTAATATTCGGCATGCTAATTACATTGCCGGTTGCCAAATTGCATTATCTCTTATAGTTTCCGAGATATGGACTATCGATAATTTACACCTTAGGCTCTGCTTCTAACTTGGGCCCAAATTGTAAAATGGTCTTATCTATTGGCGATTTCGTTCCAATTCACACTCCAAGTAATATTCGACATGCTAATTACATTGCCGGTTGCCAAATTGCATTATCTCTTATAGTTTCCGAGATATGGACTATCAATAATTTACACCTTAGGCTCTGCTTCTAACTTGGGCCCAAATTGTAAAATGGTCCTATCTATTGGCGATTTCGTTCCAATTCACATTCCAAGTAATATTCGGCATGCTAATTACATTGCCGGTTGCCAAATTGCATTATCTCTTATAGTTTCCGAGATATGGACTATCGATAATTTACACCTTAGGCTCTGCTTCTAACTTGGGCCCAAATTGTAAAATGGCCTTATCTATTGGCGATTTCGTCCCAATTCACATTCCAAGTAATATTCGGCATGCTAATTACATTGCCGGTTGCGAAATTGCATTATCTCTTATAGTTTCAGAGATATGGACTATCGATAATTTACACCTTAGGCTCTGCTTCTAACTTGGGCCCAAATTGTAAAATGGTCTTATCTATTGGCAATTTCGTTCCAATTCACATTCCAAGTAATATTCGGCATGCTAATTACATTGCCGGTTGCCAAATTGCACTATCTCTTATAGTTTCCGAGATATGGACTGTCGATAATTTACACCTTAGGCTCTGCTTCTAACTTGGGCCCAAATTGTAAAATGGTCTTATTTATTGGCGATTTCGTCCCAATTCACATTCCAAGTGATATTCGGCATGCTAATTACATTGCCGGTTGCGAAATTGCATTATCTCTTATAGTTTCCGAGATATGGACTATCGATAATTTACACCTTAGGCTCTGCTTCTAACTTGAGCCCAAATTGTAAAATGGTCTTATCTATTGGCGATTTCGTTCCAATTCACATTCCAAGTAATATTCGGCATGCTAATTACATTGCCGGTTGCCAAATTGCATTATCTCTTATAGTTTCCGAGATATGGACTATCGATAATTTACACCTTAATCTCTGCTTCTAACTTGGGCCCAAATTGTAAAATGGTCTTATCTATTGGCGATTTAGTTGCAATTCACATTCCAAGTAATATTCGGCATGCTAATTACATTGCCGGTTGCCAAATTGCATTATCTCTTATAGTTTCCGAGATATGGACTATCGATAATTTACACCTTAGGCTCTGCTTCTAACTTGGGCCCAAATTGTAAAATGGTCTTATCTATTGGCGATTTCGTTCCAATTCACATTCCAAGTAATATTCGGCATGCTAATTACATAGCCGGTTGCCAAATTGCATTATCTCTTATAGTTTCCGAGATATGGACTATCGATAATTTACACCTTAGGCTCTGCTTCTAACTTGGGCCCAAATTGTAAAATGGTCTTATCAATTGGCGATTTCGTTCCAATTCACATTCCAAGTAATATTCGGCATGCTAATTACATTGCCGGTTGCCAAATTGCATTATCTCTTATAGTTTCCGAGATATGGACTATCGATAATTTACACCTTAGGCTCTGCTTCTAACTTGGGCCCAAATTGTAAAATGGTCTTATCTATTGGCGATTTAGTTGCAATTCACATTCCAAGTAATATTCGGCATGCTAATTACATTGCCGGTTGCCAAATTGCATTATCTCTTATAGTTTCCGAGATATGGACTATCGATAATTTACACCTTAGGCTCTGCTTCTAACTTGGGCCCAAATTGTAAAATGGTCTTATCTATTGGCGATTTCGTTCCAATTCACATTCCAAGTAATATTCGGCATGCTAATTACATTGCCGGTTGCCAAATTGCATTATCTCTTATAGTTTCCGAGATATGGACTATCGATAATTTACACCTTAGGCTCTGCTTCTAACTTGGGCCCAAATTGTAAAATGGTCTTATCTATTGGCGATTTCGTTCCAATTCACATTCCAAGTAATATTCGGCATGCTAATTACATTGCCGGTTGCCAAATTGCATTCTCTCTTATAGTTTCCGAGATATGGACTATCGATAATTTACACCTTAGGCTCTGCGTCTAACTTGGGCCCAAATTGTAAAATGGTCTCATCTATTGGCGATTTCGTTCCAATTCACACTCCAAGTAATATTCGGCATGCTAATTACATTGCCGGTTGCGAAATTGCATTATCTCTTATAGTTTCCGAGATATGGACTATCGATAATTTACACCTTAGGCTCTGCTTCTAACTTGGGCCCAAATTGTAAAATGGTCTTATCTATTGGCGATTTCGTTCCAATTCACATTCCAAGTAATATTCGGCATGCTAATTACATTGCCGGTTGCCAAATTGCATTATCTCTTATAGTTTCCGAGATATGGACTATCGATAATTTACACCTTAGGCTCTGCTTCTAACTTGGGCCCAAATTGTAAAATGGTCTTATCTATTGGCGATTTCGTTCCAATTCACATTCCAAGTAATATTCGGCATGCTAATTACATTGCCGGTTGCCAAATTGCATCATCTCTTATAGTTTCCGAGATATGGACTATCGATAATTTACACCTTAGGCTCTGCTTCTAACTTGGGCCCAAATTGTAAAATGGTCTTATCTATTGGCGATTTCGTCCCAATTCACATTCCAAGTGATATTCGGCATGCTATTTACATTGCCGGTTGCGAAATTGCATTATCTCTTATAGTTTCCGTGATATGGACTATCAATAATTTACACCTTAGGCTCTGCTTCTAACATGGGCCCAAATTGTAAAATGGTCTTATCTATTGGCGATTTCGTTCCAATTCACATTCCAAGTAATATTCGGCATGCTAATTACATTGCCGGTTGCCAAATTGCATTATCTCTTATAGTTTCCGAGATATGGACTATCGATAATTTACACCTTAGGCTCTGCTTCTAACTTGGGCCCAAATTGTAAAATGGTCTTATCTATTGCGATTTCGTTCCAATTCACATTCCAAGTAATATTCGGCATGCTAATTACATTGCCGGTTGCCAAATTGCATTATCTCTTATAGTTTCCGAGATATGGACTATCGATAATTTACACCTTAGGCTCTGCTTCTAACTTGGGCCCAAATTGTAAAATGGTCTTATCTATTGGCGATTTCGTTCCAATTCACATTCCAAGTAATATTCGGCATGCTAATTACATTGCCGGTTGCCAAATTGCATTATCTCTTATAGTTTCCGAGATATGGACTATCAATAATTTACACCTTAGGCTCTGCTTCTAACTTGGGCCCAAATTGTAAAATGGTCTTATCTATTGACGATTTCGTTCCAATTCACATTCCAAGTAATATTCGGCATGCTAATTACATTGCCGGTTGCGAAATTGCATTATCTCTTATAGTTTCAGAGATATGGACTATCGATAATTTATACCTTAGGCTCTGCTTCTAACTTGGGCCCAAATTGTAAAATGGTCTTATCTATTGGCCATTTCGTTCCAATTCACATTCCAAGTAATATTCGGCATGCTAATTACATTGCCGGTTGCCAAATTGCATTATCTCTTATAGTTTCCGAGATATGGACTATCGATAATTTACACCTTAGGCTCTGCTTCTAACTTGGGCCCAAATTGTAAAATGGTCTTATCTATTGGCGATTTCGTTCCAATTCACACTCCAAGTAATATTCGGCATGCTAATTACATTGCCGGTTGCCAAATTGCATTATCTCTTATAGTTTCCGAGATATGGACTATCGATAATTTACACCATAGGCTCTGCTTCTAACTTGGGCCCAAATTGTAAAATGGTCTTATCTATTGGCGATTTCGTTCCAATTCACATTAAAAGTAATATTCGGCATGCTAATTACATTGCCGGTTGCCAAATTGCATTATCTCTTATAGTTTCCGAGATATGGACTATCGATAATTTACACCTTAGGCTCTGCTTCTAACTTGGGCCCAAATTGTAAAATGGTCTTATCTATTGGCGATTTCGTTCCAACTCACATTCCAAGTAATATTCGGCATGCTAATTACATTGCCGGTTGCCAAATTGCATTATCTCTTATAGTTTCCGAGATATGGACTATCGATAATTTACACCTTAGGCTCTGCTTCTAACTTGGGCCCAAATTGTAAAATGGTCTTATCTATTGGCGATTTCGTTCCAATTCACATTCCAAGTAATATTCGGCATGCTAATTACATTGCCGGTTGCCAAATTGAATTATCTCTTATAGTTTCCGAGATATGGACTATCGATAATTTACACCTTAGGCTCTGCTTCTAACTTGGGCCCAAATTGTAAAATGGTCTTACCTATTGGCGATTTCGTTCCAATTCACATTCCAAGTAATATTCGGCATGCTAATTACATTGCCGGTTGCCAAATTGCATTATCTCTTATAGTTTCCGAGATATGGACTATCGATAATTTACACCTAAGGCTCTGCTTCTAACTTGGGCCCAAATTGTAAAATGGTCTTATCTATTGGCGATTTCGTTCCAATTCACATTCCAAGTGATATTCGGCATGCTAATTACATTGCCGGTTGCGAAATTGCATTATCTCTTATAGTTTCCGAGATATGGACTATCGATAATTTACACCTTAGGCTCTGCTTCTAACTTGGGCCCAAATTGTAAAATGGTCTTATCTATTGGCGATTTCGTTCCAATTCACATTCCAAGTGATATTCGGCATGCTAATTACATTGCCGGTTGCCAAATTGCATTATCTCTTATAGTTGCCGAGATATGGACTATCGATAATTTACACCTTAGGCTCTGCTTCTAACTTGGGCCCAAATTGTAAAATGGTCTTATCTATTGGCGATTTAGTTGCAATTCACATTTCAAGTAATATTCGGCATGCTAATTACATTGCCGGTTGCCAAATTGCATTATCTCTTATAGTTTCCGAGATATGGACTATCGATAATTTACACCTTAGGCTCTGCTTCTAACTTGGGCCCAAATTGTAAAATGGTCTTATCTATTGGCGATTTCGTTCCAATTCACATTCCAAGTAATATTCGGCATGCTAATTACATTGCCGGTTGCCAAATTGCATTATCTCTTATAGTTTCCGAGATATGGACTATCGATAATTTACACCTTAGGCTCTGCTTCTAACTTGGGCCCAAATTGTAAAATGGTCTTATCTATTGGCGATTTCGTTCCAATTCACATTCCAAGTAATATTCGGCATGCTAATTACATTGCCGGTTGCCAAATTGCATTATCTCTTATAGTTTCCGAGATATGGACTATCGATAATTTACACCTTAGGCTCTGCTTCTAACTTGGGCCCAAATTGTAAAATGGTCTTATCTATTGGCGATTTCGTTCCAATTCACACTCCAAGTAATATTCGGCATGCTAATTACATTGCCGGTTGCGAAATTGCATTATCTCTTATAGTTTCCGAGATATGGACTATCGATAATTTACACCTTAGGCTCTGCTTCTAACTTGGGCCCAAATTGTAAAATGGTCTTATCTATTGGCGATTTCGTTCCAATTCACATTCCAAGTAATATTCGGCATGCTAATTACATTGCCGGTTGCCAAATTGCATTATCTCTTATAGTTTCCGAGATATGGACTATCGATAATTTACACCTTAGGCTCTGCTTCTAACTTGGGCCCAAATTGTAAAATGGTCTTATCTATTGGCGATTTCGTTCCAATTCACATTCCAAGTAATATTCGGCATGCTAATTACATTGCCGGTTGCCAAATTGCATCATCCCTTATAGTTTCCGAGATATGGACTATCGATAATTTACACCTTAGGCTCTGCTTCTAACTTGGGCCCAAATTGTAAAATGGTCTTATCTATTGGCGATTTCGTCCCAATTCACATTCCAAGTGATATTCGGCATGCTAATTACATTGCCGGTTGCGAAATTGCATTATCTCTTATAGTTTCCGAGATATGGACTATCAATAATTTACACCTTAGGCTCTGCTTCTAACTTGGGCCCAAATTGTAAAATGGTCTTATCTATTGGCGATTTCGTTCCAATTCACATTCCAAGTAATATTCGGCATGCTAATTACATTGCCGGTTGCCAAATTGCATTATCTCTTATAGTTTCCGAGATATGGACTATCGATAATTTACACCTTAGGCTCTGCTTCTAACTTGGGCCCAAATTGTAAAATGGTCTTATCTATTGGCGATTTCGTTTCAATTCACATTCCAAGTAATATTCGGCATGCTAATTACATTGCCGGTTGCCAAATTGCATTATCTCTTATAGTTTCCGAGATATGGACTATCGATAATTTACACCTTAGGCTCTGCTTCTAACTTGGGCCCAAATTGTAAAATGGTCTTATCTATTGGCGATTTCGTTCCAATTCACATTCCAAGTAATATTCGGCATGCTAATTACATTGCCGGTTGCCAAATTGCATTATCTCTTATAGTTTCCGAGATATGGACTATCGATAATTTACACCTTAGGCTCTGCTTCTAACTTGGGCCCAAATTGTAAAATGGTCTTATCTATTGGCGATTTCGTTCCAATTCACATTCCAAGTAATATTCGGCATGCTAATTACATTGCCGGTTGCCAAATTGCATTATCTCTTATAGTTTCCGAGATATGGACTATCGATAATTTACACCTTAGGCTCTGCTTCTAACTTGGGCCCAAATTGTAAAATGGTCTTATCTATTGGCGATTTCGTTCCAATTCACATTCCAAGTAATATTCGGCATGCTAATTACATTGCCGGTTGCCAAATTGCATTATCTCTTATAGTTTCCGAGATATGGACTATCGATAATTTACACCTTAGGCTCTGCTTATAACTTGGGCCCAAATTGTAAAATGGTCTTATCTATTGGCGATTTCGTTCCAATTCACACTCCAAGTAATATTCGACATGCTAATTACATTGCCGGTTGCGAAATTGCATTATCTCTTATAGTTTCCGAGATATGGACTATCAATAATTTACACCTTAGGCTCTGCTTCTAACTTGGGCCCAAATTGTAAAATGGTCTTATCTATTGGCGATTTCGTTCCAATTCACATTCCAAGTAATATTCGGCATGCTAATTACATTGCCGGTTGCCAAATTGCATTATCTCTTATAGTTTCCGAGATATGGACTATCGATAATTTACACCTTAGGCTCTGCTTCTAACTTGGGCCCAAATTGTAAAATGGCCTTATCTATTGGCGATTTCGTCCCAATTCACATTCCAAGTAATATTAGGCATGCTAATTACATTGCCGGTTGCGAAATTGCATTATCTCTTATAGTTTCAGAGATATGGACTATCGATAATTTACACCTTAGGCTCTGCTTCTAACTTGGGCCCAAATTGTAAAATGGTCTTATCTATTGGCAATTTCGTTCCAATTCACATTCCAAGTAATATTCGGCATGCTAATTACATTGCCGGTTGCCAAATTGCATTATCTCTTATAGTTTCCGAGATATGGACTATCGATAATTTACACCTTAGGCTCTGCTTCTAACTTGGGCCCAAATTGTAAAATGGTCTTATTTATTGGCGATTTCGTCCCAATTCACATTCCAAGTGATATTCGGCATGCTAATTACATTGCCGGTTGCGAAATTGCATTATCTCTTATAGTTTCCGAGATATGGACTATCGATAATTTACACCTTAGGCTCTGCTTCTAACTTGAGCCCAAATTGTAAAATGGTCTTATCTATTGGCGATTTCGTTCCAATTCACATTCCAAGTAATATTCGGCATGCTAATTACATTGCCGGTTGCCAAATTGCATTATCTCTTATAGTTTCCGAGATATGGACTATCGATAATTTACACCTTAGGCTCTGCTTCTAACTTGGGCCCAAATTGTAAAATGGTCTTATCTATTGGCGATTTCGTTCCAATTCACATTCCAAGTAATATTCGGCATGCTAATTACATTGCCGGTTGCCAAATTGCATTATCTCTTATAGTTTCCGAGATATGGACTATCGATAATTTACACCTTAGGCTCTGCTTATAACTTGGGCCCAAATTGTAAAATGGTCTTATCTATTGGCGATTTCGTTCCAATTCACATTCCAAGTAATATTCGGCATGCTAATTACATTGCCGGTTGCCAAATTGCATCATCCCTTATAGTTTCCGAGATATGGACTATCGATAATTTACACCTTAGGCTCTGCTTCTAACTTGGGCCCAAATTGTAAAATGGTCTTATCTATTGGCGATTTCGTCCCAATTCACATTCCAAGTGATATTCGGCATGCTAATTACATTGCCGGTTGCGAAATTGCATTATCTCTTATAGTTTCCGAGATATGGACTATCAATAATTTACACCTTAGGCTCTGCTTCTAACTTGGGCCCAAATTGTAAAATGGTCTTATCTATTGGCGATTTCGTTCCAATTAACATTCCAAGTAATATTCGGCATGCTAATTACATTGCCGGTTGCCAAATTGCATTATCTCTTATAGTTTCCGAGATATGGACTATCGATAATTTACACCTTAGGCTCTGCTTCTAACTTGGGCCCAAATTGTAAAATGGTCTTATCTATTGGCGATTTCGTTCCAATTCACATTCCAAGTAATATTCGGCATGCTAATTACATTGCCGGTTGCCAAATTGCATTATCTCTTATAGTTTCCGAGATATGGACTATCGATAATTTACACCTTAGGCTCTGCTTCTAACTTGGGCCCAAATTGTAAAATGGTCTTATCTATTGGCGATTTCGTTCCAATTCACATTCCAAGTAATATTCGGCATGCTAATTACATTGCCGGTTGCCAAATTGCATCATCTCTTATAGTTTCCGAGATATGGACTATCGATAATTTACACCTTAGGCTCTGCTTCTAACTTGGGCCCAAATTGTAAAATGGTCTTATCTATTGGCGATTTCGTCCCAATTCACATTCCAAGTGATATTCGGCATGCTATTTACATTGCCGGTTGCGAAATTGCATTATCTCTTATAGTTTCCGTGATATGGACTATCAATAATTTACACCTTAGGCTCTGCTTCTAACATGGGCCCAAATTGTAAAATGGTCTTATCTATTGGCGATTTCGTTCCAATTCACATTCCAAGTAATATTCGGCATGCTAATTACATTGCCGGTTGCCAAATTGCATTATCTCTTATAGTTTCCGAGATATGGACTATCGATAATTTACACCTTAGGCTCTGCTTCTAACTTGGGCCCAAATTGTAAAATGGTCTTATCTATTGGCGATTTCGTTCCAATTCACATTCCAAGTAATATTCGGCATGCTAATTACATTGCCGGTTGCCAAATTGCATTATCTCTTATAGTTTCCGAGATATGGACTATCGATAATTTACACCTTAGGCTCTGCTTCTAACTTGGGCCCAAATTGTAAAATGGTCTTATCTATTGGCGATTTCGTTCCAATTCACATTCCAAGTAATATTCGGCATGCTAATTACATTGCCGGTTGCCAAATTGCATTATCTCTTATAGTTTCCGAGATATGGACTATCAATAATTTACACCTTAGGCTCTGCTTCTAACTTGGGCCCAAATTGTAAAATGGTCTTATCTATTGACGATTTCGTTCCAATTCACATTCCAAGTAATATTCGGCATGTTAATTACATTGCCGGTTGCCAAATTGCATTATCTCTTATAGTTTCCGAGATATGGACTATCGATAATTTACACCTTAGGCTCTGCTTCTAACTTGGGCCCAAATTGTAAAATGGCCTTATCTATTGGCGATTTCGTCCCAATTCACATTCCAAGTAATATTCGGCATGCTAATTACATTGCCGGTTGCGAAATTGCATTATCTCTTATAGTTTCAGAGATATGGACTATCGATAATTTATACCTTAGGCTCTGCTTCTAACTTGGGCCCAAATTGTAAAATGGTCTTATCTATTGGCCATTTCGTTCCAATTCACATTCCAAGTAATATTCGGCATGCTAATTACATTGCCGGTTGCCAAATTGCATTATCTCTTATAGTTTCCGAGATATGGACTATCGATAATTTACACCTTAGGCTCTGCTTCTAACTTGGGCCCAAATTGTAAAATGGTCTTATCTATTGGCGATTTCGTTCCAATTCACACTCCAAGTAATATTCGGCATGCTAAATACATTGCCGGTTGCCAAATTGCATTATCTCTTATAGTTTCCGAGATATGGACTATCGATAATTTACACCATAGGCTCTGCTTCTAACTTGGGCCCAAATTGTAAAATGGTCTTATCTATTGGCGATTTCGTTCCAATTCACATTAAAAGTAATATTCGGCATGCTAATTACATTGCCGGTTGCCAAATTGCATTATCTCTTATAGTTTCCGAGATATGGACTATCGATAATTTACACCTTAGGCTCTGCTTCTAACTTGGGCCCAAATTGTAAAATGGTCTTATCTATTGGCGATTTCGTTCCAACTCACATTCCAAGTAATATTCGGCATGCTAATTACATTGCCGTTTGCCAAATTGCATTATCTCTTATAGTTTCCGAGATATGGACTATCGATAATTTACACCTTAGGCTCTGCTTCTAACTTGGGCCCAAATTGTAAAATGGTCTTATCTATTGGCGATTTCGTTCCAATTCACATTCCAAGTAATATTCGGCATGCTAATTACATTGCCGGTTGCCAAATTGAATTATCTCTTATAGTTTCCGAGATATGGACTATCGATAATTTACACCTTAGGCTCTGTTTCTAACTTGGGCCCAAATTGTAAAATGGTCTTACCTATTGGCGATTTCGTTCCAATTCACATTCCAAGTAATATTCGGCATGCTAATTACATTGCCGGTTGCCAAATTGCATTATCTCTTATAGTTTCCGAGATATGGACTATCGATAATTTACACCTAAGGCTCTGCTTCTAACTTGGGCCCAAATTGTAAAATGGTCTTATCTATTGGCGATTTCGTTCCAATTCACATTCCAAGTGATATTCGGCATGCTAATTACATTGCCGGTTGCGAAATTGCATTATCTCTTATAGTTTCCGAGATATGGACTATCGATAATTTACACCTTAGGCTCTGCTTCTAACTTGGGCCCAAATTGTAAAATGGTCTTATCTATTGGCGATTTCGTTCCAATTCACATTCCAAGTAATATTCGGCATGCTAATTACATTGCCGGTTGCCAAATTGCATTATCTCTTATAGTTGCCGAGATATGGACTATCGATAATTTACACCTTAGGCTCTGCTTCTAACTTGGGCCCAAATTGTAAAATGGTCTTATCTATTGGCGATTTAGTTGCAATTCACATTTCAAGTAATATTCGGCATGCTAATTACATTGCCGGTTGCCAAATTGCATTATCTCTTATAGTTTCCGAGATATGGACTATCGATAATTTACACCTTAGGCTCTGCTTCTAACTTGGGCCCAAATTGTAAAATGGTCTTATCTATTGGCGATTTCGTTCCAATTCACATTCCAAGTAATATTCGGCATGCTAATTACATTGCCGGTTGCCAAATTGCATTATCTCTTATAGTTTCCGAGATATGGACTATCGATAATTTACACCTTAGGCTCTGCTTCTAACTTGGGCCCAAATTGTAAAATGGTCTTATCTATTGGCGATTTCGTTCCAATTCACATTCCAAGTAATATTCGGCATGCTAATTACATTGCCGGTTGCCAAATTGCATTATCTCTTATAGTTTCCGAGATATGGACTATCGATAATTTACACCTTAGGCTCTGCTTCTAACTTGGGCCCAAATTGTAAAATGGTCTTATCTATTGGCGATTTCGTTCCAATTCACACTCCAAGTAATATTCGGCATGCTAATTACATTGCCGGTTGCGAAATTGCATTATCTCTTATAGTTTCCGAGATATGGACTATCGATAATTTACACCTTAGGCTCTGCTTCTAACTTGGGCCCAAATTGTAAAATGGTCTTATCTATTGGCGATTTCGTTCCAATTCACATTCCAAGTAATATTCGGCATGCTAATTACATTGCCGTTTGCCAAATTGCATTATCTCTTATAGTTTCCGAGATATGGACTATCGATAATTTACACCTTAGGCTCTGCTTCTAACTTGGGCCCAAATTGTAAAATGGTCTTATCTATTGGCGATTTCGTTCCAATTCACACTCCAAGTAATATTCGACATGCTAATTACATTGCCGGTTGCGAAATTGCATTATCTCTTATAGTTTCCGAGATATGGACTATCAATAATTTACACCTTAGGCTCTGCTTCTAACTTGGGCCCAAATTGTAAAATGGTCCTATCTATTGGCGATTTCGTTCCAATTCACACTCCAAGTAATATTCGACATGCTAATTACATTGCCGGTTGCGAAATTGCATTATCTCTTATAGTTTCCGAGATATGGACTATCAATAATTTACACCTTAGGCTCTGCTTCTAACTTGGGCCCAAATTGTAAAATGGTCCTATCTATTGGCGATTTCGTTCCAATTCACATTCCAAGTAATATTCGGCATGCTAATTACATTGCCGGTTGCCAAATTTCATTATCTCTTATAGTTTCCGAGATATGGACTATCGATAATTTACACCTTAGGCTCTGCTTCTAACTTGGGCCCAAATTGTAAAATGGCCTTATCTATTGGCGATTTCGTCCCAATTCACATTCCAAGTAATATTCGGCATGCTAATTACATTGCCGGTTGCGAAATTGCATTATCTCTTATAGTTTCAGAGATATGGACTATCGATAATTTACACCTTAGGCTCTGCTTCTAACTTGGGCCCAAATTGTAAAATGGTCTTATCTATTGGCAATTTCGTTCCAATTCACATTCCAAGTAATATTCGGCATGCTAATTACATTGCCGGTTGCCAAATTGCATTATCTCTTATAGTTTCCGAGATATGGACTATCGATAATTTACACCTTAGGCTCTGCTTCTAACTTGGACCCAAATTGTAAAATGGTCTTATCTATTGGCGATTTAGTTGCAATTCACATTCCAAGTAATATTCGGCATGCTAATTACATTGCCGGTTGCCAAATTGCATTATCTCTTATAGTTTCCGAGATATGGACTATCGATAATTTACACCTTAGGCTCTGCTTCTAACTTGGGCCCAAATTGTAAAATGGTCTTATCTATTGGCGATTTCGTTCCAATTCTCATTCCAAGTAATATTCGGCATGCTAATTACATTGCCGGTTGCCAAATTGCATTATCTCTTATAGTTTCCGAGATATGGACTATCGATAATTTACACCTTAGGCTCTGCTTCTAACTTGGGCCCAAATTGTAAAATGGTCTTATCTATTGGCGATTTCGTTCCAATTCACATTCCAAGTAATATTCGGCATGCTAATTACATTGCCGGTTGCCAAATTGCATTATCTCTTATAGTTTCTGAGATATGGACTATCGATAATTTACACCTTAGGCTCTGCTTCTAACTTGGGCCCAAATTGTAAAATGGTCTTATCTATTGGCGATTTCGTTCCAATTCACACTCCAAGTAATATTCGGCATGCTAATTACATTGCCGGTTGCGAAATTGCATTATCGCTTATAGTTTCCGAGATATGGACTATCGATAATTTACACCTTAGGCTCTGCTTCTAACTTGGGCCCAAATTGTAAAATGGTCTTATCTATTGGCGATTTCGTTCCAATTCACATTCCAAGTAATATACGGCATGCTAATTACATTGCCGGTTGCCAAATTGCATTATCTCTTATAGTTTCCGAGATATGGACTATCGATAATTTACACCTTAGGCTCTGCTTCTAACTTGGGCCCAAATTGTAAAATGGTCTTATCTATTGGCGATTTCGTTCCAATTCACATTCCAAGTAATATTCGGCATGCTAATTACATTGCCGGTTGCCAAATTGCATCATCCCTTATAGTTTCCGAGATATGGACTATCGATAATTTACACCTTAGGCTCTGCTTCTAACTTGGGCCCAAATTGTAAAATGGTCTTATCTATTGGCGATTTCGTCCCAATTCACATTCCAAGTGATATTCGGCATGCTAATTACATTGCCGGTTGCGAAATTGCATTATCTCTTATAGTTTCCGAGATATGGACTATCAATAATTTACACCTTAGGCTCTGCTTCTAACTTGGGCCCAAATTGTAAAATGGTCTTATCTATTGGCGATTTCGTTCCAATTCACATTCCAAGTAATATTCGGCATGCTAATTACATTGCCGGTTGCCAAATTGCATTATCTCTTATAGTTTCCGAGATATGGACTATCGATAATTTACACCTTAGGCTCTGCTTCTAACTTGGGCCCAAATTGTAAAATGGTCTTATCTATTGGCGATTTCGTTTCAATTCACATTCCAAGTAATATTCGGCATGCTAATTACATTGCCGGTTGCCAAATTGCATTATCTCTTATAGTTTCCGAGATATGGACTATCGATAATTTACACCTTAGGCTCTGCTTCTAACTTGGGCCCAAATTGTAAAATGGTCTTATCTATTGGCGATTTCGTTCCAATTCACATTCCAAGTAATATTCGGCATGCTAATTACATTGCCGGTTGCCAAATTGCATTATCTCTTATAGTTTCCGAGATATGGACTATCGATAATTTACACCTTAGGCTCTGCTTCTAACTTGGGCCCAAATTGTAAAATGGTCTTATCTATTGGCGATTTCGTTCCAATTCACATTCCAAGTAATATTCGGCATGCTAATTACATTGCCGGTTGCCAAATTGCATTATCTCTTATAGTTTCCGAGATATGGACTATCGATAATTTACACCTTAGGCTCTGCTTCTAACTTGGGCCCAAATTGTAAAATGGTCTTATCTATTGGCGATTTCGTTCCAATTCACATTCCAAGTAATATTCGGCATGCTAATTACATTGCCGGTTGCCAAATTGCATTATCTCTTATAGTTTCCGAGATATGGACTATCGATAATTTACACCTTAGGCTCTGCTTATAACTTGGGCCCAAATTGTAAAATGGTCTTATCTATTGGCGATTTCGTTCCAATTCACACTCCAAGTAATATTCGACATGCTAATTACATTGCCGGTTGCGAAATTGCATTATCTCTTATAGTTTCCGAGATATGGACTATCAATAATTTACACCTTAGGCTCTGCTTCTAACTTGGGCCCAAATTGTAAAATGGTCTTATCTATTGGCGATTTCGTTCCAATTCACATTCCAAGTAATATTCGGCATGCTAATTACATTGCCGGTTGCCAAATTGCATTATCTCTTATAGTTTCCGAGATATGGACTATCGATAATTTACACCTTAGGCTCTGCTTCTAACTTGGGCCCAAATTGTAAAATGGCCTTATCTATTGGCGATTTCGTCCCAATTCACATTCCAAGTAATATTAGGCATGCTAATTACATTGCCGGTTGCGAAATTGCATTATCTCTTATAGTTTCAGAGATATGGACTATCGATAATTTACACCTTAGGCTCTGCTTCTAACTTGGGCCCAAATTGTAAAATGGTCTTATCTATTGGCAATTTCGTTCCAATTCACATTCCAAGTAATATTCGGCATGCTAATTACATTGCCGGTTGCCAAATTGCATTATCTCTTATAGTTTCCGAGATATGGACTATCGATAATTTACACCTTAGGCTCTGCTTCTAACTTGGGCCCAAATTGTAAAATGGTCTTATTTATTGGCGATTTCGTCCCAATTCACATTCCAAGTGATATTCGGCATGCTAATTACATTGCCGGTTGCGAAATTGCATTATCTCTTATAGTTTCCGAGATATGGACTATCGATAATTTACACCTTAGGCTCTGCTTCTAACTTGAGCCCAAATTGTAAAATGGTCTTATCTATTGGCGATTTCGTTCCAATTCACATTCCAAGTAATATTCGGCATGCTAATTACATTGCCGGTTGCCAAATTGCATTATCTCTTATAGTTTCCGAGATATGGACTATCGATAATTTACACCTTAATCTCTGCTTCTAACTTGGGCCCAAATTGTAAAATGGTCTTATCTATTGGCGATTTAGTTGCAATTCACATTCCAAGTAATATTCGGCATGCTAATTACATTGCCGGTTGCCAAATTGCATTATCTCTTATAGTTTCCGAGATATGGACTATCGATAATTTACACCTTAGGCTCTGCTTCTAACTTGGGCCCAAATTGTAAAATGGTCTTATCTATTGGCGATTTCGTTCCAATTCACATTCCAAGTAATATTCGGCATGCTAATTACATTGCCGGTTGCCAAATTGCATTATCTCTTATAGTTTCCGAGATATGGACTATCGATAATTTACACCTTAGGCTCTGCTTCTAACTTGGGCCCAAATTGTAAAATGGTCTTATCAATTGGCGATTTCGTTCCAATTCACATTCCAAGTAATATTCGGCATGCTAATTACATTGCCGGTTGCCAAATTGCTTTATCTCTTATAGTTTCCGAGATATGGACTATCGGTAATTTACACCTTAGGCTCTGCTTCTAACTTGGGCCCAAATTGTAAAATGGTCTTATCTATTGGCGATTTAGTTGCAATTCACATTCCAAGTAATATTCGGCATGCTAATTACATTGCCGGTTGCCAAATTGCATTATCTCTTATAGTTTCCGAGATATGGACTATCGATAATTTACACCTTAGGCTCTGCTTCTAACTTGGGCCCAAATTGTAAAATGGTCTTATCTATTGGCGATTTCGTTCCAATTCACATTCCAAGTAATATTCGGCATGCTAATTACATTGCCGGTTGCCAAATTGCATTATCTCTTATAGTTTCCGAGATATGGACTATCGATAATTTACACCTTAGGCTCTGCGTCTAACTTGGGCCCAAATTGTAAAATGGTCTTATCTATTGGCGATTTCGTTCCAATTCACACTCCAAGTAATATTCGGCATGCTAATTACATTGCCGGTTGCGAAATTGCATTATCTCTTATAGTTTCCGAGATATGGACTATCGATAATTTACACCTTAGGCTCTGCTTCTAACTTGGGCCCAAATTGTAAAATGGTCTTATCTATTGGCGATTTCGTTCCAATTCACATTCCAAGTAATATTCGGCATGCTAATTACATTGCCGGTTGCCAAATTGCATTATCTCTTATAGTTTCCGAGATATGGACTATCGATAATTTACACCTTAGGCTCTGCTTCTAACTTGGCCCCAAATTGTAAAATGGTCTTATCTATTGGCGATTTCGTTCCAATTCACATTCCAAGTAATATTCGGCATGCTAATTACATTGCCGGTTGCCAAATTGCATCATCTCTTATAGTTTCCGAGATATGGACTATCGATAATTTACACCTTAGGCTCTGCTTCTAACTTGGGCCCAAATTGTAAAATGGTCTTATCTATTGGCGATTTCGTCCCAATTCACATTCCAAGTAATATTCGGCATGCTAATTACATTGCCGGTTGCGAAATTGCATTATCTCTTATAGTTTCCGAGATATGGACTATCAATAATTTACACCTTAGGCTCTGCTTCTAACATGGGCCCAAATTGTAAAATGGTCTTATCTATTGGCGATTTCGTTCCAATTCACATTCCAAGTAATATTCGGCATGCTAATTACATTGCCGGTTGCCAAATTGCATTATCTCTTATAGTTTCCGAGATATGGACTATCGATAATTTACACCTTAGGCTCTGCTTCTAACTTGGGCCCAAATTGTAAAATGGTCTTATCTATTGCGATTTCGTTCCAATTCACATTCCAAGTAATATTCGGCATGCTAATTACATTGCCGGTTGCCAAATTGCATTATCTCTTATAGTTTCCGAGATATGGACTATCAATAATTTACACCTTAGGCTCTGCTTCTAACTTGGGCCCAAATTGTAAAATGGTCTTATCTATTGACGATTTCGTTCCAATTCACATTCCAAGTAATATTCGGCATGCTAATTACATTGCCGGTTGCCAAATTGCATTATCTCTTATAGTTTCCGAGGTATGGACTATCGATAATTTACACCTTAGGCTCTGCTTCTAACTTGGGCCCAAATTGTAAAATGGCCTTATCTATTGGCGATTTCGTCCCAATTCACATTCCAAGTAATATTCGGCATGCTAATTACATTGCCGGTTGCGAAATTGCATTATCTCTTATAGTTTCAGAGATATGGACTATCGATAATTTATACCTTAGGCTCTGCTTCTAACTTGGGCCCAAATTGTAAAATGGTCTTATCTATTGGCCATTTCGTTCCAATTCACATTCCAAGTAATATTCGGCATGCTAATTACATTGCCGGTTGCCAAATTGCATTATCTCTTATAGTTTCCGAGATATGGACTATCGATAATTTACACCTTAGGCTCTGCTTCTAACTTGGGCCCAAATTGTAAAATGGTCTTATCTATTGGCGATTTCGTTCCAATTCACACTCCAAGTAATATTCGGCATGCTAATTACATTGCCGGTTGCCAAATTGCATTATCTCTTATAGTTTCCGAGATATGGACTATCGATAATTTACACCATAGGCTCTGCTTCTAACTTGGGCCCAAATTGTAAAATGGTCTTATCTATTGGCGATTTCGTTCCAATTCACATTAAAAGTAATATTCGGCATGCTAATTACATTGCCGGTTGCCAAATTGCATTATCTCTTATAGTTTCCGAGATATGGACTATCGATAATTTACACCTTAGGCTCTGCTTCTAACTTGGGCCCAAATTGTAAAATGGTCTTATCTATTGGCGATTTCGTTCCAACTCACATTCCAAGTAATATTCGGCATGCTAATTACATTGCCGGTTGCCAAATTGCATTATCTCTTATAGTTTCCGAGATATGGACTATCGATAATTTACACCTTAGGCTCTGCTTCTAACTTGGGCCCAAATTGTAAAATGGTCTTATCTATTGGCGATTTCGTTCCAATTCACATTCCAAGTAATATTCGGCATGCTAATTACATTGCCGGTTGCCAAATTGAATTATCTCTTATAGTTTCCGAGATATGGACTATCGATAATTTACACCTTAGGCTCTGCTTCTAACTTGGGCCCAAATTGTAAAATGGTCTTACCTATTGGCGATTTCGTTCCAATTCACATTCCAAGTAATATTCGGCATGCTAATTACATTGCCGGTTGCCAAATTGCATTATCTCTTATAGTTTCCGAGATATGGACTATCGATAATTTACACCTAAGGCTCTGCTTCTAACTTGGGCCCAAATTGTAAAATGGTCTTATCTATTGGCGATTTCGTTCCAATTCACATTCCAAGTAATATTCGGCATGCTAATTACATTGCCGTTTGCCAAATTGCATTATCTCTTATAGTTTCCGAGATATGGACTATCGATAATTTACACCTTAGGCTCTGCTTCTAACTTGGGCCCAAATTGTAAAATGGTCTTATCTATTGGCGATTTCGTCCCAATTCACATTCCAAGTGATATTCGGCATGCTAATTACATTGCCGGTTGCGAAATTGCATTATCTCTTATAGTTTCCGAGATATGGACTATCGATAATTTACACCTTAGGCTCTGCTTCTAACTTGGGCCCAAATTGTAAAATGGTCTTATCTATTGGCGATTTCGTTCCAATTCACATTCCAAGTAATATTCGGCATGCTAATTACATTGCCGGTTGCCAAATTGCATTATCTCTTATAGTTGCCGAGATATGGACTATCGATAATTTACACCTTAGGCTCTGCTTCTAACTTGGGCCCAAATTGTAAAATGGTCTTATCTATTGGCGATTTAGTTGCAATTCACATTTCAAGTAATATTCGGCATGCTAATTACATTGCCGGTTGCCAAATTGCATTATCTCTTATAGTTTCCGAGATATGGACTATCGATAATTTACACCTTAGGCTCTGCTTCTAACTTGGGCCCAAATTGTAAAATGGTCTTATCTATTGGCGATTTCGTTCCAATTCACATTCCAAGTAATATTCGGCATGCTAATTACATTGCCGGTTGCCAAATTGCATTATCTCTTATAGTTTCCGAGATATGGACTATCGATAATTTACACCTTAGGCTCTGCTTCTAACTTGGGCCCAAATTGTAAAATGGTCTTATCTATTGGCGAATTCTTTCCAATTCACATTCCAAGTAATATTCGGCATGCTAATTACATTGCCGGTTGCCAAATTGCATTATCTCTTATAGTTTCCGAGATATGGACTATCGATAATTTACACCTTAGGCTCTGCTTCTAACTTGGGCCCAAATTGTAAAATGGTCTTATCTATTGGCGATTTCGTTCCAATTCACATTCCAAGTAATATTCGGCATGCTAATTACATTGCGGGTTGCCAAATTACATTATCTCTTATAGTTTCCGAGATATGGACTATCGATAATTTACACCTTAGGCTCTGCTTCTAACTTGGGCCCAAATTGTAAAATGGTCTTATCTATTGGCGATTTAGTTGCAATTCACATTCCAAGTAATATTCGGCATGCTAATTACATTGCCGGTTGCCAAATTGCATTATCTCTTATAGTTTCCGAGATATGGACTATCGATAATTTACACCTTAGGCTCTGCTTCTAACTTGGGCCCAAATTGTAAAATGGTCTTATCTATTGGCGATTTCGTTCCAATTCACATTCCAAGTAATATTCGGCATGCTAATTACATTGCCGGTTGCCAAATTGCATTATCTCTTATAGTTTCCGAGATATGGACTATCGATAATTTACACCTTAGGCTCTGCTTCTAACTTGGGCCCAAATTGTAAAATGGTCTTATCTATTGGCGATTTCGTTCCAATTCACATTCCAAGTAATATTCGGCATGCTAATTACATTGCCGGTTGCCAAATTGCATCATCTCTTATAGTTTCCGAGATATGGACTATCGATAATTTACACCTTAGGCTCTGCTTCTAACTTGGGCCCAAATTGTAAAATGGTCTTATCTATTGGCGATTTCGTCCCAATTCACATTCCAAGTGATATTGGGCATGCTATTTACATTGCCGGTTGCGAAATTGCATTATCTCTTATAGTTTCCGAGATATGGACTATCAATAATTTACACCTTAGGCTCTGCTTCTAACATGGGCCCAAATTGTAAAATGGTCTTATCTATTGGCGATTTCGTTCCAATTCACATTCCAAGTAATATTCGGCATGCTAATTACATTGCCGGTTGCCAAATTGCATTATCTCTTATAGTTTCCGAGATATGGACTATCGATAATTTACACCTTAGGCTCTGCTTCTAACTTGGGCCCAAATTGTAAAATGGTCTTATCTATTGCGATTTCGTTCCAATTCACATTCCAAGTAATATTCGGCATGCTAATTACATTGCCGGTTGCCAAATTGCATTATCTCTTATAGTTTCCGAGATATGGACTATCGATAATTTACACCTTAGGCTCTGCTTCTAACTTGGGCCCAAATTGTAAAATGGTCTTATCTATTGGCGATTTCGTTCCAATTCACATTCCAAGTAATATTCGGCATGCTAATTACATTGCCGGTTGCCAAATTGCATTATCTCTTATAGTTTCCGAGATATGGACTATCAATAATTTACACCTTAGGCTCTGCTTCTAACTTGGGCCCAAATTGTAAAATGGCCTTATCTATTGACGATTTCGTTCCAATTCACATTCCAAGTAATATTCGGCATGCTAATTACATTGCCGGTTGCCAAATTGCATTATCTCTTATAGTTTCCGAGGTATGGACTATCGATAATTTACACCTTAGGCTCTGCTTCTAACTTGGGCCCAAATTGTAAAATGGCCTTATCTATTGGCGATTTCGTCCCAATTCACATTCCAAGTAATATTCGGCATGCTAATTACATTGCCGGTTGCGAAATTGCATTATCTCTTATAGTTTCCGAGATATGGACTATCGATAATTTACACCTTAGGCTCTGCTTCTAACTTGGGCCCAAATTGTAAAATGGTCTTATCTATTGGCGATTTCGTTCCAATTCACATTCCAAGTAATATTCGGCATGCTAATTACATTGCCGGTTGCCAAATTGCATTATCTCTTATAGTTTCCGAGATATGGACTATCGATAATTTACACCTTAGGCTCTGCTTCTAACTTGGGCCCAAATTGTAAAATGGTCTTATCTATTGGCGATTTCGTTCCAATTCACATTCCAAGTAATATTCGGCATGCTAATTACATTGCCGGTTGCCAAATTGCATTATCTCTTATAGTTTCCGAGATATGGACTATCGATAATTTACACCTTAGGCTCTGCTTCTAACTTGGGCCCAAATTGTAAAATGGTCTTATCTATTGGCGATTTCGTTCCAATTCACACTCCAAGTAATATTCGGCATGCTAATTACATTGCCGGTTGCGAAATTGCATTATCTCTTATAGTTTCCGAGATATGGACTATCGATAATTTACACCTTAGGCTCTGCTTCTAACTTGGGCCCAAATTGTAAAATGGTCTTATCTATTGGCGATTTCGTTCCAATTCACATTCCAAGTAATATTCGGCATGCTAATTACATTGCCGGTTGCCAAATTGCATTATCTCTTATAGTTTCCGAGATATGGACTATCGATAATTTACACCTTAGGCTCTGCTTCTAACTTGGGCCCAAATTGTAAAATGGTCTTATCTATTGGCGATTTCGTTCCAATTCACATTCCAAGTAATATTTGGCATGCTAATTACATTGCCGGTTGCCAAATTGCATTATCTCTTATAGTTTCCGAGATATGGACTATCGATAATTTACACCTTAGGCTCTGCTTCTAACTTGGGCCCAAATTGTAAAATGGTCTTATCTATTGGCGATTTCGTCCCAATTCACATTCCAAGTGATATTCGGCATGCTAATTACATTGCCGGTTGCGAAATTGCATTATCTCTTATAGTTTCCGAGATATGGACTATCAATAATTTACACCTTAGGCTCTGCTTCTAACTTGGGCCCAAATTGTAAAATGGTCTTATCTATTGGCGATTTCGCTCCAATTCACATTCCAAGTAATATTCGGCATGCTAATTACATTGCCGGTTGCCAAATTGCATTATCTCTTATAGTTTCCGAGATATGGACTATCGATAACTTACACCTTAGGCTCTGCTTCTAACTTGGGCCCAAATTGTAAAATGGTCTTATCTATTGGCGATTTCGTTCCAATTCACATTCCAAGTAATATTCGGCATGCTAATTACATTGCCGGTTGCCAAATTGCATTACCTCTTATAGTTTCCGAGATATGGACTATCGATAATTTACACCTTAGGCTCTGCTTCTAACTTGGGCCCAAATTGTAAAATGGTCTTATCTATTGGCGATTTCGTTCCAATTCACATTCCAAGTAATATTCGGCATGCTAATTACATTGCCGGTTGCCAAATTGCATTATCTCTTATAGTTTCCGAGATATGGACTATCGATAATTTACACCTTAGGCTCTGCTTCTAACTTGGGCCCAAATTGTAAAATGGTCTTATCTATTGGCGATTTAGTTGCAATTCACATTCCAAGTAATATTCGGCATGCTAATTACATTGCCGGTTGCCAAATTGCATTATCTCTTATAGTTTCCGAGATATGGACTATCGATAATTTACACCTTAGGCTCTGCTTCTAACTTGGGCCCAAATTGTAAAATGGTCTTATCTATTGGCGATTTCGTTCCAATTCACATTCCAAGTAATATTCGGCATGCTAATTACATTGCCGGTTGCCAAATTGCATTATCTCTTATAGTTTCCGAGATATGGACTATCGATAATTTACACCTTAGGCTCTGCTTCTAACTTGGGCCCAAATTGTAAAATGGTCTTATCTATTGGCGATTTCGTTCCAATTCACACTCCAAGTAATATTCGGCATGCTAATTACATTGCCGGTTGCGAAATTGCATTATCTCTTATAGTTTCCGAGATATGGACTATCGATAATTTACACCTTAGGCTCTGCTTCTAACTTGGGCCCAAATTGTAAAATGGTCTTATCTATTGGCGATTTCGTTCCAATTCACATTCCAAGTAATATTCGGCATGCTAATTACATTGCCGGTTGCCAAATTGCATTATCTCTTATAGTTTCCGAGATATGGACTATCGATAATTTACACCTTAGGCTCTGCTTCTAACTTGGGCCCAAATTGTAAAATGGTCTTATCTATTGGCGATTTCGTTCCAATTCACATTCCAAGTAATATTCGGCATGCTAATTACATTGCCGGTTGCCAAATTGCATTATCTCTTATAGTTTCCGAGATATGGACTATCGATAATTTACACCTTAGGCTCTGCTTCTAACTTGGGCCCAAATTGTAAAATGGTCTTATCTATTGGCGATTTCGTTCCAATTCACATTCCAAGTAATATTCGGCATGCTAATTACATTGCCGGTTGCCAAATTTCATTATCTCTTATAGTTTCCGAGATATGGACTATCGATAATTTACACCTTAGGCTCTGCTTCTAACTTGGGCCCAAATTGTAAAATGGTCTTATCTATTGGCGATTTCGTTCCAATTCACATTCCAAGTAATATTCGGCATGCTAATTACATTGCCGGTTGCCAAATTGAATTATCTCTTATAGTTTCCGAGATATGGACTATCGATAATTTACACCTTAGGCTCTGCTTCTAACTTGGGCCCATATTGTAAAATGGTCTTACCTATTGGCGATTTCGTTCCAATTCACATTCCAAGTAATATTCGGCATGCTAATTACTTTGCCGGTTGCCAAATTGCATTATCTCTTATAGTTTCCGAGATATGGACTATCGATAATTTACACCTTAGGCTCTGCTTCTAACTTGGGCCCAAATTGTAAAATGGTCTTATCTATTGGCGATTTCGTTCCAATTCACATTCCAAGTAATATTCGGCATGCTAATTACATTGCCGGTTGCCAAATTGCATTATCTCTTATAGTTTCCGAGATATGGACTATCGATAATTTACACCTTAGGCTCTGCTTCTAACTTGGGCCCAAATTGTAAAATGGTCTTATCTATTGGCGATTTAGTTGCAATTCACATTCCAAGTAATATTCGGCATGCTAATTACATTGCCGGTTGCCAAATTGCATTATCTCTTATAGTTTCCGAGATATGGACTATCGATAATTTACACCTAAGGCTCTGCTTCTAACTTGGGCCCAAATTGTAAAATGGTCTTATCTATTGGCGATTTCGTTCCAATTCACATTCCAAGTAATATTCGGCATGCTAATTACATTGCCGGTTGCCAAATTGCATTATCTCTTATAGTTTCCGAGATATGGACTATCGATAATTTACACCTTAGGCTCTGCTTCTAACTTGGGCCCAAATTGTAAAATGGTCTTATCAATTGGCGATTTCGTTCCAATTCACATTCCAAGTAATATTCGGCATGCTAATTACATTGCCGGTTGCCAAATTGCATTATCTCTTATAGTTTCCGAGATATGGACTATCGATAATTTACACCTTAGGCTCTGCTTCTAACTTGGACCCAAATTGTAAAATGGTCTTATCTATTGGCGATTTAGTTGCAATTCACATTCCAAGTAATATTCGGCATGCTAATTACATTGCCGGTTGCCAAATTGCATTATCTCTTATAGTTTCCGAGATATGGACTATCGATAATTTACACCTTAGGCTCTGCTTCTAACTTGGGCCCAAATTGTAAAATGGTCTTATCTATTGGCGATTTCGTTCCAATTCTCATTCCAAGTAATATTCGGCATGCTAATTACATTGCCGGTTGCCAAATTGCATTATCTCTTATAGTTTCCGAGATATGGACTATCGATAATTTACACCTTAGGCTCTGCTTCTAACTTGGGCCCAAATTGTAAAATGGTCTTATCTATTGGCGATTTCGTTCCAATTCACACTCCAAGTAATATTCGGCATGCTAATTACATTGCCGGTTGCGAAATTGCATTATCGCTTATAGTTTCCGAGATATGGACTATCGATAATTTACACCTTAGGCTCTGCTTCTAACTTGGGCCCAAATTGTAAAATGGTCTTATCTATTGGCGATTTCGTTCCAATTCACATTCCAAGTAATATTCGGCATGCTAATTACATTGCCGGTTGCCAAATTGCATTATCTCTTATAGTTTCCGAGATATGGACTATCGATAATTTACACCTTAGGCTCTGCTTCTAACTTGGGCCCAAATTGTAAAATGGTCTTATCTATAGGCGATTTCGTTCCAATTCACATTCCAAGTAATATTCGGCATGCTAATTACATTGCCGGTTGCCAAATTGCATCATCCCTTATAGTTTCCGAGATATGGACTATCGATAATTTACACCTTAGGCTCTGCTTCTAACTTGGGCCCAAATTGTAAAATGGTCTTATCTATTGGCGATTTCGTTTCAATTCACATTCCAAGTAATATTCGGCATGCTAATTACATTGCCGGTTGCCAAATTGCATTATCTCTTATAGTTTCCGAGATATGGACTATCGATAATTTACACCTTAGGCTCTGCTTCTAACTTGGGCCCAAATTGTAAAATGGTCTTATCTATTGGCGATTTCGTTCCAATTCACATTCCAAGTAATATTCGGCATGCTAATTACATTGCCGGTTGCCAAATTGCATTATCTCTTATAGTTTCCGAGATATGGACTATCGATAATTTACACCTTAGGCTCTGCTTCTAACTTGGGCCCAAATTGTAAAATGGTCTTATCTATTGGCGATTTCGTTCCAATTCACATTCCAAGTAATATTCGGCATGCTAATTATATTGCCGGTTGCCAAATTGCATTATCTCTTATAGTTTCCGAGATATGGACTATCGATAATTTACACCTTAGGCTCTGCTTCTAACTTGGGCCCAAATTGTAAAATGGTCTTATCTATTGGCGATTTCGTTCCAATTCACATTCCAAGTAATATTCGGCATGCTAATTACATTGCCGGTTGCCAAATTGCATTATCTCTTATAGTTTCCGAGATATGGACTATCGATAATTTACACCTTAGGCTCTGCTTCTAACTTGGGCCCAAATTGTAAAATGGTCTTATCTATTGGCGATTTCGTTCCAATTCACACTCCAAGTAATATTCGACATGCTAATTACATTGCCGGTTGCGAAATTGCATTATCTCTTATAGTTTCCGAGATATGGACTATCAATAATTTACACCTTAGGCTCTGCTTCTAACTTGGGCCCAAATTGTAAAATGGTCTTATCTATTGGCGATTTCGTTCCAATTCACATTCCAAGTAATATTCGGCATGCTAATTACATTGCCGGTTGCCAAATTGCATTATCTCTTATAGTTTCCGAGATATGGACTATCGATAATTTACACCTTAGGCTCTGCTTCTAACTTGGGCCCAAATTGTAAAATGGCCTTATCTATTGGCGATTTCGTCCCAATTCACATTCCAAGTAATATTCGGCATGCTAATTACATTGCCGGTTGCGAAATTGCATTATCTCTTATAGTTTCAGAGATATGGACTATCGATAATTTACACCTTAGGCTCTGCTTCTAACTTGGGCCCAAATTGTAAAAATGGTCTTATCTATTGGCAATTTCGTTCCAATTCACATTCCAAGTAATATTCGGCATGCTAATTACATTGCCGGTTGCCAAATTGCATTATCTCTTATAGTTTCCGAGATATGGACTATCGATAATTTACACCTTAGGCTCTGCTTCTAACTTGGGCCCAAATTGTAAAATGGTCTTATTTATTGGCGATTTCGTCCCAATTCACATTCCAAGTGATATTCGGCATGCTAATTACATTGCTGGTTTCGAAATTGCATTATCTCTTATAGTTTCCGAGATATGGACTATCGATAATTTACATCTTAGGCTCTGCTTCTAACTTGAGCCCAAATTGTAAAATGGTCTTATCTATTGGCGATTTCGTTCCAATTCACATTCCAAGTAATATTCGGCATGCTAATTACATTGCCGGTTGCCAAATTGCATTATCTCTTATAGTTTCCGAGATATGGACTATCGATAATTTACACCTTAATCTCTGCTTCTAACTTGGGCCCAAATTGTAAAATGGTCTTATCTATTGGCGATTTAGTTGCAATTCACATTCCAAGTAATATTCGGCATGCTAATTACATTGCCGGTTGCCAAATTGCATTATCTCTTATAGTTTCCGAGATATGGACTATCGATAATTTACACCTTAGGCTCTGCTTCTAACTTGGGCCCAAATTGTAAAATGGTCTTATCTATTGGCGATTTCGTTCCAATTCACATTCCAAGTAATATTCGGCATGCTAATTACATTGCCGGTTGCCAAATTGCATTATCTCTTATAGTTTCCGAGATATGGACTATCGATAATTTACACCTTAGGCTCTGCTTCTAACTTGGGCCCAAATTGTAAAATGGTCTTATCAATTGGCGATTTCGTTCCAATTCACATTCCAAGTAATATTCGGCATGCTAATTACATTGCCGGTTGCCAAATTGCTTTATCTCTTATAGTTTCCGAGATATGGACTATCGGTAATTTACACCTTAGGCTCTGCTTCTAACTTGGGCCCAAATTGTAAAATGGTCTTATCTATTGGCGATTTAGTTGCAATTCACATTCCAAGTAATATTCGGCATGCTAATTACATTGCCGGTTGCCAAATTGCATTATCTCTTATAGTTTCCGAGATATGGACTATCGATAATTTACACCTTAGGCTCTGCTTCTAACTTGGGCCCAAATTGTAAAATGGTCTTATCTATTGGCGATTTCGTTCCAATTCACATTCCAAGTAATATTCGGCATGCTAATTACATTGCCGGTTGCCAAATTGCATTATCTCTTATAGTTTCCGAGATATGGACTATCGATTATTTACACCTTAGGCTATGCTTCTAACTTGGGCCCAAATTGTAAAATGGTCTTATCTATTGGCGATTTCGTTCCAATTCACATTCCAAGTAATATTCGGCATGCTAATTACATTGCCGGTTGCCAAATTGCATTCTCTCTTATAGTTTCCGAGATATGGACTATCGATAATTTACACCTTAGGCTCTGCGTCTAACTTGGGCCCAAATTGTAAAATGGTCTTATCTATTGGCGATTTCGTTCCAATTCACACTCCAAGTAATATTCGGCATGCTAATTACATTGCCGGTTGCGAAATTGCATTATCTCTTATAGTTTCCGAGATATGGACTATCGATAATTTACACCTTAGGCTCTGCTTCTAACTTGGGCCCAAATTGTAAAATGGTCTTATCTATTGGCGATTTCGTTCCAATTCACATTCCAAGTAATATTCGGCATGCTAATTACATTGCCGGTTGCCAAATTGCATTATCTCTTATAGTTTCCGAGATATGGACTATCGATAATTTACACCTTAGGCTCTGCTTCTAACTTGGCCCCAAATTGTAAAATGGTCTTATCTATTGGCGATTTCGTTCCAATTCACATTCCAACTAATATTCGGCATGCTAATTACATTGCCGGTTGCCAAATTGCATCATCTCTTATAGTTTCCGAGATATGGACTATCGATAATTTACACCTTAGGCTCTGCTTCTAACTTGGGCCCAAATTGTAAAATGGTCTTATCTATTGGCGATTTCGTCCCAATTCACATTCCAAGTGATATTCGGCATGCTATTTACATTGCCGGTTGCGAAATTGCATTATCTCTTATAGTTTCCGAGATATGGACTATCAATAATTTACACCTTAGGCTCTGCTTCTAACATGGGCCCAAATTGTAAAATGGTCTTATCTATTGGCGATTTCGTTCCAATTCACATTCCAAGTAATATTCGGCATGCTAATTACATTGCCGGTTGCCAAATTGCATTATCTCTTATAGTTTCCGAGATATGGACTATCGATAATTTACACCTTAGGCTCTGCTTCTAACTTGGGCCCAAATTGTAAAATGGTCTTATCTATTGCGATTTCGTTCCAATTCACATTCCAAGTAATATTCGGCATGCTAATTACATTGCCGGTTGCCAAATTGCATTATCTCTTATAGTTTCCGAGATATGGACTATCGATAATTTACACCTTAGGCTCTGCTTCTAACTTGGGCCCAAATTGTAAAATGGTCTTATCTATTGGCGATTTCGTTCCAATTCACATTCCAAGTAATATTCGGCATGCTAATTACATTGCCGGTTGCCAAATTGCATTATCTCTTATAGTTTCCGAGATATGGACTATCAATAATTTACACCTTAGGCTCTGCTTCTAACTTGGGCCCAAATTGTAAAATGGTCTTATCTATTGGCGATTTCGTCCCAATTCACATTCCAAGTGATATTCGGCATGCTATTTACATTGCCGGTTGCGAAATTGCATTATCTCTTATAGTTTCCGAGATATGGACTATCAATAATTTACACCTTAGGCTCTGCTTCTAACTTGGGCCCAAATTGTAAAATGGTCTTATCTATTGGCGATTTCGTTCCAATTCACATTCCAAGTAATATTCGGCATGCTAATTACATTGCCGGTTGCCAAATTGCATTATCTCTTATAGTTTCCGAGATATGGACTATCGATAATTTACACCTTAGGCTCTGCTTCTAACTTGGGCCCAAATTGTAAAATGGTCTTATCTATTGCGATTTCGTTCCAATTCACATTCCAAGTAATATTCGGCATGCTAATTACATTGCCGGTTGCCAAATTGCATTATCTCTTATAGTTTCCGAGATATGGACTATCGATAATTTACACCTTAGGCTCTGCTTCTAACTTGGGCCCAAATTGTAAAATGGTCTTATCTATTGGCGATTTCGTTCCAATTCACATTCCAAGTAATATTCGGCATGCTAATTACATTGCCGGTTGCCAAATTGCATTATCTCTTATAGTTTCCGAGATATGGACTATCAATAATTTACACCTTAGGCTCTGCTTCTAACTTGGGCCCAAATTGTAAAATGGTCTTATCTATTGACGATTTCGTTCCAATTCACATTCCAAGTAATATTCGGCATGCTAATTACATTGCCGGTTTCGAAATTGCATTATCTCTTATAGTTTCCGAGATATGGACTATCGATAATTTACACCTTAGGCTCTGCTTCTAACTTGAGCCCAAATTGTAAAATGGTCTTATCTATTGGCGATTTCGTTCCAATTCACATTCCAAGTAATATTCGGCATGCTAATTACATTGCCGGTTGCCAAATTGCATTATCTCTTATAGTTTCCGAGATATGGACTATCGATAATTTACACCTTAATCTCTGCTTCTAACTTGGGCCCAAATTGTAAAATGGTCTTATCTATTGGCGATTTAGTTGCAATTCACATTCCAAGTAATATTCGGCATGCTAATTACATTGCCGGTTGCCAAATTGCATTATCTCTTATAGTTTCCGAGATATGGACTATCGATAATTTACACCTTAGGCTCTGCTTCTAACTTGGGCCCAAATTGTAAAATGGTCTTATCTATTGGCGATTTCGTTCCAATTCACATTCCAAGTAATATTCGGCATGCTAATTACATTGCCGGTTGCCAAATTGCATTATCTCTTATAGTTTCCGAGATATGGACTATCGATAATTTACACCTTAGGCTCTGCTTCTAACTTGGGCCCAAATTGTAAAATGGTCTTATCAATTGGCGATTTCGTTCCAATTCACATTCCAAGTAATATTCGGCATGCTAATTACATTGCCGGTTGCCAAATTGCTTTATCTCTTATAGTTTCCGAGATATGGACTATCGGTAATTTACACCTTAGGCTCTGCTTCTAACTTGGGCCCAAATTGTAAAATGGTCTTATCTATTGGCGATTTAGTTGCAATTCACATTCCAAGTAATATTCGGCATGCTAATTACATTGCCGGTTGCCAAATTGCATTATCTCTTATAGTTTCCGAGATATGGACTATCGATAATTTACACCTTAGGCTCTGCTTCTAACTTGGGCCCAAATTGTAAAATGGTCTTATCTATTGGCGATTTCGTTCCAATTCACATTCCAAGTAATATTCGGCATGCTAATTACATTGCCGGTTGCCAAATTGCATTATCTCTTATAGTTTCCGAGATATGGACTATCGATAATTTACACCTTAGGCTATGCTTCTAACTTGGGCCCAAATTGTAAAATGGTCTTATCTATTGGCGATTTCGTTCCAATTCACATTCCAAGTAATATTCGGCATGCTAATTACATTGCCGGTTGCCAAATTGCATTCTCTCTTATAGTTTCCGAGATATGGACTATCGATAATTTACACCTTAGGCTCTGCGTCTAACTTGGGCTCATATTGTAAAATGGTCTTATCTATTGGCGATTTCGTTCCAATTCACACTCCAAGTAATATTCGGCATGCTAATTACATTGCCGGTTGCGAAATTGCATTATCTCTTATAGTTTCCGAGATATGGACTATCGATAATTTACACCTTAGGCTCTGCTTCTAACTTGGGCCCAAATTGTAAAATGGTCTTATCTATTGGCGATTTCGTTCCAATTCACATTCCAAGTAATATTCGGCATGCTAATTACATTGCCGGTTGCCAAATTGCATTATCTCTTATAGTTTCCGAGATATGGACTATCGATAATTTACACCTTAGGCTCTGCTTCTAACTTGGCCCCAAATTGTAAAATGGTCTTATCTATTGGCGATTTCGTTCCAATTCACATTCCAAGTAATATTCGGCATGCTAATTACATTGCCGGTTGCCAAATTGCATCATCTCTTATAGTTTCCGAGATATGGACTATCGATAATTTACACCTTAGGCTCTGCTTCTAACTTGGGCCCAAATTGTAAAATGGTCTTATCTATTGGCGATTTCGTCCCAATTCACATTCCAAGTGATATTCGGCATGCTATTTACATTGCCGGTTGCGAAATTGCATTATCTCTTATAGTTTCCGAGATATGGACTATCAATAATTTACACCTTAGGCTCTGCTTCTAACATGGGCCCAAATTGTAAAATGGTCTTATCTATTGGCGATTTCGTTCCAATTCACATTCCAAGTAATATTCGGCATGCTAATTACATTGCCGGTTGCCAAATTGCATTATCTCTTATAGTTTCCGAGATATGGACTATCGATAATTTACACCTTAGTCTCTGCTTCTAACTTGGCCCCAAATTGTAAAATGGTCTTATCTATTGGCGATTTCGTTCCAATTCACATTCCAAGTAATATTCGGCATGCTAATTACATTGCCGGTTGCCAAATTGCATTATCTCTTATAGTTTCCGAGATATGGACTATCGATAATTTACACCTTAGGCTCTGCTTCTAACTTGGGCCCAAATTGTAAAATGGCCTTATCTATTGGCGATTTCGTCCCAATTCACATTCCAAGTAATATTCGGCATGCTAATTACATTGCCGGTTGCGAAATTGCATTATCTCTTATAGTTTCAGAGATATGGACTATCGATAATTTACACCTTAGGCTCTGCTTCTAACTTGGGCCCAAATTGTAAAATGGTCTTATCTATTGGCAATTTCGTTCCAATTCACATTCCAAGTAATATTCGGCATGCTAATTACATTGCCGGTTGCCAAATTGCATTATCTCTTATAGTTTCCGAGATATGGACTATCGATAATTTACACCTTAGGCTCTGCTTCTAACTTGGGCCCAAATTGTAAAATGGTCTTATTTATTGGCGATTTCGTCCCAATTCACATTCCAAGTGATATTCGGCATGCTAATTACATTGCCGGTTTCGAAATTGCATTATCTCTTATAGTTTCCGAGATATGGACTATCGATAATTTACACCTTAGGCTCTGCTTCTAACTTGAGCCCAAATTGTAAAATGGTCTTATCTATTGGCGATTTCGTTCCAATTCACATTCCAAGTAATATTCGGCATGCTAATTACATTGCCGGTTGCCAAATTGCATTATCTCTTATAGTTTCCGAGATATGGACTATCGATAATTTACACCTTAATCTCTGCTTCTAACTTGGGCCCAAATTGTAAAATGGTCTTATCTATTGGCGATTTAGTTGCAATTCACACTCCAAGTAATATTCGGCATGCTAATTACATTGCCGGTTGCCAAATTGCATTATCTCTTATAGTTTCCGAGATATGGACTATCGATAATTTACACCATAGGCTCTGCTTCTAACTTGGGCCCAAATTGTAAAATGGTCTTATCTATTGGCGATTTCGTTCCAATTCACATTAAAAGTAATATTCGGCATGCTAATTACATTGCCGGTTGCCAAATTGCATTATCTCTTATAGTTTCCGAGATATGGACTATCAATAATTTACACCTTAGGCTCTGCTTCTAACTTGGGCCCAAATTGTAAAATGGTCTTATCTATTGGCGATTTCGTTCCAACTCACATTCCAAGTAATATTCGGCATGCTAATTACATTGCCGGTTGCCAAATTGCATTATCTCTTATAGTTTCCGAGATATGGACTATCGATAATTTACACCTTAGGCTCTGCTTATAACTTGGGCCCAAATTGTAAAATGGTCTTATCTATTGGCGATTTCGTTCCAATTCACACTCCAAGTAATATTCGACATGCTAATTACATTGCCGGTTGCGAAATTGCATTATCTCTTATAGTTTCCGAGATATGGACTATCAATAATTTACACCTTAGGCTCTGCTTCTAACTTGGGCCCAAATTGTAAAATGGTCTTATCTATTGGCGATTTCGTTCCAATTCACATTCCAAGTAATATTCGGCATGCTAATTACATTGCCGGTTGCCAAATTGCATTATCTCTTATAGTTTCCGAGATATGGACTATCGATAATTTACACCTTAGGCTCTGCTTCTAACTTGGGCCCAAATTGTAAAATGGCCTTATCTATTGGCGATTTCGTCCCAATTCACATTCCAAGTAATATTAGGCATGCTAATTACATTGCCGGTTGCGAAATTGCATTATCTCTTATAGTTTCAGAGATATGGACTATCGATAATTTACACCTTAGGCTCTGCTTCTAACTTGGGCCCAAATTGTAAAATGGTCTTATCTATTGGCAATTTCGTTCCAATTCACATTCCAAGTAATATTCGGCATGCTAATTACATTGCCGGTTGCCAAATTGCATTATCTCTTATAGTTTCCGAGATATGGACTATCGATAATTTACACCTTAGGCTCTGCTTCTAACTTGGGCCCAAATTGTAAAATGGTCTTATTTATTGGCGATTTCGTCCCAATTCACATTCCAAGTGATATTCGGCATGCTAATTACATTGCCGGTTGCGAAATTGCATTATCTCTTATAGTTTCCGAGATATGGACTATCGATAATTTACACCTTAGGCTCTGCTTCTAACTTGAGCCCAAATTGTAAAATGGTCTTATCTATTGGCGATTTCGTTCCAATTCACATTCCAAGTAATATTCGGCATGCTAATTACATTGCCGGTTGCCAAATTGCATTATCTCTTATAGTTTCCGAGATATGGACTATCGATAATTTACACCTTAATCTCTGCTTCTAACTTGGGCCCAAATTGTAAAATGGTCTTATCTATTGGCGATTTAGTTGCAATTCACATTCCAAGTAATATTCGGCATGCTAATTACATTGCCGGTTGCCAAATTGCATTATCTCTTATAGTTTCCGAGATATGGACTATCGATAATTTACACCTTAGGCTCTGCTTCTAACTTGGGCCCAAATTGTAAAATGGTCTTATCTATTGGCGATTTCGTTCCAATTCACATTCCAAGTAATATTCGGCATGCTAATTACATTGCCGGTTGCCAAATTGCATTATCTCTTATAGTTTCCGAGATATGGACTATCGATAATTTACACCTTAGGCTCTGCTTCTAACTTGGGCCCAAATTGTAAAATGGTCTTATCAATTGGCGATTTCGTTCCAATTCACATTCCAAGTAATATTCGGCATGCTAATTACATTGCCGGTTGCCAAATTGCTTTATCTCTTATAGTTTCCGAGATATGGACTATCGGTAATTTACACCTTAGGCTCTGCTTCTAACTTGGGCCCAAATTGTAAAATGGTCTTATCTATTGGCGATTTAGTTGCAATTCACATTCCAAGTAATATTCGGCATGCTAATTACATTGCCGGTTGCCAAATTGCATTATCTCTTATAGTTTCCGAGATATGGACTATCGATAATTTACACCTTAGGCTCTGCTTCTAACTTGGGCCCAAATTGTAAAATGGTCTTATCTATTGGCGATTTCGTTCCAATTCACATTCCAAGTAATATTCGGCATGCTAATTACATTGCCGGTTGCCAAATTGCATTATCTCTTATAGTTTCCGAGATATGGACTATCGATAATTTACACCTTAGGCTCTGCGTCTAACTTGGGCCCAAATTGTAAAATGGTCTTATCTATTGGCGATTTCGTTCCAATTCACACTCCAAGTAATATTCGGCATGCTAATTACATTGCCGGTTGCGAAATTGCATTATCTCTTATAGTTTCCGAGATATGGACTATCGATAATTTACACCTTAGGCTCTGCTTCTAACTTGGGCCCAAATTGTAAAATGGTCTTATCTATTGGCGATTTCGTTCCAATTCACATTCCAAGTAATATTCGGCATGCTAATTACATTGCCGGTTGCCAAATTGCATCATCTCTTATAGTTTCCGAGATATGGACTATCGATAATTTACACCTTAGGCTCTGCTTCTAACTTGGGCCCAAATTGTAAAATGGTCTTATCTATTGGCGATTTCGTCCCAATTCACATTCCAAGTGATATTCGGCATGCTATTTACATTGCCGGTTGCGAAATTGCATTATCTCTTATAGTTTCCGAGATATGGACTATCAATAATTTACACCTTAGGCTCTGCTTCTAACATGGGCCCAAATTGTAAAATGGTCTTATCTATTGGCGATTTCGTTCCAATTCACATTCCAAGTAATATTCGGCATGCTAATTACATTGCCGGTTGCCAAATTGCATTATCTCTTATAGTTTCCGAGATATGGACTATCGATAATTTACACCTTAGGCTCTGCTTCTAACTTGGGCCCAAATTGTAAAATGGTCTTATCTATTGCGATTTCGTTCCAATTCACATTCCAAGTAATATTCGGCATGCTAATTACATTGCCGGTTGCCAAATTGCATTATCTCTTATAGTTTCCGAGATATGGACTATCGATAATTTACACCTTAGGCTCTGCTTCTAACTTGGGCCCAAATTGTAAAATGGTCTTATCTATTGGCGATTTCGTTCCAATTCACATTCCAAGTAATATTCGGCATGCTAATTACATTGCCGGTTGCCAAATTGCATTATCTCTTATAGTTTCCGAGATATGGACTATCAATAATTTACACCTTAGGCTCTGCTTCTAACTTGGGCCCAAATTGTAAAATGGTCTTATCTATTGGCGATTTCGTCCCAATTCACATTCCAAGTGATATTCGGCATGCTATTTACATTGCCGGTTGCGAAATTGCATTATCTCTTATAGTTTCCGAGATATGGACTATCAATAATTTACACCTTAGGCTCTGCTTCTAACTTGGGCCCAAATTGTAAAATGGTCTTATCTATTGGCGATTTCGTTCCAATTCACATTCCAAGTAATATTCGGCATGCTAATTACATTGCCGGTTGCCAAATTGCATTATCTCTTATAGTTTCCGAGATATGGACTATCGATAATTTACACCTTAGGCTCTGCTTCTAACTTGGGCCCAAATTGTAAAATGGTCTTATCTATTGCGATTTCGTTCCAATTCACATTCCAAGTAATATTCGGCATGCTAATTACATTGCCGGTTGCCAAATTGCATTATCTCTTATAGTTTCCGAGATATGGACTATCGATAATTTACACCTTAGGCTCTGCTTCTAACTTGGGCCCAAATTGTAAAATGGTCTTATCTATTGGCGATTTCGTTCCAATTCACATTCCAAGTAATATTCGGCATGCTAATTACATTGCCGGTTGCCAAATTGCATTATCTCTTATAGTTTCCGAGATATGGACTATCAATAATTTACACCTTAGGCTCTGCTTCTAACTTGGGCCCAAATTGTAAAATGGTCTTATCTATTGACGATTTCGTTCCAATTCACATTCCAAGTAATATTCGGCATGCTAATTACATTGCCGGTTTCGAAATTGCATTATCTCTTATAGTTTCCGAGATATGGACTATCGATAATTTACACCTTAGGCTCTGCTTCTAACTTGAGCCCAAATTGTAAAATGGTCTTATCTATTGGCGATTTCGTTCCAATTCACATTCCAAGTAATATTCGGCATGCTAATTACATTGCCGGTTGCCAAATTGCATTATCTCTTATAGTTTCCGAGATATGGACTATCGATAATTTACACCTTAATCTCTGCTTCTAACTTGGGCCCAAATTGTAAAATGGTCTTATCTATTGGCGATTTAGTTGCAATTCACATTCCAAGTAATATTCGGCATGCTAATTACATTGCCGGTTGCCAAATTGCATTATCTCTTATAGTTTCCGAGATATGGACTATCGATAATTTACACCTTAGGCTCTGCTTCTAACTTGGGCCCAAATTGTAAAATGGTCTTATCTATTGGCGATTTCGTTCCAATTCACATTCCAAGTAATATTCGGCATGCTAATTACATTGCCGGTTGCCAAATTGCATTATCTCTTATAGTTTCCGAGATATGGACTATCGATAATTTACACCTTAGGCTCTGCTTCTAACTTGGGCCCAAATTGTAAAATGGTCTTATCAATTGGCGATTTCGTTCCAATTCACATTCCAAGTAATATTCGGCATGCTAATTACATTGCCGGTTGCCAAATTGCTTTATCTCTTATAGTTTCCGAGATATGGACTATCGGTAATTTACACCTTAGGCTCTGCTTCTAACTTGGGCCCAAATTGTAAAATGGTCTTATCTATTGGCGATTTAGTTGCAATTCACATTCCAAGTAATATTCGGCATGCTAATTACATTGCCGGTTGCCAAATTGCATTATCTCTTATAGTTTCCGAGATATGGACTATCGATAATTTACACCTTAGGCTCTGCTTCTAACTTGGGCCCAAATTGTAAAATGGTCTTATCTATTGGCGATTTCGTTCCAATTCACATTCCAAGTAATATTCGGCATGCTAATTACATTGCCGGTTGCCAAATTGCATTATCTCTTATAGTTTCCGAGATATGGACTATCGATAATTTACACCTTAGGCTATGCTTCTAACTTGGGCCCAAATTGTAAAATGGTCTTATCTATTGGCGATTTCGTTCCAATTCACATTCCAAGTAATATTCGGCATGCTAATTACATTGCCGGTTGCCAAATTGCATTCTCTCTTATAGTTTCCGAGATATGGACTATCGATAATTTACACCTTAGGCTCTGCGTCTAACTTGGGCTCATATTGTAAAATGGTCTTATCTATTGGCGATTTCGTTCCAATTCACACTCCAAGTAATATTCGGCATGCTAATTACATTGCCGGTTGCGAAATTGCATTATCTCTTATAGTTTCCGAGATATGGACTATCGATAATTTACACCTTAGGCTCTGCTTCTAACTTGGGCCCAAATTGTAAAATGGTCTTATCTATTGGCGATTTCGTTCCAATTCACATTCCAAGTAATATTCGGCATGCTAATTACATTGCCGGTTGCCAAATTGCATTATCTCTTATAGTTTCCGAGATATGGACTATCGATAATTTACACCTTAGGCTCTGCTTCTAACTTGGCCCCAAATTGTAAAATGGTCTTATCTATTGGCGATTTCGTTCCAATTCACATTCCAAGTAATATTCGGCATGCTAATTACATTGCCGGTTGCCAAATTGCATCATCTCTTATAGTTTCCGAGATATGGACTATCGATAATTTACACCTTAGGCTCTGCTTCTAACTTGGGCCCAAATTGTAAAATGGTCTTATCTATTGGCGATTTCGTCCCAATTCACATTCCAAGTGATATTCGGCATGCTATTTACATTGCCGGTTGCGAAATTGCATTATCTCTTATAGTTTCCGAGATATGGACTATCAATAATTTACACCTTAGGCTCTGCTTCTAACATGGGCCCAAATTGTAAAATGGTCTTATCTATTGGCGATTTCGTTCCAATTCACATTCCAAGTAATATTCGGCATGCTAATTACATTGCCGGTTGCCAAATTGCATTATCTCTTATAGTTTCCGAGATATGGACTATCGATAATTTACACCTTAATCTCTGCTTCTAACTTGGCCCCAAATTGTAAAATGGTCTTATCTATTGGCGATTTCGTTCCAATTCACATTCCAAGTAATATTCGGCATGCTAATTACATTGCCGGTTGCCAAATTGCATTATCTCTTATAGTTTCCGAGATATGGACTATCGATAATTTACACCTTAGGCTCTGCTTCTAACTTGGGCCCAAATTGTAAAATGGCCTTATCTATTGGCGATTTCGTCCCAATTCACATTCCAAGTAATATTCGGCATGCTAATTACATTGCCGGTTGCGAAATTGCATTATCTCTTATAGTTTCAGAGATATGGACTATCGATAATTTACACCTTAGGCTCTGCTTCTAACTTGGGCCCAAATTGTAAAATGGTCTTATCTATTGGCAATTTCGTTCCAATTCACATTCCAAGTAATATTCGGCATGCTAATTACATTGCCGGTTGCCAAATTGCATTATCTCTTATAGTTTCCGAGATATGGACTATCGATAATTTACACCATAGGCTCTGCTTCTAACTTGGGCCCAAATTGTAAAATGGTCTTATCTATTGGCGATTTCGTTCCAATTCACATTAAAAGTAATATTCGGCATGCTAATTACATTGCCGGTTGCCAAATTGCATTATCTCTTATAGTTTCCGAGATATGGACTATCGATAATTTACACCTTAGGCTCTGCTTCTAACTTGGGCCCAAATTGTAAAATGGTCTTATTTATTGGCGATTTCGTCCCAATTCACATTCCAAGTGATATTCGGCATGCTAATTACATTGCCGGTTTCGAAATTGCATTATCTCTTATAGTTTCCGAGATATGGACTATCGATAATTTACACCTTAGGCTCTGCTTCTAACTTGAGCCCAAATTGTAAAATGGTCTTATCTATTGGCGATTTCGTTCCAATTCACATTCCAAGTAATATTCGGCATGCTAATTACATTGCCGGTTGCCAAATTGCATTATCTCTTATAGTTTCCGAGATATGGACTATCGATAATTTACACCTTAATCTCTGCTTCTAACTTGGGCCCAAATTGTAAAATGGTCTTATCTATTGGCGATTTAGTTGCAATTCACACTCCAAGTAATATTCGGCATGCTAATTACATTGCCGGTTGCCAAATTGCATTATCTCTTATAGTTTCCGAGATATGGACTATCGATAATTTACACCATAGGCTCTGCTTCTAACTTGGGCCCAAATTGTAAAATGGTCTTATCTATTGGCGATTTCGTTCCAATTCACATTAAAAGTAATATTCGGCATGCTAATTACATTGCCGGTTGCCAAATTGCATTATCTCTTATAGTTTCCGAGATATGGACTATCAATAATTTACACCTTAGGCTCTGCTTCTAACTTGGGCCCAAATTGTAAAATGGTCTTATCTATTGGCGATTTCGTTCCAACTCACATTCCAAGTAATATTCGGCATGCTAATTACATTGCCGGTTGCCAAATTGCATTATCTCTTATAGTTTCCGAGATATGGACTATCGATAATTTACACCTTAGGCTCTGCTTATAACTTGGGCCCAAATTGTAAAATGGTCTTATCTATTGGCGATTTCGTTCCAATTCACACTCCAAGTAATATTCGACATGCTAATTACATTGCCGGTTGCGAAATTGCATTATCTCTTATAGTTTCCGAGATATGGACTATCAATAATTTACACCTTAGGCTCTGCTTCTAACTTGGGCCCAAATTGTAAAATGGTCTTATCTATTGGCGATTTCGTTCCAATTCACATTCCAAGTAATATTCGGCATGCTAATTACATTGCCGGTTGCCAAATTGCATTATCTCTTATAGTTTCCGAGATATGGACTATCGATAATTTACACCTTAGGCTCTGCTTCTAACTTGGGCCCAAATTGTAAAATGGCCTTATCTATTGGCGATTTCGTCCCAATTCACATTCCAAGTAATATTAGGCATGCTAATTACATTGCCGGTTGCGAAATTGCATTATCTCTTATAGTTTCAGAGATATGGACTATCGATAATTTACACCTTAGGCTCTGCTTCTAACTTGAGCCCAAATTGTAAAATGGTCTTATCTATTGGCAATTTCGTTCCAATTCACATTCCAAGTAATATTCGGCATGCTAATTACATTGCCGGTTGCCAAATTGCATTATCTCTTATAGTTTCCGAGATATGGACTATCGATAATTTACACCTTAGGCTCTGCTTCTAACTTGGGCCCAAATTGTAAAATGGTCTTATTTATTGGCGATTTCGTCCCAATTCACATTCCAAGTGATATTCGGCATGCTAATTACATTGCCGGTTGCGAAATTGCATTATCTCTTATAGTTTCCGAGATATGGACTATCGATAATTTACACCTTAGGCTCTGCTTCTAACTTGAGCCCAAATTGTAAAATGGTCTTATCTATTGGCGATTTCGTTCCAATTCACATTCCAAGTAATATTCGGCATGCTAATTACATTGCCGGTTGCCAAATTGCATTATCTCTTATAGTTTCCGAGATATGGACTATCGATAATTTACACCTTAATCTCTGCTTCTAACTTGGGCCCAAATTGTAAAATGGTCTTATCTATTGGCGATTTAGTTGCAATTCACATTCCAAGTAATATTCGGCATGCTAATTACATTGCCGGTTGCCAAATTGCATTATCTCTTATAGTTTCCGAGATATGGACTATCGATAATTTACACCTTAGGCTCTGCTTCTAACTTGGGCCCAAATTGTAAAATGGTCTTATCTATTGGCGATTTCGTTCCAATTCACATTCCAAGTAATATTCGGCATGCTAATTACATTGCCGGTTGCCAAATTGCATTATCTCTTATAGTTTCCGAGATATGGACTATCGATAATTTACACCTTAGGCTCTGCTTCTAACTTGGGCCCAAATTGTAAAATGGTCTTATCAATTGGCGATTTCGTTCCAATTCACATTCCAAGTAATATTCGGCATGCTAATTACATTGCCGGTTGCCAAATTGCTTTATCTCTTATAGTTTCCGAGATATGGACTATCGGTAATTTACACCTTAGGCTCTGCTTCTAACTTGGGCCCAAATTGTAAAATGGTCTTATCTATTGGCGATTTAGTTGCAATTCACATTCCAAGTAATATTCGGCATGCTAATTACATTGCCGGTTGCCAAATTGCATTATCTCTTATAGTTTCCGAGATATGGACTATCGATAATTTACACCTTAGGCTCTGCTTCTAACTTGGGCCCAAATTGTAAAATGGTCTTATCTATTGGCGATTTCGTTCCAATTCACATTCCAAGTAATATTCGGCATGCTAATTACATTGCCGGTTGCCAAATTGCATTATCTCTTATAGTTTCCGAGATATGGACTATCGATAATTTACACCTTAGGCTCTGCGTCTAACTTGGGCCCAAATTGTAAAATGGTCTTATCTATTGGCGATTTCGTTCCAATTCACACTCCAAGTAATATTCGGCATGCTAATTACATTGCCGGTTGCGAAATTGCATTATCTCTTATAGTTTCCGAGATATGGACTATCGATAATTTACACCTTAGGCTCTGCTTCTAACTTGGGCCCAAATTGTAAAATGGTCTTATCTATTGGCGATTTCGTTCCAATTCACATTCCAAGTAATATTCGGCATGCTAATTACATTGCCGGTTGCCAAATTGCATTATCTCTTATAGTTTCCGAGATATGGACTATCGATAATTTACACCTTAGGCTCTGCTTCTAACTTGGCCCCAAATTGTAAAATGGTCTTATCTATTGGCGATTTCGTTCCAATTCACATTCCAAGTAATATTCGGCATGCTAATTACATTGCCGGTTGTCAAATTGCATTATCTCTTATAGTTTCCGAGATATGGACTATCGATAATTTACACCTTAATCTCTGCTTCTAACTTGGGCCCAAATTGTAAAATGGTCTTATCTATTGGCGATTTAGTTGCAATTCACATTCCAAGTAATATTCGGCATGCTAATTACATTGCCGGTTGCCAAATTGCATTATCTCTTATAGTTTCCGAGATATGGACTATCGATAATTTACACCTTAGGCTCTGCTTCTAACTTGGGCCCAAATTGTAAAATGGTCTTATCTATTGGCGATTTCGTTCCAATTCACATTCCAAGTAATATTCGGCATGCTAATTACATTGCCGGTTGCCAAATTGCATTATCTCTTATAGTTTCCGAGATATGGACTATCGATAATTTACACCTTAGGCTCTGCTTCTAACTTGGGCCCAAATTGTAAAATGGTCTTATCAATTGGCGATTTCGTTCCAATTCACATTCCAAGTAATATTCGGCATGCTAATTACATTGCCGGTTGCCAAATTGCTTTATCTCTTATAGTTTCCGAGATATGGACTATCGGTAATTTACACCTTAGGCTCTGCTTCTAACTTGGGCCCAAATTGTAAAATGGTCTTATCTATTGGCGATTTAGTTGCAATTCACATTCCAAGTAATATTCGGCATGCTAATTACATTGCCGGTTGCCAAATTGCATTATCTCTTATAGTTTCCGAGATATGGACTATCGATAATTTACACCTTAGGCTCTGCTTCTAACTTGGGCCCAAATTGTAAAATGGTCTTATCTATTGGCGATTTCGTTCCAATTCACATTCCAAGTAATATTCGGCATGCTAATTACATTGCCGGTTGCCAAATTGCATTATCTCTTATAGTTTCCGAGATATGGACTATCGATAATTTACACCTTAGGCTCTGCGTCTAACTTGGGCCCAAATTGTAAAATGGTCTTATCTATTGGCGATTTCGTTCCAATTCACACTCCAAGTAATATTCGGCATGCTAATTACATTGCCGGTTGCGAAATTGCATTATCTCTTATAGTTTCCGAGATATGGACTATCGATAATTTACACCTTAGGCTCTGCTTCTAACTTGGGCCCAAATTGTAAAATGGTCTTATCTATTGGCGATTTCGTTCCAATTCACATTCCAAGTAATATTCGGCATGCTAATTACATTGCCGGTTGCCAAATTGCATTATCTCTTATAGTTTCCGAGATATGGACTATCGATAATTTACACCTTAGGCTCTGCTTCTAACTTGGCCCCAAATTGTAAAATGGTCTTATCTATTGGCGATTTCGTTCCAATTCACATTCCAAGTAATATTCGGCATGCTAATTACATTGCCGGTTGCCAAATTGCATCATCTCTTATAGTTTCCGAGATATGGACTATCGATAATTTACACCTTAGGCTCTGCTTCTAACTTGGGCCCAAATTGTAAAATGGTCTTATCTATTGGCGATTTCGTCCCAATTCACATTCCAAGTAATATTCGGCATGCTAATTACATTGCCGGTTGCGAAATTGCATTATCTCTTATAGTTTCCGAGATATGGACTATCAATAATTTACACCTTAGGCTCTGCTTCTAACATGGGCCCAAATTGTAAAATGGTCTTATCTATTGGCGATTTCGTTCCAATTCACATTCCAAGTAATATTCGGCATGCTAATTACATTGCCGGTTGCCAAATTGCATTATCTCTTATAGTTTCCGAGATATGGACTATCGATAATTTACACCTTAGGCTCTGCTTCTAACTTGGGCCCAAATTGTAAAATGGTCTTATCTATTGCGATTTCGTTCCAATTCACATTCCAAGTAATATTCGGCATGCTAATTACATTGCCGGTTGCCAAATTGCATTATCTCTTATAGTTTCCGAGATATGGACTATCAATAATTTACACCTTAGGCTCTGCTTCTAACTTGGGCCCAAATTGTAAAATGGTCTTATCTATTGACGATTTCGTTCCAATTCACATTCCAAGTAATATTCGGCATGCTAATTACATTGCCGGTTGCCAAATTGCATTATCTCTTATAGTTTCCGAGGTATGGACTATCGATAATTTACACCTTAGGCTCTGCTTCTAACTTGGGCCCAAATTGTAAAATGGCCTTATCTATTGGCGATTTCGTCCCAATTCACATTCCAAGTAATATTCGGCATGCTAATTACATTGCCGGTTGCGAAATTGCATTATCTCTTATAGTTTCAGAGATATGGACTATCGATAATTTATACCTTAGGCTCTGCTTCTAACTTGGGCCCAAATTGTAAAATGGTCTTATCTATTGGCCATTTCGTTCCAATTCACATTCCAAGTAATATTCGGCATGCTAATTACATTGCCGGTTGCCAAATTGCATTATCTCTTATAGTTTCCGAGATATGGACTATCGATAATTTACACCTTAGGCTCTGCTTCTAACTTGGGCCCAAATTGTAAAATGGTCTTATCTATTGGCGATTTCGTTCCAATTCACACTCCAAGTAATATTCGGCATGCTAATTACATTGCCGGTTGCCAAATTGCATTATCTCTTATAGTTTCCGAGATATGGACTATCGATAATTTACACCATAGGCTCTGCTTCTAACTTGGGCCCAAATTGTAAAATGGTCTTATCTATTGGCGATTTCGTTCCAATTCACATTAAAAGTAATATTCGGCATGCTAATTACATTGCCGGTTGCCAAATTGCATTATCTCTTATAGTTTCCGAGATATGGACTATCGATAATTTACACCTTAGGCTCTGCTTCTAACTTGGGCCCAAATTGTAAAATGGTCTTATCTATTGGCGATTTCGTTCCAACTCACATTCCAAGTAATATTCGGCATGCTAATTACATTGCCGGTTGCCAAATTGCATTATCTCTTATAGTTTCCGAGATATGGACTATCGATAATTTACACCTTAGGCTCTGCTTCTAACTTGGGCCCAAATTGTAAAATGGTCTTATCTATTGGCGATTTCGTTCCAATTCACATTCCAAGTAATATTCGGCATGCTAATTACATTGCCGGTTGCCAAATTGAATTATCTCTTATAGTTTCCGAGATATGGACTATCGATAATTTACACCTTAGGCTCTGCTTCTAACTTGGGCCCAAATTGTAAAATGGTCTTACCTATTGGCGATTTCGTTCCAATTCACATTCCAAGTAATATTCGGCATGCTAATTACATTGCCGGTTGCCAAATTGCATTATCTCTTATAGTTTCCGAGATATGGACTATCGATAATTTACACCTAAGGCTCTGCTTCTAACTTGGGCCCAAATTGTAAAATGGTCTTATCTATTGGCGATTTCGTTCCAATTCACATTCCAAGTAATATTCGGCATGCTAATTACATTGCCGTTTGCCAAATTGCATTATCTCTTATAGTTTCCGAGATATGGACTATCGATAATTTACACCTTAGGCTCTGCTTCTAACTTGGGCCCAAATTGTAAAATGGTCTTATCTATTGGCGATTTCGTCCCAATTCACATTCCAAGTGATATTCGGCATGCTAATTACATTGCCGGTTGCGAAATTGCATTATCTCTTATAGTTTCCGAGATATGGACTATCGATAATTTACACCTTAGGCTCTGCTTCTAACTTGGGCCCAAATTGTAAAATGGTCTTATCTATTGGCGATTTCGTTCCAATTCACATTCCAAGTAATATTCGGCATGCTAATTACATTGCCGGTTGCCAAATTGCATTATCTCTTATAGTTGCCGAGATATGGACTATCGATAATTTACACCTTAGGCTCTGCTTCTAACTTGGGCCCAAATTGTAAAATGGTCTTATCTATTGGCGATTTAGTTGCAATTCACATTTCAAGTAATATTCGGCATGCTAATTACATTGCCGGTTGCCAAATTGCATTATCTCTTATAGTTTCCGAGATATGGACTATCGATAATTTACACCTTAGGCTCTGCTTCTAACTTGGGCCCAAATTGTAAAATGGTCTTATCTATTGGCGATTTCGTTCCAATTCACATTCCAAGTAATATTCGGCATGCTAATTACATTGCCGGTTGCCAAATTGCATTATCTCTTATAGTTTCCGAGATATGGACTATCGATAATTTACACCTTAGGCTCTGCTTCTAACTTGGGCCCAAATTGTAAAATGGTCTTATCTATTGGCGAATTCTTTCCAATTCACATTCCAAGTAATATTCGGCATGCTAATTACATTGCCGGTTGCCAAATTGCATTATCTCTTATAGTTTCCGAGATATGGACTATCGATAATTTACACCTTAGGCTCTGCTTCTAACTTGGGCCCAAATTGTAAAATGGTCTTATCTATTGGCGATTTCGTTCCAATTCACATTCCAAGTAATATTCGGCATGCTAATTACATTGCGGGTTGCCAAATTACATTATCTCTTATAGTTTCCGAGATATGGACTATCGATAATTTACACCTTAGGCTCTGCTTCTAACTTGGGCCCAAATTGTAAAATGGTCTTATCTATTGGCGATTTAGTTGCAATTCACATTCCAAGTAATATTCGGCATGCTAATTACATTGCCGGTTGCCAAATTGCATTATCTCTTATAGTTTCCGAGATATGGACTATCGATAATTTACACCTTAGGCTCTGCTTCTAACTTGGGCCCAAATTGTAAAATGGTCTTATCTATTGGCGATTTCGTTCCAATTCACATTCCAAGTAATATTCGGCATGCTAATTACATTGCCGGTTGCCAAATTGCATTATCTCTTATAGTTTCCGAGATATGGACTATCGATAATTTACACCTTAGGCTCTGCTTCTAACTTGGGCCCAAATTGTAAAATGGTCTTATCTATTGGCGATTTCGTTCCAATTCACATTCCAAGTAATATTCGGCATGCTAATTACATTGCCGGTTGCCAAATTGCATCATCTCTTATAGTTTCCGAGATATGGACTATCGATAATTTACACCTTAGGCTCTGCTTCTAACTTGGGCCCAAATTGTAAAATGGTCTTATCTATTGGCGATTTCGTCCCAATTCACATTCCAAGTGATATTGGGCATGCTATTTACATTGCCGGTTGCGAAATTGCATTATCTCTTATAGTTTCCGAGATATGGACTATCAATAATTTACACCTTAGGCTCTGCTTCTAACATGGGCCCAAATTGTAAAATGGTCTTATCTATTGGCGATTTCGTTCCAATTCACATTCCAAGTAATATTCGGCATGCTAATTACATTGCCGGTTGCCAAATTGCATTATCTCTTATAGTTTCCGAGATATGGACTATCGATAATTTACACCTTAGGCTCTGCTTCTAACTTGGGCCCAAATTGTAAAATGGTCTTATCTATTGCGATTTCGTTCCAATTCACATTCCAAGTAATATTCGGCATGCTAATTACATTGCCGGTTGCCAAATTGCATTATCTCTTATAGTTTCCGAGATATGGACTATCGATAATTTACACCTTAGGCTCTGCTTCTAACTTGGGCCCAAATTGTAAAATGGTCTTATCTATTGGCGATTTCGTTCCAATTCACATTCCAAGTAATATTCGGCATGCTAATTACATTGCCGGTTGCCAAATTGCATTATCTCTTATAGTTTCCGAGATATGGACTATCAATAATTTACACCTTAGGCTCTGCTTCTAACTTGGGCCCAAATTGTAAAATGGCCTTATCTATTGACGATTTCGTTCCAATTCACATTCCAAGTAATATTCGGCATGCTAATTACATTGCCGGTTGCCAAATTGCATTATCTCTTATAGTTTCCGAGGTATGGACTATCGATAATTTACACCTTAGGCTCTGCTTCTAACTTGGGCCCAAATTGTAAAATGGCCTTATCTATTGGCGATTTCGTCCCAATTCACATTCCAAGTAATATTCGGCATGCTAATTACATTGCCGGTTGCGAAATTGCATTATCTCTTATAGTTTCCGAGATATGGACTATCGATAATTTACACCTTAGGCTCTGCTTCTAACTTGGGCCCAAATTGTAAAATGGTCTTATCTATTGGCGATTTCGTTCCAATTCACATTCCAAGTAATATTCGGCATGCTAATTACATTGCCGGTTGCCAAATTGCATTATCTCTTATAGTTTCCGAGATATGGACTATCGATAATTTACACCTTAGGCTCTGCTTCTAACTTGGGCCCAAATTGTAAAATGGTCTTATCTATTGGCGATTTCGTTCCAATTCACATTCCAAGTAATATTCGGCATGCTAATTACATTGCCGGTTGCCAAATTGCATTATCTCTTATAGTTTCCGAGATATGGACTATCGATAATTTACACCTTAGGCTCTGCTTCTAACTTGGGCCCAAATTGTAAAATGGTCTTATCTATTGGCGATTTCGTTCCAATTCACACTCCAAGTAATATTCGGCATGCTAATTACATTGCCGGTTGCGAAATTGCATTATCTCTTATAGTTTCCGAGATATGGACTATCGATAATTTACACCTTAGGCTCTGCTTCTAACTTGGGCCCAAATTGTAAAATGGTCTTATCTATTGGCGATTTCGTTCCAATTCACATTCCAAGTAATATTCGGCATGCTAATTACATTGCCGGTTGCCAAATTGCATTATCTCTTATAGTTTCCGAGATATGGACTATCGATAATTTACACCTTAGGCTCTGCTTCTAACTTGGGCCCAAATTGTAAAATGGTCTTATCTATTGGCGATTTCGTTCCAATTCACATTCCAAGTAATATTTGGCATGCTAATTACATTGCCGGTTGCCAAATTGCATTATCTCTTATAGTTTCCGAGATATGGACTATCGATAATTTACACCTTAGGCTCTGCTTCTAACTTGGGCCCAAATTGTAAAATGGTCTTATCTATTGGCGATTTCGTCCCAATTCACATTCCAAGTGATATTCGGCATGCTAATTACATTGCCGGTTGCGAAATTGCATTATCTCTTATAGTTTCCGAGATATGGACTATCAATAATTTACACCTTAGGCTCTGCTTCTAACTTGGGCCCAAATTGTAAAATGGTCTTATCTATTGGCGATTTCGCTCCAATTCACATTTCAAGTAATATTCGGCATGCTAATTACATTGCCGGTTGCCAAATTGCATTATCTCTTATAGTTTCCGAGATATGGACTATCGATAACTTACACCTTAGGCTCTGCTTCTAACTTGGGCCCAAATTGTAAAATGGTCTTATCTATTGGCGATTTCGTTCCAATTCACATTCCAAGTAATATTCGGCATGCTAATTACATTGCCGGTTGCCAAATTGCATTACCTCTTATAGTTTCCGAGATATGGACTATCGATAATTTACACCTTAGGCTCTGCTTCTAACTTGGGCCCAAATTGTAAAATGGTCTTATCTATTGGCGATTTCGTTCCAATTCACATTCCAAGTAATATTCGGCATGCTAATTACATTGCCGGTTGCCAAATTGCATTATCTCTTATAGTTTCCGAGATATGGACTATCGATAATTTACACCTTAGGCTCTGCTTCTAACTTGGGCCCAAATTGTAAAATGGTCTTATCTATTGGCGATTTAGTTGCAATTCACATTCCAAGTAATATTCGGCATGCTACTTACATTGCCGGTTGCCAAATTGCATTATCTCTTATAGTTTCCGAGATATGGACTATCGATAATTTACACCTTAGGCTCTGCTTCTAACTTGGGCCCAAATTGTAAAATGGTCTTATCTATTGGCGATTTCGTTCCAATTCACATTCCAAGTAATATTCGGCATGCTAATTACATTGCCGGTTGCCAAATTGCATTATCTCTTATAGTTTCCGAGATATGGACTATCGATAATTTACACCTTAGGCTCTGCTTCTAACTTGGGCCCAAATTGTAAAATGGTCTTATCTATTGGCGATTTCGTTCCAATTCACACTCCAAGTAATATTCGGCATGCTAATTACATTGCCGGTTGCGAAATTGCATTATCTCTTATAGTTTCCGAGATATGGACTATCGATAATTTACACCTTAGGCTCTGCTTCTAACTTGGGCCCAAATTGTAAAATGGTCTTATCTATTGGCGATTTCGTTCCAATTCACATTCCAAGTAATATTCGGCATGCTAATTACATTGCCGGTTGCCAAATTGCATTATCTCTTATAGTTTCCGAGATATGGACTATCGATAATTTACACCTTAGGCTCTGCTTCTAACTTGGGCCCAAATTGTAAAATGGTCTTATCTATTGGCGATTTCGTTCCAATTCACATTCCAAGTAATATTCGGCATGCTAATTACATTGCCGGTTGCCAAATTGCATTATCTCTTATAGTTTCCGAGATATGGACTATCGATAATTTACACCTTAGGCTCTGCTTCTAACTTGGGCCCAAATTGTAAAATGGTCTTATCTATTGGCGATTTCGTTCCAATTCACATTCCAAGTAATATTCGGCATGCTAATTACATTGCCGGTTGCCAAATTTCATTATCTCTTATAGTTTCCGAGATATGGACTATCGATAATTTACACCTTAGGCTCTGCTTCTAACTTGGGCCCAAATTGTAAAATGGTCTTATCTATTGGCGATTTCGTTCCAATTCACATTCCAAGTAATATTCGGCATGCTAATTACATTGCCGGTTGCCAAATTGAATTATCTCTTATAGTTTCCGAGATATGGACTATCGATAATTTACACCTTAGGCTCTGCTTCTAACTTGGGCCCATATTGTAAAATGGTCTTACCTATTGGCGATTTCGTTCCAATTCACATTCCAAGTAATATTCGGCATGCTAATTACTTTGCCGGTTGCCAAATTGCATTATCTCTTATAGTTTCCGAGATATGGACTATCGATAATTTACACCTTAGGCTCTGCTTCTAACTTGGGCCCAAATTGTAAAATGGTCTTATCTATTGGCGATTTCGTTCCAATTCACATTCCAAGTAATATTCGGCATGCTAATTACATTGCCGGTTGCCAAATTGCATTATCTCTTATAGTTTCCGAGATATGGACTATCGATAATTTACACCTTAGGCTCTGCTTCTAACTTGGGCCCAAATTGTAAAATGGTCTTATCTATTGGCGATTTAGTTGCAATTCACATTCCAAGTAATATTCGGCATGCTAATTACATTGCCGGTTGCCAAATTGCATTATCTCTTATAGTTTCCGAGATATGGACTATCGATAATTTACACCTAAGGCTCTGCTTCTAACTTGGGCCCAAATTGTAAAATGGTCTTATCTATTGGCGATTTCGTTCCAATTCACATTCCAAGTAATATTCGGCATGCTAATTACATTGCCGGTTGCCAAATTGCATTATCTCTTATAGTTTCCGAGATATGGACTATCGATAATTTACACCTTAGGCTCTGCTTCTAACTTGGGCCCAAATTGTAAAATGGTCTTATCAATTGGCGATTTCGTTCCAATTCACATTCCAAGTAATATTCGGCATGCTAATTACATTGCCGGTTGCCAAATTGCATTATCTCTTATAGTTTCCGAGATATGGACTATCGATAATTTACACCTTAGGCTCTGCTTCTAACTTGGACCCAAATTGTAAAATGGTCTTATCTATTGGCGATTTAGTTGCAATTCACATTCCAAGTAATATTCGGCATGCTAATTACATTGCCGGTTGCCAAATTGCATTATCTCTTATAGTTTCCGAGATATGGACTATCGATAATTTACACCTTAGGCTCTGCTTCTAACTTGGGCCCAAATTGTAAAATGGTCTTATCTATTGGCGATTTCGTTCCAATTCTCATTCCAAGTAATATTCGGCATGCTAATTACATTGCCGGTTGCCAAATTGCATTATCTCTTATAGTTTCCGAGATATGGACTATCGATAATTTACACCTTAGGCTCTGCTTCTAACTTGGGCCCAAATTGTAAAATGGTCTTATCTATTGGCGATTTCGTTCCAATTCACACTCCAAGTAATATTCGGCATGCTAATTACATTGCCGGTTGCGAAATTGCATTATCGCTTATAGTTTCCGAGATATGGACTATCGATAATTTACACCTTAGGCTCTGCTTCTAACTTGGGCCCAAATTGTAAAATGGTCTTATCTATTGGCGATTTCGTTCCAATTCACATTCCAAGTAATATTCGGCATGCTAATTACATTGCCGGTTGCCAAATTGCATTATCTCTTATAGTTTCCGAGATATGGACTATCGATAATTTACACCTTAGGCTCTGCTTCTAACTTGGGCCCAAATTGTAAAATGGTCTTATCTATAGGCGATTTCGTTCCAATTCACATTCCAAGTAATATTCGGCATGCTAATTACATTGCCGGTTGCCAAATTGCATCATCCCTTATAGTTTCCGAGATATGGACTATCGATAATTTACACCTTAGGCTCTGCTTCTAACTTGGGCCCAAATTGTAAAATGGTCTTATCTATTGGCGATTTCGTTTCAATTCACATTCCAAGTAATATTCGGCATGCTAATTACATTGCCGGTTGCCAAATTGCATTATCTCTTATAGTTTCCGAGATATGGACTATCGATAATTTACACCTTAGGCTCTGCTTCTAACTTGGGCCCAAATTGTAAAATGGTCTTATCTATTGGCGATTTCGTTCCAATTCACATTCCAAGTAATATTCGGCATGCTAATTACATTGCCGGTTGCCAAATTGCATTATCTCTTATAGTTTCCGAGATATGGACTATCGATAATTTACACCTTAGGCTCTGCTTCTAACTTGGGCCCAAATTGTAAAATGGTCTTATCTATTGGCGATTTCGTTCCAATTCACATTCCAAGTAATATTCGGCATGCTAATTATATTGCCGGTTGCCAAATTGCATTATCTCTTATAGTTTCCGAGATATGGACTATCGATAATTTACACCTTAGGCTCTGCTTCTAACTTGGGCCCAAATTGTAAAATGGTCTTATCTATTGGCGATTTCGTTCCAATTCACATTCCAAGTAATATTCGGCATGCTAATTACATTGCCGGTTGCCAAATTGCATTATCTCTTATAGTTTCCGAGATATGGACTATCGATAATTTACACCTTAGGCTCTGCTTCTAACTTGGGCCCAAATTGTAAAATGGTCTTATCTATTGGCGATTTCGTTCCAATTCACACTCCAAGTAATATTCGACATGCTAATTACATTGCCGGTTGCGAAATTGCATTATCTCTTATAGTTTCCGAGATATGGACTATCAATAATTTACACCTTAGGCTCTGCTTCTAACTTGGGCCCAAATTGTAAAATGGTCTTATCTATTGGCGATTTCGTTCCAATTCACATTCCAAGTAATATTCGGCATGCTAATTACATTGCCGGTTGCCAAATTGCATTATCTCTTATAGTTTCCGAGATATGGACTATCGATAATTTACACCTTAGGCTCTGCTTCTAACTTGGGCCCAAATTGTAAAATGGCCTTATCTATTGGCGATTTCGTCCCAATTCACATTCCAAGTAATATTCGGCATGCTAATTACATTGCCGGTTGCGAAATTGCATTATCTCTTATAGTTTCAGAGATATGGACTATCGATAATTTACACCTTAGGCTCTGCTTCTAACTTGGGCCCAAATTGTAAAAATGGTCTTATCTATTGGCAATTTCGTTCCAATTCACATTCCAAGTAATATTCGGCATGCTAATTACATTGCCGGTTGCCAAATTGCATTATCTCTTATAGTTTCCGAGATATGGACTATCGATAATTTACACCTTAGGCTCTGCTTCTAACTTGGGCCCAAATTGTAAAATGGTCTTATTTATTGGCGATTTCGTCCCAATTCACATTCCAAGTGATATTCGGCATGCTAATTACATTGCTGGTTTCGAAATTGCATTATCTCTTATAGTTTCCGAGATATGGACTATCGATAATTTACATCTTAGTCTCTGCTTCTAACTTGAGCCCAAATTGTAAAATGGTCTTATCTATTGGCGATTTCGTTCCAATTCACATTCCAAGTAATATTCGGCATGCTAATTACATTGCCGGTTGCCAAATTGCATTATCTCTTATAGTTTCCGAGATATGGACTATCGATAATTTACACCTTAATCTCTGCTTCTAACTTGGGCCCAAATTGTAAAATGGTCTTATCTATTGGCGATTTAGTTGCAATTCACATTCCAAGTAATATTCGGCATGCTAATTACATTGCCGGTTGCCAAATTGCATTATCTCTTATAGTTTCCGAGATATGGACTATCGATAATTTACACCTTAGGCTCTGCTTCTAACTTGGGCCCAAATTGTAAAATGGTCTTATCTATTGGCGATTTCGTTCCAATTCACATTCCAAGTAATATTCGGCATGCTAATTACATTGCCGGTTGCCAAATTGCATTATCTCTTATAGTTTCCGAGATATGGACTATCGATAATTTACACCTTAGGCTCTGCTTCTAACTTGGGCCCAAATTGTAAAATGGTCTTATCAATTGGCGATTTCGTTCCAATTCACATTCCAAGTAATATTCGGCATGCTAATTACATTGCCGGTTGCCAAATTGCTTTATCTCTTATAGTTTCCGAGATATGGACTATCGGTAATTTACACCTTAGGCTCTGCTTCTAACTTGGGCCCAAATTGTAAAATGGTCTTATCTATTGGCGATTTAGTTGCAATTCACATTCCAAGTAATATTCGGCATGCTAATTACATTGCCGGTTGCCAAATTGCATTATCTCTTATAGTTTCCGAGATATGGACTATCGATAATTTACACCTTAGGCTCTGCTTCTAACTTGGGCCCAAATTGTAAAATGGTCTTATCTATTGGCGATTTCGTTCCAATTCACATTCCAAGTAATATTCGGCATGCTAATTACATTGCCGGTTGCCAAATTGCATTATCTCTTATAGTTTCCGAGATATGGACTATCGATAATTTACACCTTAGGCTATGCTTCTAACTTGGGCCCAAATTGTAAAATGGTCTTATCTATTGGCGATTTCGTTCCAATTCACATTCCAAGTAATATTCGGCATGCTAATTACATTGCCGGTTGCCAAATTGCATTCTCTCTTATAGTTTCCGAGATATGGACTATCGATAATTTACACCTTAGGCTCTGCGTCTAACTTGGGCCCAAATTGTAAAATGGTCTTATCTATTGGCGATTTCGTTCCAATTCACACTCCAAGTAATATTCGGCATGCTAATTACATTGCCGGTTGCGAAATTGCATTATCTCTTATAGTTTCCGAGATATGGACTATCGATAATTTACACCTTAGGCTCTGCTTCTAACTTGGGCCCAAATTGTAAAATGGTCTTATCTATTGGCGATTTCGTTCCAATTCACATTCCAAGTAATATTCGGCATGCTAATTACATTGCCGGTTGCCAAATTGCATTATCTCTTATAGTTTCCGAGATATGGACTATCGATAATTTACACCTTAGGCTCTGCTTCTAACTTGGCCCCAAATTGTAAAATGGTCTTATCTATTGGCGATTTCGTTCCAATTCACATTCCAAGTAATATTCGGCATGCTAATTACATTGCCGGTTGCCAAATTGCATCATCTCTTATAGTTTCCGAGATATGGACTATCGATAATTTACACCTTAGGCTCTGCTTCTAACTTGGGCCCAAATTGTAAAATGGTCTTATCTATTGGCGATTTCGTCCCAATTCACATTCCAAGTGATATTCGGCATGCTATTTACATTGCCGGTTGCGAAATTGCATTATCTCTTATAGTTTCCGAGATATGGACTATCAATAATTTACACCTTAGGCTCTGCTTCTAACATGGGCCCAAATTGTAAAATGGTCTTATCTATTGGCGATTTCGTTCCAATTCACATTCCAAGTAATATTCGGCATGCTAATTACATTGCCGGTTGCCAAATTGCATTATCTCTTATAGTTTCCGAGATATGGACTATCGATAATTTACACCTTAGGCTCTGCTTCTAACTTGGGCCCAAATTGTAAAATGGTCTTATCTATTGCGATTTCGTTCCAATTCACATTCCAAGTAATATTCGGCATGCTAATTACATTGCCGGTTGCCAAATTGCATTATCTCTTATAGTTTCCGAGATATGGACTATCGATAATTTACACCTTAGGCTCTGCTTCTAACTTGGGCCCAAATTGTAAAATGGTCTTATCTATTGGCGATTTCGTTCCAATTCACATTCCAAGTAATATTCGGCATGCTAATTACATTGCCGGTTGCCAAATTGCATTATCTCTTATAGTTTCCGAGATATGGACTATCAATAATTTACACCTTAGGCTCTGCTTCTAACTTGGGCCCAAATTGTAAAATGGTCTTATCTATTGGCGATTTCGTCCCAATTCACATTCCAAGTGATATTCGGCATGCTATTTACATTGCCGGTTGCGAAATTGCATTATCTCTTATAGTTTCCGAGATATGGACTATCAATAATTTACACCTTAGGCTCTGCTTCTAACTTGGGCCCAAATTGTAAAATGGTCTTATCTATTGGCGATTTCGTTCCAATTCACATTCCAAGTAATATTCGGCATGCTAATTACATTGCCGGTTGCCAAATTGCATTATCTCTTATAGTTTCCGAGATATGGACTATCGATAATTTACACCTTAGGCTCTGCTTCTAACTTGGGCCCAAATTGTAAAATGGTCTTATCTATTGCGATTTCGTTCCAATTCACATTCCAAGTAATATTCGGCATGCTAATTACATTGCCGGTTGCCAAATTGCATTATCTCTTATAGTTTCCGAGATATGGACTATCGATAATTTACACCTTAGGCTCTGCTTCTAACTTGGGCCCAAATTGTAAAATGGTCTTATCTATTGGCGATTTCGTTCCAATTCACATTCCAAGTAATATTCGGCATGCTAATTACATTGCCGGTTGCCAAATTGCATTATCTCTTATAGTTTCCGAGATATGGACTATCAATAATTTACACCTTAGGCTCTGCTTCTAACTTGGGCCCAAATTGTAAAATGGTCTTATCTATTGACGATTTCGTTCCAATTCACATTCCAAGTAATATTCGGCATGCTAATTACATTGCCGGTTTCGAAATTGCATTATCTCTTATAGTTTCCGAGATATGGACTATCGATAATTTACACCTTAGGCTCTGCTTCTAACTTGAGCCCAAATTGTAAAATGGTCTTATCTATTGGCGATTTCGTTCCAATTCACATTCCAAGTAATATTCGGCATGCTAATTACATTGCCGGTTGCCAAATTGCATTATCTCTTATAGTTTCCGAGATATGGACTATCGATAATTTACACCTTAATCTCTGCTTCTAACTTGGGCCCAAATTGTAAAATGGTCTTATCTATTGGCGATTTAGTTGCAATTCACATTCCAAGTAATATTCGGCATGCTAATTACATTGCCGGTTGCCAAATTGCATTATCTCTTATAGTTTCCGAGATATGGACTATCGATAATTTACACCTTAGGCTCTGCTTCTAACTTGGGCCCAAATTGTAAAATGGTCTTATCTATTGGCGATTTCGTTCCAATTCACATTCCAAGTAATATTCGGCATGCTAATTACATTGCCGGTTGCCAAATTGCATTATCTCTTATAGTTTCCGAGATATGGACTATCGATAATTTACACCTTAGGCTCTGCTTCTAACTTGGGCCCAAATTGTAAAATGGTCTTATCAATTGGCGATTTCGTTCCAATTCACATTCCAAGTAATATTCGGCATGCTAATTACATTGCCGGTTGCCAAATTGCTTTATCTCTTATAGTTTCCGAGATATGGACTATCGGTAATTTACACCTTAGGCTCTGCTTCTAACTTGGGCCCAAATTGTAAAATGGTCTTATCTATTGGCGATTTAGTTGCAATTCACATTCCAAGTAATATTCGGCATGCTAATTACATTGCCGGTTGCCAAATTGCATTATCTCTTATAGTTTCCGAGATATGGACTATCGATAATTTACACCTTAGGCTCTGCTTCTAACTTGGGCCCAAATTGTAAAATGGTCTTATCTATTGGCGATTTCGTTCCAATTCACATTCCAAGTAATATTCGGCATGCTAATTACATTGCCGGTTGCCAAATTGCATTATCTCTTATAGTTTCCGAGATATGGACTATCGATAATTTACACCTTAGGCTATGCTTCTAACTTGGGCCCAAATTGTAAAATGGTCTTATCTATTGGCGATTTCGTTCCAATTCACATTCCAAGTAATATTCGGCATGCTAATTACATTGCCGGTTGCCAAATTGCATTCTCTCTTATAGTTTCCGAGATATGGACTATCGATAATTTACACCTTAGGCTCTGCGTCTAACTTGGGCTCATATTGTAAAATGGTCTTATCTATTGGCGATTTCGTTCCAATTCACACTCCAAGTAATATTCGGCATGCTAATTACATTGCCGGTTGCGAAATTGCATTATCTCTTATAGTTTCCGAGATATGGACTATCGATAATTTACACCTTAGGCTCTGCTTCTAACTTGGGCCCAAATTGTAAAATGGTCTTATCTATTGGCGATTTCGTTCCAATTCACATTCCAAGTAATATTCGGCATGCTAATTACATTGCCGGTTGCCAAATTGCATTATCTCTTATAGTTTCCGAGATATGGACTATCGATAATTTACACCTTAGGCTCTGCTTCTAACTTGGCCCCAAATTGTAAAATGGTCTTATCTATTGGCGATTTCGTTCCAATTCACATTCCAAGTAATATTCGGCATGCTAATTACATTGCCGGTTGCCAAATTGCATCATCTCTTATAGTTTCCGAGATATGGACTATCGATAATTTACACCTTAGGCTCTGCTTCTAACTTGGGCCCAAATTGTAAAATGGTCTTATCTATTGGCGATTTCGTCCCAATTCACATTCCAAGTGATATTCGGCATGCTATTTACATTGCCGGTTGCGAAATTGCATTATCTCTTATAGTTTCCGAGATATGGACTATCAATAATTTACACCTTAGGCTCTGCTTCTAACATGGGCCCAAATTGTAAAATGGTCTTATCTATTGGCGATTTCGTTCCAATTCACATTCCAAGTAATATTCGGCATGCTAATTACATTGCCGGTTGCCAAATTGCATTATCTCTTATAGTTTCCGAGATATGGACTATCGATAATTTACACCTTAGTCTCTGCTTCTAACTTGGCCCCAAATTGTAAAATGGTCTTATCTATTGGCGATTTCGTTCCAATTCACATTCCAAGTAATATTCGGCATGCTAATTACATTGCCGGTTGCCAAATTGCATTATCTCTTATAGTTTCCGAGATATGGACTATCGATAATTTACACCTTAGGCTCTGCTTCTAACTTGGGCCCAAATTGTAAAATGGCCTTATCTATTGGCGATTTCGTCCCAATTCACATTCCAAGTAATATTCGGCATGCTAATTACATTGCCGGTTGCGAAATTGCATTATCTCTTATAGTTTCAGAGATATGGACTATCGATAATTTACACCTTAGGCTCTGCTTCTAACTTGGGCCCAAATTGTAAAATGGTCTTATCTATTGGCAATTTCGTTCCAATTCACATTCCAAGTAATATTCGGCATGCTAATTACATTGCCGGTTGCCAAATTGCATTATCTCTTATAGTTTCCGAGATATGGACTATCGATAATTTACACCTTAGGCTCTGCTTCTAACTTGGGCCCAAATTGTAAAATGGTCTTATTTATTGGCGATTTCGTCCCAATTCACATTCCAAGTGATATTCGGCATGCTAATTACATTGCCGGTTTCGAAATTGCATTATCTCTTATAGTTTCCGAGATATGGACTATCGATAATTTACACCTTAGGCTCTGCTTCTAACTTGAGCCCAAATTGTAAAATGGTCTTATCTATTGGCGATTTCGTTCCAATTCACATTCCAAGTAATATTCGGCATGCTAATTACATTGCCGGTTGCCAAATTGCATTATCTCTTATAGTTTCCGAGATATGGACTATCGATAATTTACACCTTAATCTCTGCTTCTAACTTGGGCCCAAATTGTAAAATGGTCTTATCTATTGGCGATTTAGTTGCAATTCACACTCCAAGTAATATTCGGCATGCTAATTACATTGCCGGTTGCCAAATTGCATTATCTCTTATAGTTTCCGAGATATGGACTATCGATAATTTACACCATAGGCTCTGCTTCTAACTTGGGCCCAAATTGTAAAATGGTCTTATCTATTGGCGATTTCGTTCCAATTCACATTAAAAGTAATATTCGGCATGCTAATTACATTGCCGGTTGCCAAATTGCATTATCTCTTATAGTTTCCGAGATATGGACTATCAATAATTTACACCTTAGGCTCTGCTTCTAACTTGGGCCCAAATTGTAAAATGGTCTTATCTATTGGCGATTTCGTTCCAACTCACATTCCAAGTAATATTCGGCATGCTAATTACATTGCCGGTTGCCAAATTGCATTATCTCTTATAGTTTCCGAGATATGGACTATCGATAATTTACACCTTAGGCTCTGCTTCTAACTTGGGCCCAAATTGTAAAATGGTCTTATCTATTGGCGATTTCGTTCCAATTCACATTCCAAGTAATATTCGGCATGCTAATTACATTGCCGGTTGCCAAATTGAATTATCTCTTATAGTTTCCGAGATATGGACTATCGATAATTTACACCTTAGGCTCTGCTTCTAACTTGGGCCCAAATTGTAAAATGGTCTTACCTATTGGCGATTTCGTTCCAATTCACATTCCAAGTAATATTCGGCATGCTAATTACATTGCCGGTTGCCAAATTGCATTATCTCTTATAGTTTCCGAGATATGGACTATCGATAATTTACACCTAAGGCTCTGCTTCTAACTTGGGCCCAAATTGTAAAATGGTCTTATCTATTGGCGATTTCGTTCCAATTCACATTCCAAGTAATATTCGGCATGCTAATTACATTGCCGTTTGCCAAATTGCATTATCTCTTATAGTTTCCGAGATATGGACTATCGATAATTTACACCTTAGGCTCTGCTTCTAACTTGGGCCCAAATTGTAAAATGGTCTTATCTATTGGCGATTTCGTCCCAATTCACATTCCAAGTGATATTCGGCATGCTAATTACATTGCCGGTTGCGAAATTGCATTATCTCTTATAGTTTCCGAGATATGGACTATCGATAATTTACACCTTAGGCTCTGCTTCTAACTTGGGCCCAAATTGTAAAATGGTCTTATCTATTGGCGATTTCGTTCCAATTCACATTCCAAGTAATATTCGGCATGCTAATTACATTGCCGGTTGCCAAATTGCATTATCTCTTATAGTTGCCGAGATATGGACTATCGATAATTTACACCTTAGGCTCTGCTTCTAACTTGGGCCCAAATTGTAAAATGGTCTTATCTATTGGCGATTTAGTTGCAATTCACATTTCAAGTAATATTCGGCATGCTAATTACATTGCCGGTTGCCAAATTGCATTATCTCTTATAGTTTCCGAGATATGGACTATCGATAATTTACACCTTAGGCTCTGCTTCTAACTTGGGCCCAAATTGTAAAATGGTCTTATCTATTGGCGAATTCTTTCCAATTCACATTCCAAGTAATATTCGGCATGCTAATTACATTGCCGGTTGCCAAATTGCATTATCTCTTATAGTTTCCGAGATATGGACTATCGATAATTTACACCTTAGGCTCTGCTTCTAACTTGGGCCCAAATTGTAAAATGGCCTTATCTATTGGCGATTTCGTTCCAATTCACATTCCAAGTAATATTCGGCATGCTAATTACATTGCCGGTTGCCAAATTACATTATCTCTTATAGTTTCCGAGATATGGACTATCGATAATTTACACCTTAGGCTCTGCTTCTAACTTGGGCCCAAATTGTAAAATGGTCTTATCTATTGGCGATTTAGTTGCAATTCACATTCCAAGTAATATTCGGCATGCTAATTACATTGCCGGTTGCCAAATTGCATTATCTCTTATAGTTTCCGAGATATGGACTATCGATAATTTACACCTTAGGCTCTGCTTCTAACTTGGGCCCAAATTGTAAAATGGTCTTATCTATTGGCGATTTCGTTCCAATTCACATTCCAAGTAATATTCGGCATGCTAATTACATTGCCGGTTGCCAAATTGCATTATCTCTTATAGTTTCCGAGATATGGACTATCGATAATTTACACCTTAGGCTCTGCTTCTAACTTGGGCCCAAATTGTAAAATGGTCTTATCTATTGGCGATTTCGTTCCAATTCACATTCCAAGTAATATTCGGCATGCTAATTACATTGCCGGTTGCCAAATTGCATCATCTCTTATAGTTTCCGAGATATGGACTATCGATAATTTACACCTTAGGCTCTGCTTCTAACTTGGGCCCAAATTGTAAAATGGTCTTATCTATTGGCGATTTCGTCCCAATTCACATTCCAAGTGATATTCGGCATGCTATTTACATTGCCGGTTGCGAAATTGCATTATCTCTTATAGTTTCCGAGATATGGACTATCAATAATTTACACCTTAGGCTCTGCTTCTAACATGGGCCCAAATTGTAAAATGGTCTTATCTATTGGCGATTTCGTTCCAATTCACATTCCAAGTAATATTCGGCATGCTAATTACATTGCCGGTTGCCAAATTGCATTATCTCTTATAGTTTCCGAGATATGGACTATCGATAATTTACACCTTAGGCTCTGCTTCTAACTTGGGCCCAAATTGTAAAATGGTCTTATCTATTGGCGATTTCGTTCCAATTCACATTCCAAGTAATATTCGGCATGCTAATTACATTGCCGGTTGCCAAATTGCATTATCTCTTATAGTTTCCGAGATATGGACTATCGATAATTTACACCTTAGGCTCTGCTTCTAACTTGGGCCCAAATTGTAAAATGGTCTTATCTATTGGCGATTTCGTTCCAATTCACATTCCAAGTAATATTCGGCATGCTAATTACATTGCCGGTTGCCAAATTGCATTATCTCTTATAGTTTCCGAGATATGGACTATCAATAATTTACACCTTAGGCTCTGCTTCTAACTTGGGCCCAAATTGTAAAATGGTCTTATCTATTGACGATTTCGTTCCAATTCACATTCCAAGTAATATTCGGCATGCTAATTACATTGCCGGTTGCCAAATTGCATTATCTCTTATAGTTTCCGAGGTATGGACTATCGATAATTTACACCTTAGGCTCTGCTTCTAACTTGGGCCCAAATTGTAAAATGGCCTTATCTATTGGCGATTTCGTCCCAATTCACATTCCAAGTAATATTCGGCATGCTAATTACATTGCCGGTTGCGAAATTGCATTATCTCTTATAGTTTCCGAGATATGGACTATCGATAATTTACACCTTAGGCTCTGCTTCTAACTTGGGCCCAAATTGTAAAATGGTCTTATCTATTGGCGATTTCGTTCCAATTCACATTCCAAGTAATATTCGGCATGCTAATTACATTGCCGGTTGCCAAATTGCATTATCTCTTATAGTTTCCGAGATATGGACTATCGATAATTTACACCTTAGGCTCTGCTTCTAACTTGGGCCCAAATTGTAAAATGGTCTTATCTATTGGCGATTTCGTTCCAATTCACATTCCAAGTAATATTCGGCATGCTAATTACATTGCCGGTTGCCAAATTGCATTATCTCTTATAGTTTCCGAGATATGGACTATCGATAATTTACACCTTAGGCTCTGCTTCTAACTTGGGCCCAAATTGTAAAATGGTCTTATCTATTGGCGATTTCGTTCCAATTCACACTCCAAGTAATATTCGGCATGCTAATTACATTGCCGGTTGCGAAATTGCATTATCTCTTATAGTTTCCGAGATATGGACTATCGATAATTTACACCTTAGGCTCTGCTTCTAACTTGGGCCCAAATTGTAAAATGGTCTTATCTATTGGCGATTTCGTTCCAATTCACATTCCAAGTAATATTCGGCATGCTAATTACATTGCCGGTTGCCAAATTGCATTATCTCTTATAGTTTCCGAGATATGGACTATCGATAATTTACACCTTAGGCTCTGCTTCTAACTTGGGCCCAAATTGTAAAATGGTCTTATCTATTGGCGATTTCGTTCCAATTCACATTCCAAGTAATATTTGGCATGCTAATTACATTGCCGGTTGCCAAATTGCATTATCTCTAATAGTTTCCGAGATATGGACTATCGATAATTTACACCTTAGGCTCTGCTTCTAACTTGGGCCCAAATTGTAAAATGGTCTTATCTATTGGCGATTTCGTCCCAATTCACATTCCAAGTCATATTCGGCATGCTAATTACATTGCCGGTTGCGAAATTGCATTATCTCTTATAGTTTCCGAGATATGGACTATCAATAATTTACACCTTAGGCTCTGCTTCTAACTTGGGCCCAAATTGTAAAATGGTCTTATCTATTGGCGATTTCGTTCCAATTCACATTCCAAGTAATATTCGGCATGCTAATTACATTGCCGGTTGCCAAATTGCATTATCTCTTATAGTTTCCGAGATATGGACTATCGATAATTTACACCTTAGGCTCTGCTTCTAACTTGGGCCCAAATTGTAAAATGGTCTTATCTATTGGCGATTTCGTTCCAATTCACATTCCAAGTAATATTCGGCATGCTAATTACATTGCCGGTTGCCAAATTGCATTACCTCTTATAGTTTCCGAGATATGGACTATCGATAATTTACACCTTAGGCTCTGCTTCTAACTTGGGCCCAAATTGTAAAATGGTCTTATCTATTGGCGATTTCGTTCCAATTCACATTCCAAGTAATATTCGGCATGCTAATTACATTGCCGGTTGCCAAATTGCATTATCTCTTATAGTTTCCGAGATATGGACTATCGATAATTTACACCTTAGGCTCTGCTTCTAACTTGGGCCCAAATTGTAAAATGGTCTTATCTATTGGCGATTTAGTTGCAATTCACATTCCAAGTAATATTCGGCATGCTAATTACATTGCCGGTTGCCAAATTGCATTATCTCTTATAGTTTCCGAGATATGGACTATCGATAATTTACACCTTAGGCTCTGCTTCTAACTTGGGCCCAAATTGTAAAATGGTCTTATCTATTGGCGATTTCGTTCCAATTCACATTCCAAGTAATACTCGGCATGCTAATTACATTGCCGGTTGCCAAATTGCATTATCTCTTATAGTTTCCGAGATATGGACTATCGATAATTTACACCTTAGGCTCTGCTTCTAACTTGGGCCCAAATTGTAAAATGGTCTTATCTATTGGCGATTTCGTTCCAATTCACACTCCAAGTAATATTCGGCATGCTAATTACATTGCCGGTTGCGAAATTGCATTATCTCTTATAGTTTCCGAGATATGGACTATCGATAATTTACACCTTAGGCTCTGCTTCTAACTTGGGCCCAAATTGTAAAATGGTCTTATCTATTGGCGATTTCGTTCCAATTCACATTCCAAGTAATATTCGGCATGCTAATTACATTGCCGGTTGCCAAATTGCATTATCTCTTATAGTTTCCGAGATATGGACTATCGATAATTTACACCTTAGGCTCTGCTTCTAACTTGGGCCCAAATTGTAAAATGGTCTTATCTATTGGCGATTTCGTTCCAATTCACATTCCAAGTAATATTCGGCATGCTAATTACATTGCCGGTTGCCAAATTGCATTATCTCTTATAGTTTCCGAGATATGGACTATCGATAATTTACACCTTAGGCTCTGCTTCTAACTTGGGCCCAAATTGTAAAATGGTCTTATCTATTGGCGATTTCGTTCCAATTCACATTCCATGTAATATTCGGCATGCTAATTACATTGCCGGTTGCCAAATTGCATTATCTCTTATAGTTTCCGAGATATGGACTATCGATAATTTACACCTTAGGCTCTGCTTCTAACTTGGGCCCAAATTGTAAAATGGTCTTATCTATTGGCGATTTCGTTCCAATTCACATTCCAAGTAATATTCGGCATGCTAATTACATTGCCGGTTGCGAAATTGCATTATCTCTTATAGTTTCCGAGATATGGACTATCAATAATTTACACCTTAGGCTCTGCTTCTAACATGGGCCCAAATTGTAAAATGGTCTTATCTATTGGCGATTTCGTTCCAATTCACATTCCAAGTAATATTCGGCATGCTAATTACATTGCCGGTTGCCAAATTGCATTATCTCTTATAGTTTCCGAGATATGGACTATCGATAATTTACACCTTAGGCTCTGCTTCTAACTTGGGCCCAAATTGTAAAATGGTCTTATCTATTGGCGATTTCGTTCCAATTCACATTCCAAGTAATATTCGGCATGCTAATTACATTGCCGGTTGCCAAATTGCATTATCTCTTATAGTTTCCGAGATATGGACTATCGATAATTTACACCTTAGGCTCTGCTTCTAACTTGGGCCCAAATTGTAAAATGGTCTTATCTATTGGCGATTTCGTTCCAATTCACATTCCAAGTAATATTCGGCATGCTAATTACATTGCCGGTTGCCAAATTGCATTATCTCTTATAGTTTCCGAGATATGGACTATCAATAATTTACACCTTAGGCTCTGCTTCTAACTTGGGCCCAAATTGTAAAATGGTCTTATCTATTGACGATTTCGTTCCAATTCACATTCCAAGTAATATTCGGCATGCTAATTACATTGCCGGTTGCCAAATTGCATTATCTCTTATAGTTTCCGAGGTATGGACTATCGATAATTTACACCTTAGGCTCTGCTTCTAACTTGGGCCCAAATTGTAAAATGGCCTTATCTATTGGCGATTTCGTCCCAATTCACATTCCAAGTAATATTCGGCATGCTAATTACATTGCCGGTTGCGAAATTGCATTATCTCTTATAGTTTCCGAGATATGGACTATCGATAATTTACACCTTAGGCTCTGCTTCTAACTTGGGCCCAAATTGTAAAATGGTCTTATCTATTGGCGATTTCGTTCCAATTCACATTCCAAGTAATATTCGGCATGCTAATTACATTGCCGGTTGCCAAATTGCATTATCTCTTATAGTTTCCGAGATATGGACTATCGATAATTTACACCTTAGGCTCTGCTTCTAACTTGGGCCCAAATTGTAAAATGGTCTTATCTATTGGCGATTTCGTTCCAATTCACATTCCAAGTAATATTCGGCATGCTAATTACATTGCCGGTTGCCAAATTGCATTATCTCTTATAGTTTCCGAGATATGGACTATCGATAATTTACACCTTAGGCTCTGCTTCTAACTTGGGCCCAAATTGTAAAATGGTCTTATCTATTGGCGATTTCGTTCCAATTCACACTCCAAGTAATATTCGGCATGCTAATTACATTGCCGGTTGCGAAATTGCATTATCTCTTATAGTTTCCGAGATATGGACTATCGATAATTTACACCTTAGTCTCTGCTTCTAACTTGGGCCCAAATTGTAAAATGGTCTTATCTATTGGCGATTTCGTTCCAATTCACATTCCAAGTAATATTCGGCATGCTAATTACATTGCCGGTTGCCAAATTGCATTATCTCTTATAGTTTCCGAGATATGGACTATCGATAATTTACACCTTAGGCTCTGCTTCTAACTTGGGCCCAAATTGTAAAATGGTCTTATCTATTGGCGATTTCGTTCCAATTCACATTCCAAGTAATATTTGGCATGCTAATTACATTGCCGGTTGCCAAATTGCATTATCTCTAATAGTTTCCGAGATATGGACTATCGATAATTTACACCTTAGGCTCTGCTTCTAACTTGGGCCCAAATTGTAAAATGGTCTTATCTATTGGCGATTTCGTCCCAATTCACATTCCAAGTGATATTCGGCATGCTAATTACATTGCCGGTTGCGAAATTGCATTATCTCTTATAGTTTCCGAGATATGGACTATCAATAATTTACACCTTAGGCTCTGCTTCTAACTTGGGCCCAAATTGTAAAATGGTCTTATCTATTGGCGATTTCGTTCCAATTCACATTCCAAGTAATATTCGGCATGCTAATTACATTGCCGGTTGCCAAATTGCATTATCTCTTATAGTTTCCGAGATATGGACTATCGATAATTTACACCTTAGGCTCTGCTTCTAACTTGGGCCCAAATTGTAAAATGGTCTTATCTATTGGCGATTTCGTTCCAATTCACATTCCAAGTAATATTCGGCATGCTAATTACATTGCCGGTTGCCAAATTGCATTACCTCTTATAGTTTCCGAGATATGGACTATCGATAATTTACACCTTAGGCTCTGCTTCTAACTTGGGCCCAAATTGTAAAATGGTCTTATCTATTGGCGATTTCGTTCCAATTCACATTCCAAGTAATATTCGGCATGCTAATTACATTGCCGGTTGCCAAATTGCATTATCTCTTATAGTTTCCGAGATATGGACTATCGATAATTTACACCTTAGGCTCTGCTTCTAACTTGGGCCCAAATTGTAAAATGGTCTTATCTATTGGCGATTTAGTTGCAATTCACATTCCAAGTAATATTCGGCATGCTAATTACATTGCCGGTTGCCAAATTGCATTATCTCTTATAGTTTCCGAGATATGGACTATCGATAATTTACACCTTAGGCTCTGCTTCTAACTTGGGCCCAAATTGTAAAATGGTCTTATCTATTGGCGATTTCGTTCCAATTCACATTCCAAGTAATACTCGGCATGCTAATTACATTGCCGGTTGCCAAATTGCATTATCTCTTATAGTTTCCGAGATATGGACTATCGATAATTTACACCTTAGGCTCTGCTTCTAACTTGGGCCCAAATTGTAAAATGGTCTTATCTATTGGCGATTTCGTTCCAATTCACACTCCAAGTAATATTCGGCATGCTAATTACATTGCCGGTTGCGAAATTGCATTATCTCTTATAGTTTCCGAGATATGGACTATCGATAATTTACACCTTAGGCTCTGCTTCTAACTTGGGCCCAAATTGTAAAATGGTCTTATCTATTGGCGATTTCGTTCCAATTCACATTCCAAGTAATATTCGGCATGCTAATTACATTGCCGGTTGCCAAATTGCATTATCTCTTATAGTTTCCGAGATATGGACTATCGATAATTTACACCTTAGGCTCTGCTTCTAACTTGGGCCCAAATTGTAAAATGGTCTTATCTATTGGCGATTTCGTTCCAATTCACATTCCAAGTAATATTCGGCATGCTAATTACATTGCCGGTTGCCAAATTGCATTATCTCTTATAGTTTCCGAGATATGGACTATCGATAATTTACACCTTAGGCTCTGCTTCTAACTTGGGCCCAAATTGTAAAATGGTCTTATCTATTGGCGATTTCGTTCCAATTCACATTCCATGTAATATTCGGCATGCTAATTACATTGCCGGTTGCCAAATTGCATTATCTCTTATAGTTTCCGAGATATGGACTATCGATAATTTACACCTTAGGCTCTGCTTCTAACTTGGGCCCAAATTGTAAAATGGTCTTATCTATTGGCGATTTCGTTCCAATTCACATTCCAAGTAATATTCGGCATGCTAATTACATTGCCGGTTGCCAAATTGCATTATCTCTTATAGTTTCCGAGATATGGACTATCGATAATTTACACCTTAGGCTCTGCTTCTAACTTGGGCCCAAATTGTAAAATGGTCTTATCTATTGGCGATTTCGTTCCAATTCACATTCCAAGTAATATTCGGCATGCTAATTACATTGCCGGTTGCCAAATTGAATTATCTCTTATAGTTTCCGAGATATGGACTATCGATAATTTACACCTTAGGCTCTGCTTCTAACTTGGGCCCAAATTGTAAAATGGTCTTACCTATTGGCGATTTCGTTCCAATTCACATTCCAAGTAATATTCGGCATGCTAATTACATTGCCGGTTGCCAAATTGCATTATCTCTTATAGTTTCCGAGATATGGACTATCGATAATTTACACCTTAGGCTCTGCTTCTAACTTGGGCCCAAATTGTAAAATGGTCTTATCTATTGGCGATTTCGTTCCAATTCACATTCCAAGTAATATTCGGCATGCTAATTACATTGCCGGTTGCCAAATTGCATTATCTCTTATAGTTTCCGAGATATGGACTATCGATAATTTACACCTTAGGCTCTGCTTCTAACTTGGGCCCAAATTGTAAAATGGTCTTATCTATTGGCGATTTCGTCCCAATTCACATTCCAAGTGATATTCGGCATGCTAATTACATTGCCGGTTGCGAAATTGCATTATCTCTTATAGTTTCCGAGATATGGACTATCAATAATTTACACCTTAGGCTCTGCTTCTAACTTGGGCCCAAATTGTAAAATGGTCTTATCTATTGGCGATTTCGTTCCAATTCACATTCCAAGTAATATTCGGCATGCTAATTACATTGCCGGTTGCCAAATTGCATTATCTCTTATAGTTTCCGAGATATGGACTATCGATAATTTACACCTTAGGCTCTGCTTCTAACTTGGGCCCAAATTGTAAAATGGTCTTATCTATTGGCGATTTCGTTCCAATTCACATTCCAAGTAATATTCGGCATGCTAATTACATTGCCGGTTGCCAAATTGCATTATCTCTTATAGTTTCCGAGATATGGACTATCGATAATTTACACCTTAGGCTCTGCTTCTAACTTGGGCCCAAATTGTAAAATGGTCTTATCTATTGGCGATTTCGTTCCAATTCACATTCCAAGTAATATTCGGCATGCTAATTACATTGCCGGTTGCCAAATTGCATAATCTCTTATAGTTTCCGAGATATGGACTATCGATAATTTACACCATAGGCTCTGCTTCTAACTTGGGCCCAAATTGTAAAATGGTCTTATCTATTGGCGATTTCATTCCAATTCACATTCCAAGTAATATTCGGCATGCTAATTACATTGCCGGTTGCCAAATTGCATTATCTCTTATAGTTTCCGAGATATGGACTATCGATAATTTACACCTTAGGCTCTGCTTCTAACTTGGGCCCAAATTGTAAAATGGTCTTATCTATTGGCGATTTCGTCCCAATTCACATTCCAAGTGATATTCGGCATGCTAATTACATTGCCGGTTGCGAAATTGCATTATATCTTATAGTTTCCGAGATATGGACTATCAATAATTTACACCTTAGGCTCTGCTTCTAACTTGGGCCTAAATTGTAAAATGGTCTTATCTATTGGCGATTTCGTTCCAATTCACATTCCAAGTAATATTCGGCATGCTAATTACATTGCCGGTTGCCAAATTGCATTATCTCTTATAGTTTCCGAGATATGGACTATCGATAATTTACACCTTAGGCTCTGCTTCTAACTTGGGCCCAAATTGTAAAATGGTCTTATCTATTGGCGATTTCGTTCCAATTCACATTCCAAGTAATATTCGGCATGCTAATTACATTGCCGGTTGCCAAATTGCATTATCTCTTATAGTTTCCGAGATATGGACTATCGATAATTTACACCTTAGGCTCTGCTTCTAACTTGGACCCAAATTGTAAAATGGTCTTATCTATTGGCGATTTCGTTCCAATTCACATTCCAAGTAATATTCGGCATGCTAATTACATTGCCGGTTGCCAAATTGCATTATCTCTTATAGTTTCCGAGATATGGACTATCGATAATTTACACCATAGGCTCTGCTTCTAACTTGGGCCCAAATTGTAAAATGGTCTTATCTATTGGCGATTTCGTTCCAATTCACATTCCAAGTAATATTCGGCATGCTAATTACATTGCCGGTTGCCAAATTGCATTATCTCTTATAGTTTCCGAGATATGGACTATCGATAATTTACACCTTAGGCTCTGCTTCTAACTTGGGCCCAAATTGTAAAATGGTCTTATCTATTGGCGATTTCGTTCCAATTCACATTCCAAGTAATATTCGGCATGCTAATTACATTGCCGGTTGCCAAATTGCATTATCTCTTATAGTTTCCGAGATATGGACTATCGATAATTTACACCTTAGGCTCTGCTTCTAACTTGGGCCCAAATTGTAAAATGGTCTTATCTATTGGCGATTTCGTTCCAATTCACATTCCAAGTAATATTCGGCATGCTAATTACATTGCCGGTTGCCAAATTGCATTATCTCTTATAGTTTCCGAGATATGGACTATCGATAATTTACACCTTAGGCTCTGCTTCTAACTTGGGCCCAAATTGTAAAATGGTCTTATCTATTGGCGATTTCGTTCCAATTCACATTCCAAGTAATATTCGGCATGCTAATTACATTGCCGGTTGCCAAATTGCATTATCTCTTATAGTTTCCGAGATATGGACTATCGATAATTTACACCTTAGGCTCTGCTTCTAACTTGGGCCCAAATTGTAAAATGGTCTTATCTATTGGCGATTTCGTTCCAATTCACATTCCAAGTAATATTCGGCATGCTAATTACATTGCCGGTTGCCAAATTGCATTATCTCTTATAGTTTCCGAGATATGGACTATCGATAATTTACACCATAGGCTCTGCTTCTAACTTGGGCCCAAGTTGTAAAATGGTCTTATCTATTGGCGATTTCGTTCCAATTCACATTCCAAGTAATATTCGGCATGCTAATTACATTGCCGGTTGCCAAATTGCATTATCTCTTATAGTTTCCGAGATATGGACTATCGATAATTTACACCTTAGGCTCTGCTTCTAACTTGGGCCCAAATTGTAAAATGGTCTTATCTATTGGCGATTTCGTTCCAATTCACATTCCAAGTAATATTCGGCATGCTAATTACATTGCCGGTTGCCAAATTGCATTATCTCTTATAGTTTCCGAGATATGGACTATCGATAATTTACACCTTAGGCTCTGCTTCTAACTTGGGCCCAAATTGTAAAATGGTCTTATCTATTGGCGATTTCGTTCCAATTCACATTCCAAGTAATATTCGGCATGCTAATTACATTGCCGGTTGCCAAATTGAATTATCTCTTATAGTTTCCGAGATATGGACTATCGATAATTTACACCTTAGGCTCTGCTTCTAACTTGGGCCCAAATTGTAAAATGGTCTTACCTATTGGCGATTTCGTTCCAATTCACATTCCAAGTAATATTCGGCATGCTAATTACATTGCCGGTTGCCAAATTGCATTATCTCTTATAGTTTCCGAGATATGGACTATCGATAATTTATACCTTAGGCTCTGCTTCTAACTTGGGCCCAAATTGTAAAATGGTCTTATCTATTGGCGATTTCGTTCCAATTCACATTCCAAGTAATATTCGGCATGCTAATTACATTGCCGGTTGCCAAATTGCATTATCTCTTATAGTTTCCGAGATATGGACTATCGATAATTTACACCTTGGGCTCTGCTTCTAACTTGGGCCCAAATTGTAAAATGGTCTTATCTATTGGCGATTTCGTCCCAATTCACATTCCAAGTGATATTCGGCATGCTAATTACATTGCCGGTTGCCAAATTGCATTATCTCTTATAGTTTCCGAGATATGGACTATCGATAATTTACACCTTAGGCTCTGCTTCTAACTTGGGCCCAAATTGTAAAATGGTCTTATCTATTGGCGATTTAGTTGCAATTCCCATCCCAAGTCATATTCGGCATGCTAATTACATTGCCGGTTGCCAAATTGCATTATCTCTTATAGTTTCCGAGATATGGACTATCGATAATTTACACCTTAGGCTCTGCTTCTAACTTGGGCCCAAATTGTTAAATGGTCTTATCTATTGGCGATTTCGTTCCAATTCACATTCCAAGTAATATTCGGCATGCTAATTACATTGCCGGTTGCCAAATTACATTATCTCTTATAGTTTCCGAGATATGGACTATCGATAATTTACACCTTAGGCTCTGCTTCTAACTTGGGCCCAAATTGTAAAATGGTCTTATCTATTGGCGATTTCATTCCAATTCACATTCCAAGTAATATTCGGCATGCTAATTACATTGCCGGTTGCCAAATTGCATTATCTCTTATAGTTTCCGAGATATGGACTATCGATAATTTACACCTTAGGCTCTGCTTCTAACTTGGGCCCAAATTGTAAAATGGTCTTATCTATTGGCGATTTAGTTGCAATTCACATTCCAAGTAATATTCGGCATGCTAATTACATTGCCGGTTGCCAAATTGCATTATCTCTTATAGTTTCCGAGATATGGACTATCGATAATTTACACCTTAGGCTCTGCTTCTAACTTGGGCCAAAATTGTAAAATGGTCTTATCTATTGGCGATTTCGTTCCAATTCACATTCCAAGTAATATTCGGCATGCTAATTACATTGCCGGTTGCCAAATTGCATTATCTCTTATAGTTTCCGAGATATGGACTATCGATAATTTACACCTTAGGCTCTGCTTCTAACTTGGGCCCAAATTGTAAAATGGTCTTATCTATTGGCGATTTCGTTCCAATTCACATTCCAAGTAATATTCGGCATGCTAATTACATTGCCGGTTGCCAAATTGCATTATCTCTTATAGTTTCCGAGATATGGACTATAGATAATTTACACCTTAGGCTCTGCTTCTAACTTGGGCCCAAATTGTAAAATGGTCTTATCTATTGGCGATTTCGTTCCAATTCACACTCCAAGTAATATTCGGCATTCTAATTACATTGCCGGTTGCGAAATTGCATTATCTCTTATAGTTTCCGAGATATGGACTATCGATAATTTACACCTTAGGCTCTGCTTCTAACTTGGGCCCAAATTGTAAAATGGTCTTATCTATTGGCGATTTCGTTCCAATTCACATTCCAAGTAATATTCGGCATGCTAATTACATTGCCGGTTGCCAAATTGCATTATCTCTTATAGTTTCCGAGATATGGACTATCGATAATTTACACCTTAGGCTCTGCTTCTAACTTGGGCCCAAATTGTAAAATGGTCTTATCTATTGGCGATTTCGTTCCAATTCACATTCCAAGTAATATTTGGCATGCTAATTACATTGCCGGTTGCCAAATTGCATTATCTCTTATAGTTTCCGAGATATGGACTATCGATAATTTACACCTTAGGCTCTGCTTCTAACTTGGGCCTAAATTGTAAAATGGTCTTATCTATTGGCGATTTCGTCCCAATTCACATTCCAAGTGATATTCGGCATGCTAATTACATTGCCGGTTGCGAAATTGCATTATCTCTTATAGTTTCCGAGATATGGACTATCAATAATTTACACCTTAGGCTCTGCTTCTAACTTGGGCCCAAATTGTAAAATGGTCTTATCTATTGGCGATTTCGTTCCAATTCACATTCCAAGTAATATTCGGCATGCTAATTACATTGCCGGTTGCCAAATTGCATTATCTCTTATAGTTTCCGAGATATGGACTATCGATAATTTACACCTTAGGCTCTGCTTCTAACTTGGGCCCAAATTGTAAAATGGTCTTATCTATTGGGGATTTCGTTCCAATTCACATTCCAAGTAATATTCGGCATGCTAATTACATTGCCGGTTGCCAAATTGCATTATCTCTTATAGTTTCCGAGATATGGACTATCGATAATTTACACCTTAGGCTCTGCTTCTAACTTGGGCCCAAATTGTAAAATGGTCTTATCTATTGGCGATTTCGTTCCAATTCACATTCCAAGTAATATTCGGCATGCTAATTACATTGCCGGTTGCCAAATTGCATTATCTCTTATAGTTTCCGAGATATGGACTATCGATAATTTACACCTTAGGCTCTGCTTCTAACTTGGGCCCAAATTGTAAAATGGTCTTATCTATTGGCGATTTAGTTGCAATTCACATTCCAAGTAATATTCGGCATGCTAATTACATTGCCGGTTGCCAAATTGCATTATCTCTTATAGTTTCCGAGATATGGACTATCGATAATTTACACCTTAGGCTCTGCTTCTAACTTGGGCCCAAATTGTAAAATGGTCTTATCTATTGGCGATTTCGTTCCAATTCACATTCCAAGTAATATTCGGCATGCTAATTACATTGCCGGTTGCCAAATTGCATTATCTCTTATAGTTTCCGAGATATGGACTATCGATAATTTACACCTTAGGCTCTGCTTCTAACTTGGGCCCAAATTGTAAAATGGTCTTATCTATTGGCGATTTCGTTCCAATTCAAACTCCAAGTAATATTCGGCATGCTAATTACATTGCCGGTTGCGAAATTGCATTATCTCTTATAGTTTCCGAGATATGGACTATCGATAATTTACACCTTAGGCTCTGCTTCTAACTTGGGCCCAAATTGTAAAATGGTCTTATCTATTGGCGATTTCGTTCCAATTCACATTCCAAGTAATATTCGGCATGCTAATTACATTGCCGGTTGCCAAATTGCATTATCTCTTATAGTTTCCGAGATATGGACTATCGATAATTTACACCTTAGGCTCTGCTTCTAACTTGGGCCCAAATTGTAAAATGGTCTTATCTATTGGCGATTTCGTTCCAATTCACATTCCAAGTAATATTCGGCATGCTAATTACATTGCCGGTTGCCAAATTGCATTATCTCTTATAGTTTCCGAGATATGGACTATCGATAATTTACACCTTAGGCTCTGCTTCTAACTTGGGCCCAAATTGTAAAATGGTCTTATCTATTGGCGATTTCGTCCCAATTCACATTCCAAGTGATATTCGGCATGCTAATTACATTGCCGGTTGTGAAATTGCATTATCTCTTATAGTTTCCGAGATATGGACTATCAATAATTTACACCTTAGGCTCTGCTTCTAACTTGGGCCCAAATTGTAAAATGGTCTTATCTATTGGCGATTTCGTTCCAATTCACATTCCAAGTAATATTCGGCATGCTAATTACATTGCCGGTTGCCAAATTGCATTATCTCTTATAGCTTCCGAGATATGGACTATCGATAATTTACACCTTAGGCTCTGCTTCTAACTTGGGCCCAAATTGTAAAATGGTCTTATCTATTGGCGATTTCGTTCCAATTCACATTCCAAGTAATATTCGGCATGCTAATTACATTGCCGGTTGCCAAATTGAATTATCTCTTATAGTTTCCGAGATATGGACTATCGATAATTTACACCTTAGGCTCTGCTTCTAACTTGGGCCCAAATTGTAAAATGGTCTTACCTATTGGCGATTTCGTTCCAATTCACATTCCAAGTAATATTCGGCATGCTAATTACTTTGCCGGTTGCCAAATTGCATTATCTCTTATAGTTTCCGAGATATGGACTATCGATAATTTACACCTTAGGCTCTGCTTCTAACTTGGGCCCAAATTGTAAAATGGTCTTATCTATTGGCGATTTCGTTCCAATTCACATTCCAAGTAATATTCGGCATGCTAATTACATTGCCGGTTGCCAAATTGCATTATCTCTTATAGTTTCCGAGATATGGACTATCGATAATTTACACCTTAGGCTCTGCTTCTAACTTGGGCCCAAATTGTAAAATGGTCTTATCTATTGGCGATTTCGTCCCAATTCACATTCCAAGTGATATTCGGCATGCTAATTACATTGCCGGTTGCGAAATTGCATTATCTCTTATAGTTTCCGAGATATGGACAATCAATAATTTACACCTTAGGCTCTGCTTCTAACTTGGGCCCAAATTGTAAAATGGTCTTATCTATTGGCGATTTCGTTCCAATTCACATTCCAAGTAATATTCGGCATGCTAATTACATTGCCGGTTGCCAAATTGCATTATCTCTTATAGTTTCCGAGATATGGACTATCGATAATTTACACCTTAGGCTCTGCTTCTAACTTGGGCCCAAATTGTAAAATGGTCTTATCTATTGGCGATTTCGTTCCAATTCACATTCCAAGTAATATTCGGCATGCTAATTACATTGCCGGTTGCCAAATTGCATTATCTCTTATAGTTTCCGAGATATGGACTATCGATAATTTACACCATAGCCTCTGCTTCTAACTTGGGCCCAAATTGTAAAATGGTCTTATCTATTGGCGATTTCGTTCCAATTCACATTCCAAGTAATATTCGGCATGCTAATTACATTGCCGGTTGCCAAATTGCATTATCTCTTATAGTTTCCGAGATATGGACTATCGATAATTTACACCTTAGGCTCTGCTTTTAACTTGGGCCCAAATTGTAAAATGGTCTCATCTATTGGCGATTTCGTTCCAATTCACATTCCAAGTAATATTCGGCATGCTAATTACATTGCCGGTTGCCAAATTGCATTATCTCTTATAGTTTCCGAGATATGGACTATCGATAATTTACACCTTAGGCTCTGCTTCTAACTTGGGCCCAAATTGTAAAATGGTCTTATCTATTGGCGATTTCGTTCCAATTCACATTCCAAGTAATATTCGGCATGCTAATTACATTGCCGGTTGCCAAATTGAATTATCTCTTATAGTTTCCGAGATATGGACTATCGATAATTTACACCTTAGGCTCTGCTTTTAACTTGGGCCCAAATTGTAAAATGGTCTTACCTATTGGCGATTTCGTTCCAATTCACATTGCAAGTAATATTCGGCATGCTAATTACATTGCCGGTTGCCAAATTGCATTATCTCTTATAGTTTCCGAGATATGGACTATCGATAATTTATACCTTAGGCTCTGCTTCTAACTTGGGCCCAAATTGTAAAATGGACTTATCTATTGGCGATTTCGTTCCAATTCACATTCCAAGTAATATTCGGCATGCTAATTACATTGCCGGTTGCCAAATTGCATTATCTCTTATAGTTTCCGAGATATGGACTATCGATAATTTACACCTTAGGCTCTGCTTCTAACTTGGGCCCAAATTGTAAAATGGTCTTATCTATTGGCGATTTCGTCCCAATTCACATTCCAAGTGATATTCGGCATGCTAATTACATTGCCGGTTGCGAAATTGCATTATCTCTTATAGTTTCCGAGATATGGACTATCGATAATTTACACCTTAGGCTCTGCTTCTAACTTGGGCCCAAATTGTAAAATGGTCTTATCTATTGGCGATTTCGTTCCAATTCACATTCCAAGTAATATTCGGCATGCTAATTACATTGCCGGTTGCCAAATTGCATTAACTCTTATAGTTTCCGAGATATGGACTATCGATAATTTACACCTTAGGCTCTGCTTCTAACTTGGGCCCAAATTGTAAAATGGTCTTATCTATTGGCGATTTCGTTCCAATTCACATTCCAAGTAATATTCGGCATGCTAATTACATTGCCGGTTGCCAAATTGCATTATCTCTTATAGTTTCCGAGATATGGTCTATCGATAATTTACACCATAGGCTCTGCTTCTAACTTGGGCCCAAATTGTAAAATGGTCTTATCTATTGGCGATTTCGTTCCAATTCACATTCCAAGTAATATTCGGCATGCTAATTACATTGCCGGTTGCCAAATTGCATTATCTCTTATAGTTTCCGAGATATGGACTATCGATAATTTACACCTTAGGCTCTGCTTCTAACTTGGGCCCAAATTGTAAAATGGTCTTATCTATTGGCGATTTCGTTCCAACTCACATTCCAAGTAATATTCGGCATGCTAATTACATTGCCGGTTGCCAAATTGCATTATCTCTTATAGTTTCCGAGATATGGACTATCGATAATTTACACCTTAGGCTCTGCTTCTAACTTGGGCCCAAATTGTAAAATGGTCTTATCAGTTGGCGATTTCGTTCCAATTCACATTCCAAGTAACATTCGGAATGCTAATTACATTGCCGGTTGCCAAATTGCATTATCTCTTATAGTTTCCGAGATATGGACTATCGATAATTTACACCTTAGGCTCTGCTTCTAACTTGGGCCCAAATTGTAAAATGGTCTTATCTATTGGCGATTTAGTTGCAATTCACATTCCAAGTAATATTCGGCATGCTAATTACATTGCCGGTTGCCAAATTGCATTATCTTTTATAGTTTCCGAGATATGGACTATCGATAATTTACACCTTAGGCTCTGCTTCTAACTTGGGCCCAAATTGTAAAATGGTCTTATCTATTGGCGATTTCGTTCCAATTCACATTCCAAGTAATATTCGGCATGCTAATTACATTGCCGGTTGCCAAATTGCATTATCTCTTATAGTTTCCGAGATATGGACTATCGATAATTTACACCTTAGGCTCTGCTTCTAACTTGGGCCCAAATTGTAAAATGGTCTTATCTATTGGCGATTTCGTTCCAATTCACATTCCAAGTAATATTCGGCATGCTAATTACATTGCCGGTTGCCAAATTGCATTATCTCTTATAGTTTCCGAGATATGGACTATCGATAATTTACACCTTAATCTCTGCTTCTAACTTGGGCCCAAATTGTAAAATGGTCTTATCTATTGGCGATTTAGTTGCAATTCACATTCCAAGTAATATTCGGCATGCTAATTACATTGCCGGTTGCCAAATTGCATTATCTCTTATAGTTTCCGAGATATGGACTATCGATAATTTACACCTTAGGCTCTGCTTCTAACTTGGGCCCAAATTGTAAAATGGTCTTATCAATTGGCGATTTCGTTCCAATTCACATTCCAAGTAATATTCGGCATGCTAATTACATTGCCGGTTGCCAAATTGCATTATCTCTTATAGTTTCCGAGATATGGACTATCGATGATTTACACCTTAGGCTCTGCTTCTAACTTGGGCCCAAATTGTAAAATGGTCTTATCTATTGGCGATTTAGTTGCAATTCACATTCCAAGTAATATTCGGCATGCTAATTACATTGCCGGATGCCAAATCGCATTATCTCTTATAGTTTCCGAGATATGGACTATCGATAATTTACACCTTAGGCTCTGCTTCTAACTTGGGCCCAAATTGTAAAATGGTCTTATCTATTGGCGATTTCGTTCCAATTCACATTCCAAGTAATATTCGGCATGCTAATTACATTGCCGGTTGCCAAATTGCATTATCTCTTATAGTTTCCGAGATATGGACTATCGATAATTTACACCTTAGGCTCTGCTTCTAACTTGGGCTCAAATTGTAAAATGGTCTTATTTATTGGCGATTTCGTCCCAATTCACATTCCAAGTGATATTCGGCATGCTAATTACATTGCCGGTTGCGAAATTGCATTATCTCTTATAGTTTCCGAGATATGGACTATCGATAATTTACACCTTAGGCTCTGCTTCTAACTTGAGCCCAAATTGTAAAATGGTCTTATCTATTGGCGATTTCGTTCCAATTCACATTCCAAGTAATATTCGGCATGCTAATTACATTGCCGGTTGCCAAATTGCATTATCTCTTATAGTTTCCGAGATATGGACTATCGATAATTTACACCTTAATCTCTGCTTCTAACTTGGGCCCAAATTGTAAAATGGTCTTATCTATTGGCGATTTAGTTGCAATTCACATTCCAAGTAATATTCGGCATGCTAATTACATTGCCGGTTGCCAAATTGCATTATCTCTTATAGTTTCCGAGATATGGACTATCGATAATTTACACCTTAGGCTCTGCTTCTAACTTGGGCCCAAATTGTAAAATGGTCTTATCTATTGGCGATTTCGTTCCAATTCACATTCCAAGTAATATTCGGCATGCTAATTACATTGCCGGTTGCCAAATTGCATTATCTCTTATAGTTTCCGAGATATGGACTATCGATAATTTACACCTTAGGCTCTGCTTCTAACTTGGGCCCAAATTGTAAAATGGTCTTATCAATTGGCGATTTCGTTCCAATTCACATTTCAAGTAATATTCGGCATGCTAACTACATTGCCGGTTGCCAAATTGCATTATCTCTTATAGTTTCCGAGATATGGACTATCGATAATTTACACCTTAGGCTCTGCTTCTAACTTGGGCCCAAATTGTAAAATGGTCTTATCTATTGGCGATTTAGTTGCAATTCACATTCCAAGTAATATTCGGCATGCTAATTACATTGCCGGTTGCCAAATTGCATTATCTCTTATAGTTTCCGAGATATGGACTATCGATAATTTACACCTTAGGCTCTGCTTCTAACTTGGGCCCAAATTGTAAAATGGTCTTATCTATTGGCGATTTCGTTCCAATTCACATTCCAAGTAATATTCGGCATGCTAATTACATTGCCGGTTGCCAAATTGCATTATCTCTTATAGTTTCCGAGATATGGACTATCGATAATTTACACCTTAGGCTCTGCTTCTAACTTGGGCCCAAATTGTAAAATGGTCTTATCTATTGGCGATTTCGTTCCAATTCACATTCCAAGTAATATTCGGCATGCTAATTACATTGCCGGTTGCCAAATTGCATTCTCTCTTATAGTTTCCGAGATATGGACTATCGATAATTTACACCTTAGGCTCTGCGTCTAACTTGGGCCCAAATTGTAAAATGGTCTTATCTATTGGCGATTTCGTTCCAATTCACACTCCAAGTAATATTCGGCATGCTAATTACATTGCCGGTTGCGAAATTGCATTATCTCTTATAGTTTCCGAAATATGGACTATCGATAATTTACACCTTAGGCTCTGCTTCTAACTTGGGCCCAAATTGTAAAATGGTCTTATCTATTGGCGATTTCGTTCCAATTCACATTCCAAGTAATATTCGGCATGCTAATTACATTGCCGGTTGCCAAATTGCATTATCTCTTATAGTTTCCGAGATATGGACTATCGATAATTTACACCTTAGGCTCTGCTTCTAACTTGGGCCCAAATTGTAAAATGGTCTTATCTATTGGCGATTTCGTCCCAATTCACATTCCAAGTGATATTCGGCATGCTAATTACATTGCCGGTTGCGAAATTGCATTATCTCTTATAGTTTCCGAGATATGGACAATCAATAATTTACACCTTAGGCTCTGCTTCTAACTTGGGCCCAAATTGTAAAATGGTCTTATCTATTGGCGATTTCGTTCCAATTCACATTCCAAGTAATATTCGGCATGCTAATTACATTGCCGGTTGCCAAATTGCATTATCTCTTATAGTTTCCGAGATATGGACTATCGATAATTTACACCTTAGGCTCTGCTTCTAACTTGGGCCCAAATTGTAAAATGGTCTTATCTATTGGCGATTTCGTTCCAATTCACATTCCAAGTAATATTCGGCATGCTAATTACATTGCCGGTTGCCAAATTGCATTATCTCTTATAGTTTCCGAGATATGGACTATCGATAATTTACACCATAGCCTCTGCTTCTAACTTGGGCCCAAATTGTAAAATGGTCTTATCTATTGGCGATTTCGTTCCAATTCACATTCCAAGTAATATTCGGCATGCTAATTACATTGCCGGTTGCCAAATTGCATTATCTCTTATAGTTTCCGAGATATGGACTATCGATAATTTACACCTTAGGCTCTGCTTCTAACTTGGGCCCAAATTGTAAAATGGTCTTATCTATTGGCGATTTCGTTCCAATTCACATTCCAAGTAATATTCGGCATGCTAATTACATTGCCGGTTGCCAAATTGCATTATCTCTTATAGTTTCCGAGATATGGACTATCGATAATTTACACCTTAATCTCTGCTTCTAACTTGGGCCCAAATTGTAAAATGGTCTTATCTATTGGCGATTTAGTTGCAATTCACATTCCAAGTAATATTCGGCATGCTAATTACATTGCCGGTTGCCAAATTGCATTATCTCTTATAGTTTCCGAGATATGGACTATCGATAATTTACACCTTAGGCTCTGCTTCTAACTTGGGCCCAAATTGTAAAATGGTCTTATCAATTGGCGATTTCGTTCCAATTCACATTCCAAGTAATATTCGGCATGCTAATTACATTGCCGGTTGCCAAATTGCATTATCTCTTATAGTTTCCGAGATATGGACTATCGATGATTTACACCTTAGGCTCTGCTTCTAACTTGGGCCCAAATTGTAAAATGGTCTTATCTATTGGCGATTTAGTTGCAATTCACATTCCAAGTAATATTCGGCATGCTAATTACATTGCCGGATGCCAAATCGCATTATCTCTTATAGTTTCCGAGATATGGACTATCGATAATTTACACCTTAGGCTCTGCTTCTAACTTGGGCCCAAATTGTAAAATGGTCTTATCTATTGGCGATTTCGTTCCAATTCACATTCCAAGTAATATTCGGCATGCTAATTACATTGCCGGTTGCCAAATTGCATTATCTCTTATAGTTTCCGAGATATGGACTATCGATAATTTACACCTTAGGCTCTGCTTCTAACTTGGGCTCAAATTGTAAAATGGTCTTATTTATTGGCGATTTCGTCCCAATTCACATTCCAAGTGATATTCGGCATGCTAATTACATTGCCGGTTGCGAAATTGCATTATCTCTTATAGTTTCCGAGATATGGACTATCGATAATTTACACCTTAGGCTCTGCTTCTAACTTGAGCCCAAATTGTAAAATGGTCTTATCTATTGGCGATTTAGTTGCAATTCACATTCCAAGTAATATTCGGCATGCTAATTACATTGCCGGTTGCCAAATTGCATTATCTCTTATAGTTTCCGAGATATGGACTATCGATAATTTACACCTTAGGCTCTGCTTCTAACTTGGGCCCAAATTGTAAAATGGTCTTATCTATTGGCGATTTCGTTCCAATTCACATTCCAAGTAATATTCGGCATGCTAATTACATTGCCGGTTGCCAAATTGCATTATCTCTTATAGTTTCCGAGATATGGACTATCGATAATTTACACCTTAGGCTCTGCTTCTAACTTGGGCCCAAATTGTAAAATGGTCTTATCAATTGGCGATTTCGTTCCAATTCACATTTCAAGTAATATTCGGCATGCTAACTACATTGCCGGTTGCCAAATTGCATTATCTCTTATAGTTTCCGAGATATGGACTATCGATAATTTACACCTTAGGCTCTGCTTCTAACTTGGGCCCAAATTGTAAAATGGTCTTATCTATTGGCGATTTAGTTGCAATTCACATTCCAAGTAATATTCGGCATGCTAATTACATTGCCGGTTGCCAAATTGCATTATCTCTTATAGTTTCCGAGATATGGACTATCGATAATTTACACCTTAGGCTCTGCTTCTAACTTGGGCCCAAATTGTAAAATGGTCTTATCTATTGGCGATTTCGTTCCAATTCACATTCCAAGTAATATTCGGCATGCTAATTACATTGCCGGTTGCCAAATTGCATTATCTCTTATAGTTTCCGAGATATGGACTATCGATAATTTACACCTTAGGCTCTGCTTCTAACTTGGGCCCAAATTGTAAAATGGTCTTATCTATTGGCGATTTCGTTCCAATTCACATTCCAAGTAATATTCGGCATGCTAATTACATTGCCGGTTGCCAAATTGCATTCTCTCTTATAGTTTCCGAGATATGGACTATCGATAATTTACACCTTAGGCCCTGCGTCTAACTTGGGCCCAAATTGTAAAATGGTCTTATCTATTGGCGATTTCGTTCCAATTCACACTCCAAGTAATATTCGGCATGCTAATTACATTGCCGGTTGCGAAATTGCATTATCTCTTATAGTTTCCGAAATATGGACTATCGATAATTTACACCTTAGGCTCTGCTTCTAACTTGGGCCCAAATTGTAAAATGGTCTTATCTATTGGCGATTTCGTTCCAATTCACATTCCAAGTAATATTCGGCATGCTAATTACATTTCCGGTTGCCAAATTGCATTATCTCTTATAGTTTCCGAGATATGGACTATCGATAATTTACACCTTAGGCTCTGCTTCTAACTTGGGCCCAAATTGTAAAATGGTCTTATCTATTGGCGATTTCGTCCCAATTCACATTCCAAGTGATATTCGGCATGCTAATTACATTGCCGGTTGCGAAATTGCATTATCTCTTATAGTTTCCGAGATATGGACAATCAATAATTTACACCTTAGGCTCTGCTTCTAACTTGGGCCCAAATTGTAAAATGGTCTTATCTATTGGCGATTTCGTTCCAATTCACATTCCAAGTAATATTCGGCATGCTAATTACATTGCCGGTTGCCAAATTGCATTATCTCTTATAGTTTCCGAGATATGGACTATCGATAATTTACACCTTAGGCTCTGCTTCTAACTTGGGCCCAAATTGTAAAATGGTCTTATCTATTGGCGATTTCGTTCCAATTCACATTCCAAGTAATATTCGGCATGCTAATTACATTGCCGGTTGCCAAATTGCATTATCTCTTATAGTTTCCGAGATATGGACTATCGATAATTTACACCATAGCCTCTGCTTCTAACTTGGGCCCAAATTGTAAAATGGTCTTATCTATTGGCGATTTCGTTCCAATTCACATTCCAAGTAATATTCGGCATGCTAATTACATTGCCGGTTGCCAAATTGCATTATCTCTTATAGTTTCCGAGATATGGACTATCGATAATTTACACCTTAGGCTCTGCTTTTAACTTGGGCCCAAATTGTAAAATGGTCTCATCTATTGGCGATTTCGTTCCAATTCACATTCCAAGTAATATTCGGCATGCTAATTACATTGCCGGTTGCCAAATTGCATTATCTCTTATAGTTTCCGAGATATGGACTATCGATAATTTACACCTTAGGCTCTGCTTCTAACTTGGGCCCAAATTGTAAAATGGTCTTATCTATTGGCGATTTCGTTCCAATTCACATTCCAAGTAATATTCGGCATGCTAATTACATTGCCGGTTGCCAAATTGAATTATCTCTTATAGTTTCCGAGATATGGACTATCGATAATTTACACCTTAGGCTCTGCTTTTAACTTGGGCCCAAATTGTAAAATGGTCTTACCTATTGGCGATTTCGTTCCAATTCACATTCCAAGTAATATTCGGCATGCTAATTACATTGCCGGTTGCCAAATTGCATTATCTCTTATAGTTTCCGAGATATGGACTATCGATAATTTATACCTTAGGCTCTGCTTCTAACTTGGGCCCAAATTGTAAAATGGACTTATCTATTGGCGATTTCGTTCCAATTCACATTCCAAGTAATATTCGGCATGCTAATTACATTGCCGGTTGCCAAATTGCATTATCTCTTATAGTTTCCGAGATATGGACTATCGATAATTTACACCTTAGGCTCTGCTTCTAACTTGGGCCCAAATTGTAAAATGGTCTTATCTATTGGCGATTTCGTTCCAATTCACATTCCAAGTAATATTCGGCATGCTAATTACATTGCCGGTTGCCAAATTGCATTATCTCTTATAGTTTCCGAGATATGGACTATCGATAATTTACACCTTAATCTCTGCTTCTAACTTGGGCCCAAATTGTAAAATGGTCTTATCTATTGGCGATTTAGTTGCAATTCACATTCCAAGTAATATTCGGCATGCTAATTACATTGCCGGTTGCCAAATTGCATTATCTCTTATAGTTTCCGAGATATGGACTATCGATAATTTACACCTTAGGCTCTGCTTCTAACTTGGGCCCAAATTGTAAAATGGTCTTATCAATTGGCGATTTCGTTCCAATTCACATTCCAAGTAATATTCGGCATGCTAATTACGTTGCCGGTTGCCAAATTGCATTATCTCTTATAGTTTCCGAGATATGGACTATCGATGATTTACACCTTAGGCTCTGCTTCTAACTTGGGCCCAAATTGTAAAATGGTCTTATCTATTGGCGATTTAGTTGCAATTCACATTCCAAGTAATATTCGGCATGCTAATTACATTGCCGGATGCCAAATCGCATTATCTCTTATAGTTTCCGAGATATGGACTATCGATAATTTACACCATAGGCTCTGCTTCTAACTTGGGCCCAAATTGTAAAATGGTCTTATCTATTGGCGATTTCGTTCCAATTCACATTCCAAGTAATATTCGGCATGCTAATTACATTGCCGGTTGCCAAATTGCATTATCTCTTATAGTTTCCGAGATATGGACTATCGATAATTTACACCTTAGGCTCTGCTTCTAACTTGGGCTCAAATTGTAAAATGGTCTTATTTATTGGCGATTTCGTCCCAATTCACATTCCAAGTGATATTCGGCATGCTAATTACATTGCCGGTTGCGAAATTGCATTATCTCTTATAGTTTCCGAGATATGGACTATCGATAATTTACACCTTAGGCTCTGCTTCTAACTTGAGCCCAAATTGTAAAATGGTCTTATCTATTGGCGATTTCGTTCCAATTCACATTCCAAGTAATATTCGGCATGCTAATTACATTGCCGGTTGCCAAATTGCATTATCTCTTATAGTTTCCGAGATATGGACTATCGATAATTTACACCTTAATCTCTGCTTCTAACTTGGGCCCAAATTGTAAAATGGTCTTATCTATTGGCGATTTAGTTGCAATTCACATTCCAAGTAATATTCGGCATGCTAATTACATTGCCGGTTGCCAAATTGCATTATCTCTTATAGTTTCCGAGATATGGACTATCGATAATTTACACCTTAGGCTCTGCTTCTAACTTGGGCCCAAATTGTAAAATGGTCTTATCTATTGGCGATTTCGTTCCAATTCACATTCCAAGTAATATTCGGCATGCTAATTACATTGCCGGTTGCCAAATTGCATTATCTCTTATAGTTTCCGAGATATGGACTATCGATAATTTACACCTTAGGCTCTGCTTCTAACTTGGGCCCAAATTGTAAAATGGTCTTATCAATTGGCGATTTCGTTCCAATTCACATTCCAAGTAATATTCGGCATGCTAATTACATTGCCGGTTGCCAAATTGCATTATCTCTTATAGTTTCCGAGATATGGACTATCGATAATTTACACCTTAGGCTCTGCTTCTAACTTGGGCCCAAATTGTAAAATGGTCTTATCTATTGGCGATTTAGTTGCAATTCACATTCCAAGTAATATTCGGCATGCTAATTACATTGCCGGTTGCCAAATTGCATTATCTCTTATAGTTTCCGAGATATGGACTATCGATAATTTACACCTTAGGCTCTGCTTCTAACTTGGGCCCAAATTGTAAAATGGTCTTATCTATTGGCGATTTCGTTCCAATTCACATTCCAAGTAATATTCGGCATGCTAATTACATTGCCGGTTGCCAAATTGCATTATCTCTTATAGTTTCCGAGATATGGACTATCGATAATTTACACCTTAGGCTCTGCTTCTAACTTGGGCCCAAATTGTAAAATGGTCTTATCTATTGGCGATTTCGTTCCAATTCACATTCCAAGTAATATTCGGCATGCTAATTACATTGCCGGTTGCCAAATTGCATTCTCTCTTATAGTTTCCGAGATATGGACTATCGATAATTTACACCTTAGGCTCTGCGTCTAACTTGGGCCCAAATTGTAAAATGGTCTTATCTATTGGCGATTTCGTTCCAATTCACACTCCAAGTAATATTCGGCATGCTAATTACATTGCCGGTTGCGAAATTGCATTATCTCTTATAGTTTCCGAGATATGGACTATCGATAATTTACACCTTAGGCTCTGCTTCTAACTTGGGCCCAAATTGTAAAATGGTCTTATCTATTGGCGATTTCGTTCCAATTCACATTCCAAGTAATATTCGGCATGCTAATTACATTGCCGGTTGCCAAATTGCATTATCTCTTATAGTTTCCGAGATATGGACTATCGATAATTTACACCTTAGGCTCTGCTTCTAACTTGGGCCCAAATTGTAAAATGGTCTTATCTATTGGCGATTTCGTTCCAATTCACATTCCAAGTAATATTCGGCATGCTAATTACATTGCCGGTTGCCAAATTGCATCATCTCTTATAGTTTCCGAGATATGGACTATCGATAATTTACACCTTAGGCTCTGCTTCTAACTTGGGCCCAAATTGTTAAATGGTCTTATCTATTGGCGATTTCGTCCCAATTCACATTCCAAGTGATATTCGGCATGCTAATTACATTGCCGGTTGCCAAATTGCATTATCTCTTATAGTTTCCGAGATATGGACTATCGATAATTTACACCTTAGGCTCTGCTTCTAACTTGGGCCCAAATTGTAAAATGGTCTTATCTATTGGCGATTTCGTTCCAATTCACATTCCAAGTAATATTCGGCATGCTAATTACATTGCCGGTTGCCAAATTGCATTATCTCTTATAGTTTCCGAGATATGGACTATCAATAATTTACACCTTAGGCTCTGCTTCTAACTTGGGCCCAAATTGTAAAATGGTCTTATCTATTGACGATTTCGTTCCAATTCACAATCCAAGTAATATTCGGCATGCTAATTACATTGCCGGTTGCCAAATTGCATTATCTCTTATAGTTTCCGAGATATGGACTATCGATAATTTACACCTTAGGCTCTGCTTCTAACTTGGGCCCAAATTGTAAAATGGCCTTATCTATTGGCGATTTCGTCCCAATTCACATTCCAAGTAATATTCGGCATGCTAATTACATTGCCGGTTGCGAAATTGCATTATCTCTTATAGTTTCAGAGATATGGACTATCGATAATTTACACCTTAGGCTCTGCTTCTAACTTGGGCCCAAATTGTAAAATGGCCTTATCTATTGGCAATTTCGTTCCAATTCACATTCCAAGTAATATTCGGCATGCTAATTACATTGCCGGTTGCCAAATTGCATTATCTCTTATAGTTTCCGAGATATGGACTATCGATAATTTACACCTTAGGCTCTGCTTCTAACTTGGGCCCAAATTGTAAAATGGCCTTATCTATTGGCGATTTCGTTCCAATTCACATTCCAAGTAATATTCGGCATGCTAATTACATTGCCGGTTGCCAAATTGCATTAACTCTTATAGTTTCCGAGATATGGACTATCGATAATTTACACCTTAGGCTCTGCTTCTAACTTGGGCCCAAATTGTAAAATGGTCTTATCTATTGGCGATTTCGTTCCAATTCACATTCCAAGTAATATTCGGCATGCTAATTACATTGCCGGTTGCCAAATTGCATTATCTCTTATAGTTTGCGAGATATGGACTATCGATAATTTACACCATAGGCTCTGCTTCTAACTTGGGCCCAAATTGTAAAATGGTCTTATCTATTGGCGATTTCGTTCCAATTCACATTCCAAGTAATATTCGGCATGCTAATTACATTGCCGGTTGCCAAATTGCATTATCTCTTATAGTTTCCGAGATATGGACTATCGATAATTTACACCTTAGGCTCTGCTTCTAACTTGGGCCCAAATTGTAAAATGGTCTTATCTATTGGCGATTTCGTTCCAACTCACATTCCAAGTAATATTCGGCATGCTAATTACATTGCCGGTTGCCAAATTGCATTATCTCTTATAGTTTCCGAGATATGGACTATCGATAATTTACACCTTAGGCTCTGCTTCTAACTTGGGCCCAAATTGTAAAATGGTCTTATCTATTGGCGATTTCGTTCCAATTCACATTCCAAGTAATATTCGGCATGCTAATTACATTGCCGGTTGCCAAATTGAATTATCTCTTATAGTTTCCGAGATATGGACTATCGATAATTTACACCTTGGGCTCTGCTTCTAACTTGGGCCCAAATTGTAAAATGGTCTTACCTATTGGCGATTTCGTTCCAATTCACATTGCAAGTAATATTCGGCATGCTAATTACATTGCCGGTTGCCAAATTGCATTATCTCTTATAGTTTCCGAGATATGGACTATCGATAATTTACACCTAAGGCTCTGCTTCTAACTTGGGCCCAAATTGTAAAATGGTCTTATCTATTGGCGATTTCGTTCCAATTCACATTCCAAGTAATATTCGGCATGCTAATTACATTGCCGGTTGCCAAATTGCATTATCTCTTATAGTTTCCGAGATATGGACTATCGATAATTTACACCTTAGGCTCTGCTTCTAACTTGGGCCCAAATTGTAAAATGGTCTTATCTATTGGCGATTTCGTCCCAATTCACATTCCAAGTGATATTCGGCATGCTAATTACATTGCCGGTTGCGAAATTGCATTATCTCTTATAGTTTCCGAGATATGGACTATCGATAATTTACACCTTAGGCTCTGCTTCTAACTTGGGCCCAAATTGTAAAATGGTCTTATCTATTGGCGATTTCGTTCCAATTCACATTCCAAGTAATATTCGGCATGCTAATTACATTGCCGGTTGCCAAATTGCATTATCTCTTATAGTTTCCGAGATATGGACTATCGATAATTTACACCTTAGGCTCTGCTTCTAACTTGGGCCCAAATTGTAAAATGGTCTTATCTATTGGCGATTTAGTTGCAATTCACATTTCAAGTAATATTCGGCATGCTAATTACATTGCCGGTTGCCAAATTGCATTATCTCTTATAGTTTCCGAAATATGGACTATCGATAATTTACACCTTAGGCTCTGCTTCTAACTTGGGCCCAAATTGTAAAATGGTCTTATCTATTGGCGAATTCGTTCCAATTCACATTCCAAGTAATATTCGGCATGCTAATTACATTGCCGGTTGCCAAATTGCATTATCTCTTATAGTTTCCGAGATATGGACTATCGATAATTTACACCTTAGGCTCTGCTTCTAACTTGGGCCCAAATTGTAAAATGGTCTTATCTATTGGCGATTTCGTTCCAATTCACATTCCAAGTAATATTCGGCATGCTAATTACATTGCCGGTTGCCAAATTGCATTATCTCTTATAGTTTCCGAGATATGGACAATCAATAATTTACACCTTAGGCTCTGCTTCTAACTTGGGCCCAAATTGTAAAATGGTCTTATCTATTGGCGATTTCGTTCCAATTCACATTCCAAGTAATATTCGGCATGCTAATTACATTGCCGGTTGCCAAATTGCATTATCTCTTATAGTTTCCGAGATATGGACTATCGATAATTTACACCTTAGGCTCTGCTTCTAACTTGGGCCCAAATTGTAAAATGGTCTTATCTATTGGCGATTTCGTTCCAATTCACATTCCAAGTAATATTCGGCATGCTAATTACATTGCCGGTTGCCAAATTGCATTATCTCTTATAGTTTCCGAGATATGGACTATCGATAATTTACACCATAGCCTCTGCTTCTAACTTGGGCCCAAATTGTAAAATGGTCTTATCTATTGGCGATTTCGTTCCAATTCACATTCCAAGTAATATTCGGCATGCTAATTACATTGCCGGTTGCCAAATTGCATTATCTCTTATAGTTTCCGAGATATGGACTATCGATAATTTACACCTTAGGCTCTGCTTTTAACTTGGGCCCAAATTGTAAAATGGTCTCATCTATTGGCGATTTCGTTCCAATTCACATTCCAAGTAATATTCGGCATGCTAATTACATTGCCGGTTGCCAAATTGCATTATCTCTTATAGTTTCCGAGATATGGACTATCGATAATTTACACCTTAGGCTCTGCTTCTAACTTGGGCCCAAATTGTAAAATGGTCTTATCTATTGGCGATTTCGTTCCAATTCACATTCCAAGTAATATTCGGCATGCTAATTACATTGCCGGTTGCCAAATTGAATTATCTCTTATAGTTTCCGAGATATGGACTATCGATAATTTACACCTTAGGCTCTGCTTTTAACTTGGGCCCAAATTGTAAAATGGTCTTACCTATTGGCGATTTCGTTCCAATTCACATTGCAAGTAATATTCGGCATGCTAATTACATTGCCGGTTGCCAAATTGCATTATCTCTTATAGTTTCCGAGATATGGACTATCGATAATTTATACCTTAGGCTCTGCTTCTAACTTGGGCCCAAATTGTAAAATGGACTTATCTATTGGCGATTTCGTTCCAATTCACATTCCAAGTAATATTCGGCATGCTAATTACATTGCCGGTTGCCAAATTGCATTATCTCTTATAGTTTCCGAGATATGGACTATCGATAATTTACACCTTAGGCTCTGCTTCTAACTTGGGCCCAAATTGTAAAATGGTCTTATCTATTGGCGATTTCGTCCCAATTCACATTCCAAGTGATATTCGGCATGCTAATTACATTGCCGGTTGCGAAATTGCATTATCTCTTATAGTTTCCGAGATATGGACTATCGATAATTTACACCTTAGGCTCTGCTTCTAACTTGGGCCCAAATTGTAAAATGGTCTTATCTATTGGCGATTTCGTTCCAATTCACATTCCAAGTAATATTCGGCATGCTAATTACATTGCCGGTTGCCAAATTGCATTAACTCTTATAGTTTCCGAGATATGGACTATCGATAATTTACACCTTAGGCTCTACTTCTAACTTGGGCCCAAATTGTAAAATGGTCTTATCTATTGGCGATTTCGTTCCAATTCACATTCCAAGTAATATTCGGCATGCTAATTACATTGCCGGTTGCCAAATTGCATTATCTCTTATAGTTTCCGAGATATGGTCTATCGATAATTTACACCATAGGCTCTGCTTCTAACTTGGGCCCAAATTGTAAAATGGTCTTATCTATTGGCGATTTCGTTCCAATTCACATTCCAAGTAATATTCGGCATGCTAATTACATTGCCGGTTGCCAAATTGCATTATCTCTTATAGTTTCCGAGATATGGACTATCGATAATTTACACCTTAGGCTCTGCTTCTAACTTGGGCCCAAATTGTAAAATGGTCTTATCTATTGGCGATTTCGTTCCAACTCACATTCCAAGTAATATTCGGCATGCTAATTACATTGCCGGTTGCCAAATTGCATTATCTCTTATAGTTTCCGAGATATGGACTATCGATAATTTACACCTTAGGCTCTGCTTCTAACTTGGGCCCAAATTGTAAAATGGTCTTATCAGTTGGCGATTTCGTTCCAATTCACATTCCAAGTAATATTCGGAATGCTAATTACATTGCCGGTTGCCAAATTGCATTATCTCTTATAGTTTCCGAGATATGGACTATCGATAATTTACACCTTAGGCTCTGCTTCTAACTTGGGCCCAAATTGTAAAATGGTCTTATCTATTGGCGATTTAGTTGCAATTCACATTCCAAGTAATATTCGGCATGCTAATTACATTGCCGGTTGCCAAATTGCATTATCTTTTATAGTTTCCGAGATATGGACTATCGATAATTTACACCTTAGGCTCTGCTTCTAACTTGGGCCCAAATTGTAAAATGGTCTTATCTATTGGCGATTTCGTTCCAATTCACATTCCAAGTAATATTCGGCATGCTAATTACATTGCCGGTTGCCAAATTGCATTATCTCTTATAGTTTCCGAGATATGGACTATCGATAATTTACACCTTAGGCTCTGCTTCTAACTTGGGCCCAAATTGTAAAATGGTCTTATCTATTGGCGATTTCGTTCCAATTCACATTCCAAGTAATATTCGGCATGCTAATTACATTGCCGGTTGCCAAATTGCATTATCTCTTATAGTTTCCGAGATATGGACTATCGATAATTTACACCTTAATCTCTGCTTCTAACTTGGGCCCAAATTGTAAAATGGTCTTATCTATTGGCGATTTAGTTGCAATTCACATTCCAAGTAATATTCGGCATGCTAATTACATTGCCGGTTGCCAAATTGCATTATCTCTTATAGTTTCCGAGATATGGACTATCGATAATTTACACCTTAGGCTCTGCTTCTAACTTGGGCCCAAATTGTAAAATGGTCTTATCAATTGGCGATTTCGTTCCAATTCACATTCCAAGTAATATTCGGCATGCTAATTACATTGCCGGTTGCCAAATTGCATTATCTCTTATAGTTTCCGAGATATGGACTATCGATGATTTACACCTTAGGCTCTGCTTCTAACTTGGGCCCAAATTGTAAAATGGTCTTATCTATTGGCGATTTAGTTGCAATTCACATTCCAAGTAATATTCGGCATGCTAATTACATTGCCGGATGCCAAATCGCATTATCTCTTATAGTTTCCGAGATATGGACTATCGATAATTTACACCTTAGGCTCTGCTTCTAACTTGGGCCCAAATTGTAAAATGGTCTTATCTATTGGCGATTTCGTTCCAATTCACATTCCAAGTAATATTCGGCATGCTAATTACATTGCCGGTTGCCAAATTGCATTATCTCTTATAGTTTCCGAGATATGGACTATCGATAATTTACACCTTAGGCTCTGCTTCTAACTTGGGCTCAAATTGTAAAATGGTCTTATTTATTGGCGATTTCGTCCCAATTCACATTCCAAGTGATATTCGGCATGCTAATTACATTGCCGGTTGCGAAATTGCATTATCTCTTATAGTTTCCGAGATATGGACTATCGATAATTTACACCTTAGGCTCTGCTTCTAACTTGAGCCCAAATTGTAAAATGGTCTTATCTATTGGCGATTTCGTTCCAATTCACATTCCAAGTAATATTCGGCATGCTAATTACATTGCCGGTTGCCAAATTGCATTATCTCTTATAGTTTCCGAGATATGGACTATCGATAATTTACACCTTAATCTCTGCTTCTAACTTGGGCCCAAATTGTAAAATGGTCTTATCTATTGGCGATTTAGTTGCAATTCACATTCCAAGTAATATTCGGCATGCTAATTACATTGCCGGTTGCCAAATTGCATTATCTCTTATAGTTTCCGAGATATGGACTATCGATAATTTACACCTTAGGCTCTGCTTCTAACTTGGGCCCAAATTGTAAAATGGTCTTATCTATTGGCGATTTCGTTCCAATTCACATTCCAAGTAATATTCGGCATGCTAATTACATTGCCGGTTGCCAAATTGCATTATCTCTTATAGTTTCCGAGATATGGACTATCGATAATTTACACCTTAGGCTCTGCTTCTAACTTGGGCCCAAATTGTAAAATGGTCTTATCAATTGGCGATTTCGTTCCAATTCACATTTCAAGTAATATTCGGCATGCTAACTACATTGCCGGTTGCCAAATTGCATTATCTCTTATAGTTTCCGAGATATGGACTATCGATAATTTACACCTTAGGCTCTGCTTCTAACTTGGGCCCAAATTGTAAAATGGTCTTATCTATTGGCGATTTAGTTGCAATTCACATTCCAAGTAATATTCGGCATGCTAATTACATTGCCGGTTGCCAAATTGCATTATCTCTTATAGTTTCCGAGATATGGACTATCGATAATTTACACCTTAGGCTCTGCTTCTAACTTGGGCCCAAATTGTAAAATGGTCTTATCTATTGGCGATTTCGTTCCAATTCACATTCCAAGTAATATTCGGCATGCTAATTACATTGCCGGTTGCCAAATTGCATTATCTCTTATAGTTTCCGAGATATGGACTATCGATAATTTACACCTTAGGCTCTGCTTCTAACTTGGGCCCAAATTGTAAAATGGTCTTATCTATTGGCGATTTCGTTCCAATTCACATTCCAAGTAATATTCGGCATGCTAATTACATTGCCGGTTGCCAAATTGCATTCTCTCTTATAGTTTCCGAGATATGGACTATCGATAATTTACACCTTAGGCTCTGCGTCTAACTTGGGCCCAAATTGTAAAATGGTCTTATCTATTGGCGATTTCGTTCCAATTCACATTCCAAGTAATATTCGGCATGCTAATTACATTGCCGGTTGCCAAATTGCATTATCTCTTATAGTTTCCGAGATATGGACTATCGATAATTTACACCATAGCCTCTGCTTCTAACTTGGGCCCAAATTGTAAAATGGTCTTATCTATTGGCGATTTCGTTCCAATTCACATTCCAAGTAATATTCGGCATGCTAATTACATTGCCGGTTGCCAAATTGCATTATCTCTTATAGTTTCCGAGATATGGACTATCGATAATTTACACCTTAGGCTCTGCTTTTAACTTGGGCCCAAATTGTAAAATGGTCTCATCTATTGGCGATTTCGTTCCAATTCACATTCCAAGTAATATTCGGCATGCTAATTACATTGCCGGTTGCCAAATTGCATTATCTCTTATAGTTTCCGAGATATGGACTATCGATAATTTACACCTTAGGCTCTGCTTCTAACTTGGGCCCAAATTGTAAAATGGTCTTATCTATTGGCGATTTCGTTCCAATTCACATTCCAAGTAATATTCGGCATGCTAATTACATTGCCGGTTGCCAAATTGAATTATCTCTTATAGTTTCCGAGATATGGACTATCGATAATTTACACCTTAATCTCTGCTTCTAACTTGGGCCCAAATTGTAAAATGGTCTTATCTATTGGCGATTTAGTTGCAATTCACATTCCAAGTAATATTCGGCATGCTAATTACATTGCCGGTTGCCAAATTGCATTATCTCTTATAGTTTCCGAGATATGGACTATCGATAATTTACACCTTAGGCTCTGCTTCTAACTTGGGCCCAAATTGTAAAATGGTCTTATCTATTGGCGATTTCGTTCCAATTCACATTCCAAGTAATATTCGGCATGCTAATTACATTGCCGGTTGCCAAATTGCATTATCTCTTATAGTTTCCGAGATATGGACTATCGATAATTTACACCTTAGGCTCTGCTTCTAACTTGGGCCCAAATTGTAAAATGGTCTTATCAATTGGCGATTTCGTTCCAATTCACATTTCAAGTAATATTCGGCATGCTAACTACATTGCCGGTTGCCAAATTGCATTATCTCTTATAGTTTCCGAGATATGGACTATCGATAATTTACACCTTAGGCTCTGCTTCTAACTTGGGCCCAAATTGTAAAATGGTCTTATCTATTGGCGATTTAGTTGCAATTCACATTCCAAGTAATATTCGGCATGCTAATTACATTGCCGGTTGCCAAATTGCATTATCTCTTATAGTTTCCGAGATATGGACTATCGATAATTTACACCTTAGGCTCTGCTTCTAACTTGGGCCCAAATTGTAAAATGGTCTTATCTATTGGCGATTTCGTTCCAATTCACATTCCAAGTAATATTCGGCATGCTAATTACATTGCCGGTTGCCAAATTGCATTATCTCTTATAGTTTCCGAGATATGGACTATCGATAATTTACACCTTAGGCTCTGCTTCTAACTTGGGCCCAAATTGTAAAATGGTCTTATCTATTGGCGATTTCGTTCCAATTCACATTCCAAGTAATATTCGGCATGCTAATTACATTGCCGGTTGCCAAATTGCATTCTCTCTTATAGTTTCCGAGATATGGACTATCGATAATTTACACCTTAGGCTCTGCGTCTAACTTGGGCCCAAATTGTAAAATGGTCTTATCTATTGGCGATTTCGTTCCAATTCACACTCCAAGTAATATTCGGCATGCTAATTACATTGCCGGTTGCGAAATTGCATTATCTCTTATAGTTTCCGAAATATGGACTATCGATAATTTACACCTTAGGCTCTGCTTCTAACTTGGGCCCAAATTGTAAAATGGTCTTATCTATTGGCGATTTCGTTCCAATTCACATTCCAAGTAATATTCGGCATGCTAATTACATTGCCGGTTGCCAAATTGCATTATCTCTTATAGTTTCCGAGATATGGACTATCGATAATTTACACCTTAGGCTCTGCTTCTAACTTGGGCCCAAATTGTAAAATGGTCTTATCTATTGGCGATTTCGTCCCAATTCACATTCCAAGTGATATTCGGCATGCTAATTACATTGCCGGTTGCGAAATTGCATTATCTCTTATAGTTTCCGAGATATGGACAATCAATAATTTACACCTTAGGCTCTGCTTCTAACTTGGGCCCAAATTGTAAAATGGTCTTATCTATTGGCGATTTCGTTCCAATTCACATTCCAAGTAATATTCGGCATGCTAATTACATTGCCGGTTGCCAAATTGCATTATCTCTTATAGTTTCCGAGATATGGACTATCGATAATTTACACCTTAGGCTCTGCTTCTAACTTGGGCCCAAATTGTAAAATGGTCTTATCTATTGGCGATTTCGTTCCAATTCACATTCCAAGTAATATTCGGCATGCTAATTACATTGCCGGTTGCCAAATTGCATTATCTCTTATAGTTTCCGAGATATGGACTATCGATAATTTACACCATAGCCTCTGCTTCTAACTTGGGCCCAAATTGTAAAATGGTCTTATCTATTGGCGATTTCGTTCCAATTCACATTCCAAGTAATATTCGGCATGCTAATTACATTGCCGGTTGCCAAATTGCATTATCTCTTATAGTTTCCGAGATATGGACTATCGATAATTTACACCTTAGGCTCTGCTTTTAACTTGGGCCCAAATTGTAAAATGGTCTCATCTATTGGCGATTTCGTTCCAATTCACATTCCAAGTAATATTCGGCATGCTAATTACATTGCCGGTTGCCAAATTGCATTATCTCTTATAGTTTCCGAGATATGGACTATCGATAATTTACACCTTAGGCTCTGCTTCTAACTTGGGCCCAAATTGTAAAATGGTCTTATCTATTGGCGATTTCGTTCCAATTCACATTCCAAGTAATATTCGGCATGCTAATTACATTGCCGGTTGCCAAATTGAATTATCTCTTATAGTTTCCGAGATATGGACTATCGATAATTTACACCTTAGGCTCTGCTTTTAACTTGGGCCCAAATTGTAAAATGGTCTTACCTATTGGCGATTTCGTTCCAATTCACATTCCAAGTAATATTCGGCATGCTAATTACATTGCCGGTTGCCAAATTGCATTATCTCTTATAGTTTCCGAGATATGGACTATCGATAATTTATACCTTAGGCTCTGCTTCTAACTTGGGCCCAAATTGTAAAATGGACTTATCTATTGGCGATTTCGTTCCAATTCACATTCCAAGTAATATTCGGCATGCTAATTACATTGCCGGTTGCCAAATTGCATTATCTCTTATAGTTTCCGAGATATGGACTATCGATAATTTACACCTTAGGCTCTGCTTCTAACTTGGGCCCAAATTGTAAAATGGTCTTATCTATTGGCGATTTCGTTCCAATTCACATTCCAAGTAATATTCGGCATGCTAATTACATTGCCGGTTGCCAAATTGCATTATCTCTTATAGTTTCCGAGATATGGACTATCGATAATTTACACCTTAATCTCTGCTTCTAACTTGGGCCCAAATTGTAAAATGGTCTTATCTATTGGCGATTTAGTTGCAATTCACATTCCAAGTAATATTCGGCATGCTAATTACATTGCCGGTTGCCAAATTGCATTCTCTCTTATAGTTTCCGAGATATGGACTATCGATAATTTACACCTTAGGCTCTGCGTCTAACTTGGGCCCAAATTGTAAAATGGTCTTATCTATTGGCGATTTCGTTCCAATTCACACTCCAAGTAATATTCGGCATGCTAATTACATTGCCGGTTGCGAAATTGCATTATCTCTTATAGTTTCCGAAATATGGACTATCGATAATTTACACCTTAGGCTCTGCTTCTAACTTGGGCCCAAATTGTAAAATGGTCTTATCTATTGGCGATTTCGTTCCAATTCACATTCCAAGTAATATTCGGCATGCTAATTACATTGCCGGTTGCCAAATTGCATTATCTCTTATAGTTTCCGAGATATGGACTATCGATAATTTACACCTTAGGCTCTGCTTCTAACTTGGGCCCAAATTGTAAAATGGTCTTATCTATTGGCGATTTCGTCCCAATTCACATTCCAAGTGATATTCGGCATGCTAATTACATTGCCGGTTGCGAAATTGCATTATCTCTTATAGTTTCCGAGATATGGACAATCAATAATTTACACCTTAGGCTCTGCTTCTAACTTGGGCCCAAATTGTAAAATGGTCTTATCTATTGGCGATTTCGTTCCAATTCACATTCCAAGTAATATTCGGCATGCTAATTACATTGCCGGTTGCCAAATTGCATTATCTCTTATAGTTTCCGAGATATGGACTATCGATAATTTACACCTTAGGCTCTGCTTCTAACTTGGGCCCAAATTGTAAAATGGTCTTATCTATTGGCGATTTCGTTCCAATTCACATTCCAAGTAATATTCGGCATGCTAATTACATTGCCGGTTGCCAAATTGCATTATCTCTTATAGTTTCCGAGATATGGACTATCGATAATTTACACCATAGCCTCTGCTTCTAACTTGGGCCCAAATTGTAAAATGGTCTTATCTATTGGCGATTTCGTTCCAATTCACATTCCAAGTAATATTCGGCATGCTAATTACATTGCCGGTTGCCAAATTGCATTATCTCTTATAGTTTCCGAGATATGGACTATCGATAATTTACACCTTAGGCTCTGCTTTTAACTTGGGCCCAAATTGTAAAATGGTCTCATCTATTGGCGATTTCGTTCCAATTCACATTCCAAGTAATATTCGGCATGCTAATTACATTGCCGGTTGCCAAATTGCATTATCTCTTATAGTTTCCGAGATATGGACTATCGATAATTTACACCTTAGGCTCTGCTTCTAACTTGGGCCCAAATTGTAAAATGGTCTTATCTATTGGCGATTTCGTTCCAATTCACATTCCAAGTAATATTCGGCATGCTAATTACATTGCCGGTTGCCAAATTGCATTATCTCTTATAGTTTCCGAGATATGGACTATCGATAATTTACACCTTAGGCTCTGCTTTTAACTTGGGCCCAAATTGTAAAATGGTCTCATCTATTGGCGATTTCGTTCCAATTCACATTCCAAGTAATATTCGGCATGCTAATTACATTGCCGGTTGCCAAATTGCATTATCTCTTATAGTTTCCGAGATATGGACTATCGATAATTTACACCTTAGGCTCTGCTTCTAACTTGGGCCCAAATTGTAAAATGGTCTTATCTATTGGCGATTTCGTTCCAATTCACATTCCAAGTAATATTCGGCATGCTAATTACATTGCCGGTTGCCAAATTGAATTATCTCTTATAGTTTCCGAGATATGGACTATCGATAATTTACACCTTAGGCTCTGCTTTTAACTTGGGCCCAAATTGTAAAATGGTCTTACCTATTGGCGATTTCGTTCCAATTCACATTCCAAGTAATATTCGGCATGCTAATTACATTGCCGGTTGCCAAATTGCATTATCTCTTATAGTTTCCGAGATATGGACTATCGATAATTTATACCTTAGGCTCTGCTTCTAACTTGGGCCCAAATTGTAAAATGGACTTATCTATTGGCGATTTCGTTCCAATTCACATTCCAAGTAATATTCGGCATGCTAATTACATTGCCGGTTGCCAAATTGCATTATCTCTTATAGTTTCCGAGATAAGGACTATCGATAATTTACACCTTAGGCTCTGCTTCTAACTTGGGCCCAAATTGTAAAATGGTCTTATCTATTGGCGATTTCGTTCCAATTCACATTCCAAGTAATATTCGGCATGCTAATTACATTGCCGGTTGCCAAATTGCATTATCTCTTATAGTTTCCGAGATATGGACTATCGATAATTTACACCTTAATCTCTGCTTCTAACTTGGGCCCAAATTGTAAAATGGTCTTATCTATTGGCGATTTAGTTGCAATTCACATTCCAAGTAATATTCGGCATGCTAATTACATTGCCGGTTGCCAAATTGCATTCTCTCTTATAGTTTCCGAGATATGGACTATCGATAATTTACACCTTAGGCTCTGCGTCTAACTTGGGCCCAAATTGTAAAATGGTCTTATCTATTGGCGATTTCGTTCCAATTCACACTCCAAGTAATATTCGGCATGCTAATTACATTGCCGGTTGCGAAATTGCATTATCTCTTATAGTTTCCGAAATATGGACTATCGATAATTTACACCTTAGGCTCTGCTTCTAACTTGGGCCCAAATTGTAAAATGGTCTTATCTATTGGCGATTTCGTTCCAATTCACATTCCAAGTAATATTCGGCATGCTAATTACATTGCCGGTTGCCAAATTGCATTATCTCTTATAGTTTCCGAGATATGGACTATCGATAATTTACACCTTAGGCTCTGCTTCTAACTTGGGCCCAAATTGTAAAATGGTCTTATCTATTGGCGATTTCGTCCCAATTCACATTCCAAGTGATATTCGGCATGCTAATTACATTGCCGGTTGCGAAATTGCATTATCTCTTATAGTTTCCGAGATATGGACAATCAATAATTTACACCTTAGGCTCTGCTTCTAACTTGGGCCCAAATTGTAAAATGGTCTTATCTATTGGCGATTTCGTTCCAATTCACATTCCAAGTAATATTCGGCATGCTAATTACATTGCCGGTTGCCAAATTGCATTATCTCTTATAGTTTCCGAGATATGGACTATCGATAATTTACACCTTAGGCTCTGCTTCTAACTTGGGCCCAAATTGTAAAATGGTCTTATCTATTGGCGATTTCGTTCCAATTCACATTCCAAGTAATATTCGGCATGCTAATTACATTGCCGGTTGCCAAATTGCATTATCTCTTATAGTTTCCGAGATATGGACTATCGATAATTTACACCATAGCCTCTGCTTCTAACTTGGGCCCAAATTGTAAAATGGTCTTATCTATTGGCGATTTCGTTCCAATTCACATTCCAAGTAATATTCGGCATGCTAATTACATTGCCGGTTGCCAAATTGCATTATCTCTTATAGTTTCCAAGATATGGACTATCGATAATTTACACCTTAGGCTCTGCTTTTAACTTGGGCCCAAATTGTAAAATGGTCTCATCTATTGGCGATTTCGTTCCAATTCACATTCCAAGTAATATTCGGCATGCTAATTACATTGCCGGTTGCCAAATTGCATTATCTCTTATAGTTTCCGAGATATGGACTATCGATAATTTACACCTTAGGCTCTGCTTCTAACTTGGGCCCAAATTGTAAAATGGTCTTATCTATTGGCGATTTCGTTCCAATTCACATTCCAAGTAATATTCGGCATGCTAATTACATTGCCGGTTGCCAAATTGAATTATCTCTTATAGTTTCCGAGATATGGACTATCGATAATTTACACCTTAGGCTCTGCTTTTAACTTGGGCCCAAATTGTAAAATGGTCTTACCTATTGGCGATTTCGTTCCAATTCACATTCCAAGTAATATTCGGCATGCTAATTACATTGCCGGTTGCCAAATTGCATTATCTCTTATAGTTTCCGAGATATGGACTATCGATAATTTATACCTTAGGCTCTGCTTCTAACTTGGGCCCAAATTGTAAAATGGACTTATCTATTGGCGATTTCGTTCCAATTCACATTCCAAGTAATATTCGGCATGCTAATTACATTGCCGGTTGCCAAATTGCATTATCTCTTATAGTTTCCGAGATATGGACTATCGATAATTTACACCTTAGGCTCTGCTTCTAACTTGGGCCCAAATTGTAAAATGGTCTTATCTATTGGCGATTTCGTTCCAATTCACATTCCAAGTAATATTCGGCATGCTAATTACATTGCCGGTTGCCAAATTGCATTATCTCTTATAGTTTCCGAGATATGGACTATCGATAATTTACACCTTAATCTCTGCTTCTAACTTGGGCCCAAATTGTAAAATGGTCTTATCTATTGGCGATTTAGTTGCAATTCACATTCCAAGTAATATTCGGCATGCTAATTACATTGCCGGTTGCCAAATTGCATTATCTCTTATAGTTTCCGAGATATGGACTATCGATAATTTACACCTTAGGCTCTGCTTCTAACTTGGGCCCAAATTGTAAAATGGTCTTATCAATTGGCGATTTCGTTCCAATTCACATTCCAAGTAATATTCGGCATGCTAATTACATTGCCGGTTGCCAAATTGCATTATCTCTTATAGTTTCCGAGATATGGACTATCGATGATTTACACCTTAGGCTCTGCTTCTAACTTGGGCCCAAATTGTAAAATGGTCTTATCTATTGGCGATTTAGTTGCAATTCACATTCAAAGTAATATTCGGCATGCTAATTACATTGCCGGATGCCAAATCGCATTATCTCTTATAGTTTCCGAGATATGGACTATCGATAATTTACACCATAGGCTCTGCTTCTAACTTGGGCCCAAATTGTAAAATGGTCTTATCTATTGGCGATTTCGTTCCAATTCACATTCCAAGTAATATTCGGCATGCTAATTACATTGCCGGTTGCCAAATTGCATTATCTCTTATAGTTTCCGAGATATGGACTATCGATAATTTACACCTTAGGCTCTGCTTCTAACTTGGGCTCAAATTGTAAAATGGTCTTATTTATTGGCGATTTCGTCCCAATTCACATTCCAAGTGATATTCGGCATGCTAATTACATTGCCGGTTGCGAAATTGCATTATCTCTTAGAGTTTCCGAGATATGGACTATCGATAATTTACACCTTAGGCTCTGCTTCTAACTTGAGCCCAAATTGTAAAATGGTCTTATCTATTGGCGATTTCGTTCCAATTCACATTCCAAGTAATATTCGGCATGCTAATTACATTGCCGGTTGCCAAATTGCATTATCTCTTATAGTTTCCGAGATATGGACTATCGATAATTTACACCTTAATCTCTGCTTCTAACTTGGGCCCAAATTGTAAAATGGTCTTATCTATTGGCGATTTAGTTGCAATTCACATTCCAAGTAATATTCGGCATGCTAATTACATTGCCGGTTGCCAAATTGCATTATCTCTTATAGTTTCCGAGATATGGACTATCGATAATTTACACCTTAGGCTCTGCTTCTAACTTGGGCCCAAATTGTAAAATGGTCTTATCTATTGGCGATTTCGTTCCAATTCACATTCCAAGTAATATTCGGCATGCTAATTACATTGCCGGTTGCCAAATTGCATTATCTCTTATAGTTTCCGAGATATGGACTATCGATAATTTACACCTTAGGCTCTGCTTCTAACTTGGGCCCAAATTGTAAAATGGTCTTATCAATTGGCGATTTCGTTCCAATTCACATTCCAAGTAATATTCGGCATGCTAATTACATTGCCGGTTGCCAAATTGCATTATCTCTTATAGTTTCCGAGATATGGACTATCGATAATTTACACCTTAGGCTCTGCTTCTAACTTGGGCCCAAATTGTAAAATGGTCTTATCTATTGGCGATTTAGTTGCAATTCACATTCCAAGTAATATTCGGCATGCTAATTACATTGCCGGTTGCCAAATTGCATTATCTCTTATAGTTTCCGAGATATGGACTATCGATAATTTACACCTTAGGCTCTGCTTCTAACTTGGGCCCAAATTGTAAAATGGTCTTATCTATTGGCGATTTCGTTCCAATTCACATTCCAAGTAATATTCGGCATGCTAATTACATTGCCGGTTGCCAAATTGCATTATCTCTTATAGTTTCCGAGATATGGACTATCGATAATTTACACCTTAGGCTCTGCTTCTAACTTGGGCCCAAATTGTAAAATGGTCTTATCTATTGGCGATTTCGTTCCAATTCACATTCCAAGTAATATTCGGCATGCTAATTACATTGCCGGTTGCCAAATTGCATTCTCTCTTATAGTTTCCGAGATATGGACTATCGATAATTTACACCTTAGGCTCTGCGTCTAACTTGGGCCCAAATTGTAAAATGGTCTTATCTATTGGCGATTTCGTTCCAATTCACACTCCAAGTAATATTCGGCATGCTAATTACATTGCCGGTTGCGAAATTGCATTATCTCTTATAGTTTCCGAGATATGGACTATCGATAATTTACACCTTAGGCTCTGCTTCTAACTTGGGCCCAAATTGTAAAATGGTCTTATCTATTGGCGATTTCGTTCCAATTCACATTCCAAGTAATATTCGGCATGCTAATTACATTGCCGGTTGCCAAATTGCATTATCTCTTATAGTTTCCGAGATATGGACTATCGATAATTTACACCTTAGGCTCTGCTTCTAACTTGGGCCCAAATTGTAAAATGGTCTTATCTATTGGCGATTTCGTTCCAATTCACATTCCAAGTAATATTCGGCATGCTAATTACATTGCCGGTTGCCAAATTGCATCATCTCTTATAGTTTCCGAGATATGGACTATCGATAATTTACACCTTAGGCTCTGCTTCTAACTTGGGCCCAAATTGTTAAATGGTCTTATCTATTGGCGATTTCGTCCCAATTCACATTCCAAGTGATATTCGGCATGCTAATTACATTGCCGGTTGCCAAATTGCATTATCTCTTATAGTTTCCGAGATATGGACTATCGATAATTTACACCTTAGGCTCTGCTTCTAACTTGGGCCCAAATTGTAAAATGGTCTTATCTATTGGCGATTTCGTTCCAATTCACATTCCAAGTAATATTCGGCATGCTAATTACATTGCCAGTTGCCAAATTGCATTATCTCTTATAGTTTCCGAGATATGGACTATCAATAATTTACACCTTAGGCTCTGCTTCTAACTTGGGCCCAAATTGTAAAATGGTCTTATCTATTGACGATTTCGTTCCAATTCACATTCCAAGTAATATTCGGCATGCTAATTACATTGCCGGTTGCCAAATTGCATTATCTCTTATAGTTTCCGAGATATGGACTATCGATAATTTACACCTTAGGCTCTGCTTCTAACTTGGGCCCAAATTGTAAAATGGCCTTATCTATTGGCGATTTCGTCCCAATTCACATTCCAAGTAATATTCGGCATGCTAATTACATTGCCGGTTGCGAAATTGCATTATCTCTTATAGTTTCAGAGATATGGACTATCGATAATTTACACCTTAGGCTCTGCTTCTAACTTGGGCCCAAATTGTAAAATGGCCTTATCTATTGGCAATTTCGTTCCAATTCACATTCCAAGTAATATTCGGCATGCTAATTACATTGCCGGTTGCCAAATTGCATTATCTCTTATAGTTTCCGAGATATGGACTATCGATAATTTACACCTTAGGCTCTGCTTCTAACTTGGGCCCAAATTGTAAAATGGCCTTATCTATTGGCGATTTCGTTCCAATTCACATTCCAAGTAATATTCGGCATGCTAATTACATTGCCGGTTGCCAAATTGCATTAACTCTTATAGTTTCCGAGATATGGACTATCGATAATTTACACCTTAGGCTCTGCTTCTAACTTGGGCCCAAATTGTAAAATGGTCTTATCTATTGGCGATTTCGTTCCAATTCACATTCCAAGTAATATTCGGCATGCTAATTACATTGCCGGTTGCCAAATTGCATTATCTCTTATAGTTTGCGAGATATGGACTATCGATAATTTACACCATAGGCTCTGCTTCTAACTTGGGCCCAAATTGTAAAATGGTCTTATCTATTGGCGATTTCGTTCCAATTCACATTCCAAGTAATATTCGGCATGCTAATTACATTGCCGGTTGCCAAATTGCATTATCTCTTATAGTTTCCGAGATATGGACTATCGATAATTTACACCTTAGGCTCTGCTTCTAACTTGGGCCCAAATTGTAAAATGGTCTTATCTATTGGCGATTTCGTTCCAACTCACATTCCAAGTAATATTCGGCATGCTAATTACATTGCCGGTTGCCAAATTGCATTATCTCTTATAGTTTCCGAGATATGGACTATCGATAATTTACACCTTAGGCTCTGCTTCTAACTTGGGCCCAAATTGTAAAATGGTCTTATCTATTGGCGATTTCGTTCCAATTCACATTCCAAGTAATATTCGGCATGCTAATTACATTGCCGGTTGCCAAATTGAATTATCTCTTATAGTTTCCGAGATATGGACTATCGATAATTTACACCTTGGGCTCTGCTTCTAACTTGGGCCCAAATTGTAAAATGGTCTTACCTATTGGCGATTTCGTTCCAATTCACATTGCAAGTAATATTCGGCATGCTAATTACATTGCCGGTTGCCAAATTGCATTATCTCTTATAGTTTCCGAGATATGGACTATCGATAATTTACACCTAAGGCTCTGCTTCTAACTTGGGCCCAAATTGTAAAATGGTCTTATCTATTGGCGATTTCGTTCCAATTCACATTCCAAGTAATATTCGGCATGCTAATTACATTGCCGGTTGCCAAATTGCATTATCTCTTATAGTTTCCGAGATATGGACTATCGATAATTTACACCTTAGGCTCTGCTTCTAACTTGGGCCCAAATTGTAAAATGGTCTTATCTATTGGCGATTTCGTCCCAATTCACATTCCAAGTGATATTCGGCATGCTAATTACATTGCCGGTTGCGAAATTGCATTATCTCTTATAGTTTCCGAGATATGGACTATCGATAATTTACACCTTAGGCTCTGCTTCTAACTTGGGCCCAAATTGTAAAATGGTCTTATCTATTGGCGATTTCGTTCCAATTCACATTCCAAGTAATATTCGGCATGCTAATTACATTGCCGGTTGCCAAATTGCATTATCTCTTATAGTTTCCGAGATATGGACTATCGATAATTTACACCTTAGGCTCTGCTTCTAACTTGGGCCCAAATTGTAAAATGGTCTTATCTATTGGCGATTTAGTTGCAATTCACATTTCAAGTAATATTCGGCATGCTAATTACATTGCCGGTTGCCAAATTGCATTATCTCTTATAGTTTCCGAAATATGGACTATCGATAATTTACACCTTAGGCTCTGCTTCTAACTTGGGCCCAAATTGTAAAATGGTCTTATCTATTGGCGAATTCGTTCCAATTCACATTCCAAGTAATATTCGGCATGCTAATTACATTGCCGGTTGCCAAATTGCATTATCTCTTATAGTTTCCGAGATATGGACTATCGATAATTTACACCTTAGGCTCTGCTTCTAACTTGGGCCCAAATTGTAAAATGGTCTTATCTATTGGCGATTTCGTTCCAATTCACATTCCAAGTAATATTCGGCATGCTAATTACATTGCCGGTTGCCAAATTGCATTATCTCTTATAGTTTCCGAGATATGGACTATCGATAATTTACACCTTAGGCTCTGCTTCTAACTTGGGCCCAAATTGTAAAATGGTCTTATCTATTGGCGATTTCGTCCCAATTCACATTCCAAGTGATATTCGGCATGCTAATTACATTGCCGGTTGCGAAATTGCATTATCTCTTATAGTTTCCGAGATATGGACAATCAATAATTTACACCTTAGGCTCTGCTTCTAACTTGGGCCCAAATTGTAAAATGGTCTTATCTATTGGCGATTTCGTTCCAATTCACATTCCAAGTAATATTCGGCATGCTAATTACATTGCCGGTTGCCAAATTGCATTATCTCTTATAGTTTCCGAGATATGGACTATCGATAATTTACACCTTAGGCTCTGCTTCTAACTTGGGCCCAAATTGTAAAATGGTCTTATCTATTGGCGATTTCGTTCCAATTCACATTCCAAGTAATATTCGGCATGCTAATTACATTGCCGGTTGCCAAATTGCATTATCTCTTATAGTTTCCGAGATATGGACTATCGATAATTTACACCATAGCCTCTGCTTCTAACTTGGGCCCAAATTGTAAAATGGTCTTATCTATTGGCGATTTCGTTCCAATTCACATTCCAAGTAATATTCGGCATGCTAATTACATTGCCGGTTGCCAAATTGCATTATCTCTTATAGTTTCCGAGATATGGACTATCGATAATTTACACCTTAGGCTCTGCTTTTAACTTGGGCCCAAATTGTAAAATGGTCTCATCTATTGGCGATTTCGTTCCAATTCACATTCCAAGTAATATTCGGCATGCTAATTACATTGCCGGTTGCCAAATTGCATTATCTCTTATAGTTTCCGAGATATGGACTATCGATAATTTACACCTTAGGCTCTGCTTCTAACTTGGGCCCAAATTGTAAAATGGTCTTATCTATTGGCGATTTCGTTCCAATTCACATTCCAAGTAATATTCGGCATGCTAATTACATTGCCGGTTGCCAAATTGAATTATCTCTTATAGTTTCCGAGATATGGACTATCGATAATTTACACCTTAGGCTCTGCTTTTAACTTGGGCCCAAATTGTAAAATGGTCTTACCTATTGGCGATTTCGTTCCAATTCACATTCCAAGTAATATTCGGCATGCTAATTACATTGCCGGTTGCCAAATTGCATTATCTCTTATAGTTTCCGAGATATGGACTATCGATAATTTATACCTTAGGCTCTGCTTCTAACTTGGGCCCAAATTGTAAAATGGACTTATCTATTGGCGATTTCGTTCCAATTCACATTCCAAGTAATATTCGGCATGCTAATTACATTGCCGGTTGCCAAATTGCATTATCTCTTATAGTTTCCGAGATATGGACTATCGATAATTTACACCTTAGGCTCTGCTTCTAACTTGGGCCCAAATTGTAAAATGGTCTTATCTATTGGCGATTTCGTTCCAATTCACATTCCAAGTAATATTCGGCATGCTAATTACATTGCCGGTTGCCAAATTGCATTATCTCTTATAGTTTCCGAGATATGGACTATCGATAATTTACACCTTAATCTCTGCTTCTAACTTGGGCCCAAATTGTAAAATGGTCTTATCTATTGGCGATTTAGTTGCAATTCACATTCCAAGTAATATTCGGCATGCTAATTACATTGCCGGTTGCCAAATTGCATTCTCTCTTATAGTTTCCGAGATATGGACTATCGATAATTTACACCTTAGGCTCTGCGTCTAACTTGGGCCCAAATTGTAAAATGGTCTTATCTATTGGCGATTTCGTTCCAATTCACACTCCAAGTAATATTCGGCATGCTAATTACATTGCCGGTTGCGAAATTGCATTATCTCTTATAGTTTCCGAAATATGGACTATCGATAATTTACACCTTAGGCTCTGCTTCTAACTTGGGCCCAAATTGTAAAATGGTCTTATCTATTGGCGATTTCGTTCCAATTCACATTCCAAGTAATATTCGGCATGCTAATTACATTGCCGGTTGCCAAATTGCATTATCTCTTATAGTTTCCGAGATATGGACTATCGATAATTTACACCTTAGGCTCTGCTTCTAACTTGGGCCCAAATTGTAAAATGGTCTTATCTATTGGCGATTTCGTCCCAATTCACATTCCAAGTGATATTCGGCATGCTAATTACATTGCCGGTTGCGAAATTGCATTATCTCTTATAGTTTCCGAGATATGGACAATCAATAATTTACACCTTAGGCTCTGCTTCTAACTTGGGCCCAAATTGTAAAATGGTCTTATCTATTGGCGATTTCGTTCCAATTCACATTCCAAGTAATATTCGGCATGCTAATTACATTGCCGGTTGCCAAATTGCATTATCTCTTATAGTTTCCGAGATATGGACTATCGATAATTTACACCTTAGGCTCTGCTTCTAACTTGGGCCCAAATTGTAAAATGGTCTTATCTATTGGCGATTTCGTTCCAATTCACATTCCAAGTAATATTCGGCATGCTAATTACATTGCCGGTTGCCAAATTGCATTATCTCTTATAGTTTCCGAGATATGGACTATCGATAATTTACACCATAGCCTCTGCTTCTAACTTGGGCCCAAATTGTAAAATGGTCTTATCTATTGGCGATTTCGTTCCAATTCACATTCCAAGTAATATTCGGCATGCTAATTACATTGCCGGTTGCCAAATTGCATTATCTCTTATAGTTTCCGAGATATGGACTATCGATAATTTACACCTTAATCTCTGCTTCTAACTTGGGCCCAAATTGTAAAATGGTCTTATCTATTGGCGATTTAGTTGCAATTCACATTCCAAGTAATATTCGGCATGCTAATTACATTGCCGGTTGCCAAATTGCATTCTCTCTTATAGTTTCCGAGATATGGACTATCGATAATTTACACCTTAGGCTCTGCGTCTAACTTGGGCCCAAATTGTAAAATGGTCTTATCTATTGGCGATTTCGTTCCAATTCACACTCCAAGTAATATTCGGCATGCTAATTACATTGCCGGTTGCGAAATTGCATTATCTCTTATAGTTTCCGAAATATGGACTATCGATAATTTACACCTTAGGCTCTGCTTCTAACTTGGGCCCAAATTGTAAAATGGTCTTATCTATTGGCGATTTCGTTCCAATTCACATTCCAAGTAATATTCGGCATGCTAATTACATTGCCGGTTGCCAAATTGCATTATCTCTTATAGTTTCCGAGATATGGACTATCGATAATTTACACCTTAGGCTCTGCTTCTAACTTGGGCCCAAATTGTAAAATGGTCTTATCTATTGGCGATTTCGTTCCAATTCACATTCCAAGTAATATTCGGCATGCTAATTACATTGCCGGTTGCCAAATTGAATTATCTCTTATAGTTTCCGAGATATGGACTATCGATAATTTACACCTTAGGCTCTGCTTTTAACTTGGGCCCAAATTGTAAAATGGTCTTACCTATTGGCGATTTCGTTCCAATTCACATTCCAAGTAATATTCGGCATGCTAATTACATTGCCGGTTGCCAAATTGCATTATCTCTTATAGTTTCCGAGATATGGACTATCGATAATTTATACCTTAGGCTCTGCTTCTAACTTGGGCCCAAATTGTAAAATGGACTTATCTATTGGCGATTTCGTTCCAATTCACATTCCAAGTAATATTCGGCATGCTAATTACATTGCCGGTTGCCAAATTGCATTATCTCTTATAGTTTCCGAGATATGGACTATCGATAATTTACACCTTAGGCTCTGCTTCTAACTTGGGCCCAAATTGTAAAATGGTCTTATCTATTGGCGATTTCGTCCCAATTCACATTCCAAGTGATATTCGGCATGCTAATTACATTGCCGGTTGCGAAATTGCATTATCTCTTATAGTTTCCGAGATATGGACAATCAATAATTTACACCTTAGGCTCTGCTTCTAACTTGGGCCCAAATTGTAAAATGGTCTTATCTATTGGCGATTTCGTTCCAATTCACATTCCAAGTAATATTCGGCATGCTAATTACATTGCCGGTTGCCAAATTGCATTATCTCTTATAGTTTCCGAGATATGGACTATCGATAATTTACACCTTAGGCTCTGCTTCTAACTTGGGCCCAAATTGTAAAATGGTCTTATCTATTGGCGATTTCGTTCCAATTCACATTCCAAGTAATATTCGGCATGCTAATTACATTGCCGGTTGCCAAATTGCATTATCTCTTATAGTTTCCGAGATATGGACTATCGATAATTTACACCTTAGGCTCTGCTTCTAACTTGGGCCCAAATTGTAAAATGGTCTTATCTATTGGCGATTTCGTCCCAATTCACATTCCAAGTGATATTCGGCATGCTAATTACATTGCCGGTTGCGAAATTGCATTATCTCTTATAGTTTCCGAGATATGGACAATCAATAATTTACACCTTAGGCTCTGCTTCTAACTTGGGCCCAAATTGTAAAATGGTCTTATCTATTGGCGATTTCGTTCCAATTCACATTCCAAGTAATATTCGGCATGCTAATTACATTGCCGGTTGCCAAATTGCATTATCTCTTATAGTTTCCGAGATATGGACTATCGATAATTTACACCTTAGGCTCTGCTTCTAACTTGGGCCCAAATTGTAAAATGGTCTTATCTATTGGCGATTTCGTTCCAATTCACATTCCAAGTAATATTCGGCATGCTAATTACATTGCCGGTTGCGAAATTGCATTATCTCTTATAGTTTCCGAAATATGGACTATCGATAATTTACACCTTAGGCTCTGCTTCTAACTTGGGCCCAAATTGTAAAATGGTCTTATCTATTGGCGATTTCGTTCCAATTCACATTCCAAGTGATATTCGGCATGCTAATTACATTGCCGGTTGCGAAATTGCATTATCTCTTATAGTTTCCGAGATATGGACAATCAATAATTTACACCTTAGGCTCTGCTTCTAACTTGGGCCCAAATTGTAAAATGGTCTTATCTATTGGCGATTTCGTTCCAATTCACATTCCAAGTAATATTCGGCATGCTAATTACATTGCCGGTTGCCAAATTGCATTATCTCTTATAGTTTCCGAGATATGGACTATCGATAATTTACACCTTAGGCTCTGCTTCTAACTTGGGCCCAAATTGTAAAATGGTCTTATCTATTGGCGATTTCGTTCCAATTCACACTCCAAGTAATATTCGGCATGCTAATTACATTGCCGGTTGCGAAATTGCATTATCTCTTATAGTTTCCGAAATATGGACTATCGATAATTTACACCTTAGGCTCTGCTTCTAACTTGGGCCCAAATTGTAAAATGGTCTTATCTATTGGCGATTTCGTTCCAATTCACATTCCAAGTAATATTCGGCATGCTAATTACATTGCCGGTTGCCAAATTGCATTATCTCTTATAGTTTCCGAGATATGGACTATCGATAATTTACACCTTAGGCTCTGCTTCTAACTTGGGCCCAAATTGTAAAATGGTCTTATCTATTGGCGATTTCGTTCCAATTCACATTCCAAGTAATATTCGGCATGCTAATTACATTGCCGGTTGCCAAATTGAATTATCTCTTATAGTTTCCGAGATATGGACTATCGATAATTTACACCTTAGGCTCTGCTTTTAACTTGGGCCCAAATTGTAAAATGGTCTTACCTATTGGCGATTTCGTTCCAATTCACATTCCAAGTAATATTCGGCATGCTAATTACATTGCCGGTTGCCAAATTGCATTATCTCTTATAGTTTCCGAGATATGGACTATCGATAATTTATACCTTAGGCTCTGCTTCTAACTTGGGCCCAAATTGTAAAATGGACTTATCTATTGGCGATTTCGTTCCAATTCACATTCCAAGTAATATTCGGCATGCTAATTACATTGCCGGTTGCCAAATTGCATTATCTCTTATAGTTTCCGAGATATGGACTATCGATAATTTACACCTTAGGCTCTGCTTCTAACTTGGGCCCAAATTGTAAAATGGTCTTATCTATTGGCGATTTCGTCCCAATTCACATTCCAAGTGATATTCGGCATGCTAATTACATTGCCGGTTGCGAAATTGCATTATCTCTTATAGTTTCCGAGATATGGACAATCAATAATTTACACCTTAGGCTCTGCTTCTAACTTGGGCCCAAATTGTAAAATGGTCTTATCTATTGGCGATTTCGTTCCAATTCACATTCCAAGTAATATTCGGCATGCTAATTACATTGCCGGTTGCCAAATTGCATTATCTCTTATAGTTTCCGAGATATGGACTATCGATAATTTACACCTTAGGCTCTGCTTCTAACTTGGGCCCAAATTGTAAAATGGTCTTATCTATTGGCGATTTCGTTCCAATTCACATTCCAAGTAATATTCGGCATGCTAATTACATTGCCGGTTGCCAAATTGCATTATCTCTTATAGTTTCCGAGATATGGACTATCGATAATTTACACCTTAGGCTCTGCTTCTAACTTGGGCCCAAATTGTAAAATGGTCTTATCTATTGGCGATTTCGTCCCAATTCACATTCCAAGTGATATTCGGCATGCTAATTACATTGCCGGTTGCGAAATTGCATTATCTCTTATAGTTTCCGAGATATGGACAATCAATAATTTACACCTTAGGCTCTGCTTCTAACTTGGGCCCAAATTGTAAAATGGTCTTATCTATTGGCGATTTCGTTCCAATTCACATTCCAAGTAATATTCGGCATGCTAATTACATTGCCGGTTGCCAAATTGCATTATCTCTTATAGTTTCCGAGATATGGACTATCGATAATTTACACCTTAGGCTCTGCTTCTAACTTGGGCCCAAATTGTAAAATGGTCTTATCTATTGGCGATTTCGTTCCAATTCACATTCCAAGTAATATTCGGCATGCTAATTACATTGCCGGTTGCCAAATTGCATTATCTCTTATAGTTTCCGAGATATGGACTATCGATAATTTACACCATAGCCTCTGCTTCTAACTTGGGCCCAAATTGTAAAATGGTCTTATCTATTGGCGATTTCGTTCCAATTCACATTCCAAGTAATATTCGGCATGCTAATTACATTGCCGGTTGCCAAATTGCATTATCTCTTATAGTTTCCGAGATATGGACTATCGATAATTTACACCTTAGGCTCTGCTTTTAACTTGGGCCCAAATTGTAAAATGGTCTCATCTATTGGCGATTTCGTTCCAATTCACATTCCAAGTAATATTCGGCATGCTAATTACATTGCCGGTTGCCAAATTGCATTATCTCTTATAGTTTCCGAGATATGGACTATCGATAATTTACACCTTAGGCTCTGCTTCTAACTTGGGCCCAAATTGTAAAATGGTCTTATCTATTGGCGATTTCGTTCCAATTCACATTCCAAGTAATATTCGGCATGCTAATTACATTGCCGGTTGCCAAATTGCATTATCTCTTATAGTTTCCGAGATATGGACTATCGATAATTTACACCTTAGGCTCTGCTTTTAACTTGGGCCCAAATTGTAAAATGGTCTCATCTATTGGCGATTTCGTTCCAATTCACATTCCAAGTAATATTCGGCATGCTAATTACATTGCCGGTTGCCAAATTGCATTATCTCTTATAGTTTCCGAGATATGGACTATCGATAATTTACACCTTAGGCTCTGCTTCTAACTTGGGCCCAAATTGTAAAATGGTCTTATCTATTGGCGATTTCGTTCCAATTCACATTCCAAGTAATATTCGGCATGCTAATTACATTGCCGGTTGCCAAATTGAATTATCTCTTATAGTTTCCGAGATATGGACTATCGATAATTTACACCTTAGGCTCTGCTTTTAACTTGGGCCCAAATTGTAAAATGGTCTTACCTATTGGCGATTTCGTTCCAATTCACATTCCAAGTAATATTCGGCATGCTAATTACATTGCCGGTTGCCAAATTGCATTATCTCTTATAGTTTCCGAGATATGGACTATCGATAATTTATACCTTAGGCTCTGCTTCTAACTTGGGCCCAAATTGTAAAATGGACTTATCTATTGGCGATTTCGTTCCAATTCACATTCCAAGTAATATTCGGCATGCTAATTACATTGCCGGTTGCCAAATTGCATTATCTCTTATAGTTTCCGAGATAAGGACTATCGATAATTTACACCTTAGGCTCTGCTTCTAACTTGGGCCCAAATTGTAAAATGGTCTTATCTATTGGCGATTTCGTTCCAATTCACATTCCAAGTAATATTCGGCATGCTAATTACATTGCCGGTTGCCAAATTGCATTATCTCTTATAGTTTCCGAGATATGGACTATCGATAATTTACACCTTAATCTCTGCTTCTAACTTGGGCCCAAATTGTAAAATGGTCTTATCTATTGGCGATTTAGTTGCAATTCACATTCCAAGTAATATTCGGCATGCTAATTACATTGCCGGTTGCCAAATTGCATTCTCTCTTATAGTTTCCGAGATATGGACTATCGATAATTTACACCTTAGGCTCTGCGTCTAACTTGGGCCCAAATTGTAAAATGGTCTTATCTATTGGCGATTTCGTTCCAATTCACACTCCAAGTAATATTCGGCATGCTAATTACATTGCCGGTTGCGAAATTGCATTATCTCTTATAGTTTCCGAAATATGGACTATCGATAATTTACACCTTAGGCTCTGCTTCTAACTTGGGCCCAAATTGTAAAATGGTCTTATCTATTGGCGATTTCGTTCCAATTCACATTCCAAGTAATATTCGGCATGCTAATTACATTGCCGGTTGCCAAATTGCATTATCTCTTATAGTTTCCGAGATATGGACTATCGATAATTTACACCTTAGGCTCTGCTTCTAACTTGGGCCCAAATTGTAAAATGGTCTTATCTATTGGCGATTTCGTCCCAATTCACATTCCAAGTGATATTCGGCATGCTAATTACATTGCCGGTTGCGAAATTGCATTATCTCTTATAGTTTCCGAGATATGGACAATCAATAATTTACACCTTAGGCTCTGCTTCTAACTTGGGCCCAAATTGTAAAATGGTCTTATCTATTGGCGATTTCGTTCCAATTCACATTCCAAGTAATATTCGGCATGCTAATTACATTGCCGGTTGCCAAATTGCATTATCTCTTATAGTTTCCGAGATATGGACTATCGATAATTTACACCTTAGGCTCTGCTTCTAACTTGGGCCCAAATTGTAAAATGGTCTTATCTATTGGCGATTTCGTTCCAATTCACATTCCAAGTAATATTCGGCATGCTAATTACATTGCCGGTTGCCAAATTGCATTATCTCTTATAGTTTCCGAGATATGGACTATCGATAATTTACACCATAGCCTCTGCTTCTAACTTGGGCCCAAATTGTAAAATGGTCTTATCTATTGGCGATTTCGTTCCAATTCACATTCCAAGTAATATTCGGCATGCTAATTACATTGCCGGTTGCCAAATTGCATTATCTCTTATAGTTTCCAAGATATGGACTATCGATAATTTACACCTTAGGCTCTGCTTTTAACTTGGGCCCAAATTGTAAAATGGTCTCATCTATTGGCGATTTCGTTCCAATTCACATTCCAAGTAATATTCGGCATGCTAATTACATTGCCGGTTGCCAAATTGCATTATCTCTTATAGTTTCCGAGATATGGACTATCGATAATTTACACCTTAGGCTCTGCTTCTAACTTGGGCCCAAATTGTAAAATGGTCTTATCTATTGGCGATTTCGTTCCAATTCACATTCCAAGTAATATTCGGCATGCTAATTACATTGCCGGTTGCCAAATTGAATTATCTCTTATAGTTTCCGAGATATGGACTATCGATAATTTACACCTTAGGCTCTGCTTTTAACTTGGGCCCAAATTGTAAAATGGTCTTACCTATTGGCGATTTCGTTCCAATTCACATTCCAAGTAATATTCGGCATGCTAATTACATTGCCGGTTGCCAAATTGCATTATCTCTTATAGTTTCCGAGATATGGACTATCGATAATTTATACCTTAGGCTCTGCTTCTAACTTGGGCCCAAATTGTAAAATGGTCTTATCTATTGGCGATTTAGTTGCAATTCACATTCAAAGTAATATTCGGCATGCTAATTACATTGCCGGATGCCAAATCGCATTATCTCTTATAGTTTCCGAGATATGGACTATCGATAATTTACACCATAGGCTCTGCTTCTAACTTGGGCCCAAATTGTAAAATGGTCTTATCTATTGGCGATTTCGTTCCAATTCACATTCCAAGTAATATTCGGCATGCTAATTACATTGCCGGTTGCCAAATTGCATTATCTCTTATAGTTTCCGAGATATGGACTATCGATAATTTACACCTTAGGCTCTGCTTCTAACTTGGGCTCAAATTGTAAAATGGTCTTATTTATTGGCGATTTCGTCCCAATTCACATTCCAAGTGATATTCGGCATGCTAATTACATTGCCGGTTGCGAAATTGCATTATCTCTTAGAGTTTCCGAGATATGGACTATCGATAATTTACACCTTAGGCTCTGCTTCTAACTTGAGCCCAAATTGTAAAATGGTCTTATCTATTGGCGATTTCGTTCCAATTCACATTCCAAGTAATATTCGGCATGCTAATTACATTGCCGGTTGCCAAATTGCATTATCTCTTATAGTTTCCGAGATATGGACTATCGATAATTTACACCTTAATCTCTGCTTCTAACTTGGGCCCAAATTGTAAAATGGTCTTATCTATTGGCGATTTAGTTGCAATTCACATTCCAAGTAATATTCGGCATGCTAATTACATTGCCGGTTGCCAAATTGCATTATCTCTTATAGTTTCCGAGATATGGACTATCGATAATTTACACCTTAGGCTCTGCTTCTAACTTGGGCCCAAATTGTAAAATGGTCTTATCTATTGGCGATTTCGTTCCAATTCACATTCCAAGTAATATTCGGCATGCTAATTACATTGCCGGTTGCCAAATTGCATTATCTCTTATAGTTTCCGAGATATGGACTATCGATAATTTACACCTTAGGCTCTGCTTCTAACTTGGGCCCAAATTGTAAAATGGTCTTATCAATTGGCGATTTCGTTCCAATTCACATTCCAAGTAATATTCGGCATGCTAATTACATTGCCGGTTGCCAAATTGCATTATCTCTTATAGTTTCCGAGATATGGACTATCGATAATTTACACCTTAGGCTCTGCTTCTAACTTGGGCCCAAATTGTAAAATGGTCTTATCTATTGGCGATTTAGTTGCAATTCACATTCCAAGTAATATTCGGCATGCTAATTACATTGCCGGTTGCCAAATTGCATTATCTCTTATAGTTTCCGAGATATGGACTATCGATAATTTACACCTTAGGCTCTGCTTCTAACTTGGGCCCAAATTGTAAAATGGTCTTATCTATTGGCGATTTCGTTCCAATTCACATTCCAAGTAATATTCGGCATGCTAATTACATTGCCGGTTGCCAAATTGCATTATCTCTTATAGTTTCCGAGATATGGACTATCGATAATTTACACCTTAGGCTCTGCTTCTAACTTGGGCCCAAATTGTAAAATGGTCTTATCTATTGGCGATTTCGTTCCAATTCACATTCCAAGTAATATTCGGCATGCTAATTACATTGCCGGTTGCCAAATTGCATTCTCTCTTATAGTTTCCGAGATATGGACTATCGATAATTTACACCTTAGGCTCTGCGTCTAACTTGGGCCCAAATTGTAAAATGGTCTTATCTATTGGCGATTTCGTTCCAATTCACACTCCAAGTAATATTCGGCATGCTAATTACATTGCCGGTTGCGAAATTGCATTATCTCTTATAGTTTCCGAGATATGGACTATCGATAATTTACACCTTAGGCTCTGCTTCTAACTTGGGCCCAAATTGTAAAATGGTCTTATCTATTGGCGATTTCGTTCCAATTCACATTCCAAGTAATATTCGGCATGCTAATTACATTGCCGGTTGCCAAATTGCATTATCTCTTATAGTTTCCGAGATATGGACTATCGATAATTTACACCTTAGGCTCTGCTTCTAACTTGGGCCCAAATTGTAAAATGGTCTTATCTATTGGCGATTTCGTTCCAATTCACATTCCAAGTAATATTCGGCATGCTAATTACATTGCCGGTTGCCAAATTGCATCATCTCTTATAGTTTCCGAGATATGGACTATCGATAATTTACACCTTAGGCTCTGCTTCTAACTTGGGCCCAAATTGTTAAATGGTCTTATCTATTGGCGATTTCGTCCCAATTCACATTCCAAGTGATATTCGGCATGCTAATTACATTGCCGGTTGCCAAATTGCATTATCTCTTATAGTTTCCGAGATATGGACTATCGATAATTTACACCTTAGGCTCTGCTTCTAACTTGGGCCCAAATTGTAAAATGGTCTTATCTATTGGCGATTTCGTTCCAATTCACATTCCAAGTAATATTCGGCATGCTAATTACATTGCCGGTTGCCAAATTGCATTATCTCTTATAGTTTCCGAGATATGGACTATCAATAATTTACACCTTAGGCTCTGCTTCTAACTTGGGCCCAAATTGTAAAATGGTCTTATCTATTGACGATTTCGTTCCAATTCACATTCCAAGTAATATTCGGCATGCTAATTACATTGCCGGTTGCCAAATTGCATTATCTCTTATAGTTTCCGAGATATGGACTATCGATAATTTACACCTTAGGCTCTGCTTCTAACTTGGGCCCAAATTGTAAAATGGCCTTATCTATTGGCGATTTCGTCCCAATTCACATTCCAAGTAATATTCGGCATGCTAATTACATTGCCGGTTGCGAAATTGCATTATCTCTTATAGTTTCAGAGATATGGACTATCGATAATTTACACCTTAGGCTCTGCTTCTAACTTGGGCCCAAATTGTAAAATGGCCTTATCTATTGGCAATTTCGTTCCAATTCACATTCCAAGTAATATTCGGCATGCTAATTACATTGCCGGTTGCCAAATTGCATTATCTCTTATAGTTTCCGAGATATGGACTATCGATAATTTACACCTTAGGCTCTGCTTCTAACTTGGGCCCAAATTGTAAAATGGCCTTATCTATTGGCGATTTCGTTCCAATTCACATTCCAAGTAATATTCGGCATGCTAATTACATTGCCGGTTGCCAAATTGCATTAACTCTTATAGTTTCCGAGATATGGACTATCGATAATTTACACCTTAGGCTCTGCTTCTAACTTGGGCCCAAATTGTAAAATGGTCTTATCTATTGGCGATTTCGTTCCAATTCACATTCCAAGTAATATTCGGCATGCTAATTACATTGCCGGTTGCCAAATTGCATTATCTCTTATAGTTTGCGAGATATGGACTATCGATAATTTACACCATAGGCTCTGCTTCTAACTTGGGCCCAAATTGTAAAATGGTCTTATCTATTGGCGATTTCGTTCCAATTCACATTCCAAGTAATATTCGGCATGCTAATTACATTGCCGGTTGCCAAATTGCATTATCTCTTATAGTTTCCGAGATATGGACTATCGATAATTTACACCTTAGGCTCTGCTTCTAACTTGGGCCCAAATTGTAAAATGGTCTTATCTATTGGCGATTTCGTTCCAACTCACATTCCAAGTAATATTCGGCATGCTAATTACATTGCCGGTTGCCAAATTGCATTATCTCTTATAGTTTCCGAGATATGGACTATCGATAATTTACACCTTAGGCTCTGCTTCTAACTTGGGCCCAAATTGTAAAATGGTCTTATCTATTGGCGATTTCGTTCCAATTCACATTCCAAGTAATATTCGGCATGCTAATTACATTGCCGGTTGCCAAATTGAATTATCTCTTATAGTTTCCGAGATATGGACTATCGATAATTTACACCTTGGGCTCTGCTTCTAACTTGGGCCCAAATTGTAAAATGGTCTTACCTATTGGCGATTTCGTTCCAATTCACATTGCAAGTAATATTCGGCATGCTAATTACATTGCCGGTTGCCAAATTGCATTATCTCTTATAGTTTCCGAGATATGGACTATCGATAATTTACACCTAAGGCTCTGCTTCTAACTTGGGCCCAAATTGTAAAATGGTCTTATCTATTGGCGATTTCGTTCCAATTCACATTCCAAGTAATATTCGGCATGCTAATTACATTGCCGGTTGCCAAATTGCATTATCTCTTATAGTTTCCGAGATATGGACTATCGATAATTTACACCTTAGGCTCTGCTTCTAACTTGGGCCCAAATTGTAAAATGGTCTTATCTATTGGCGATTTCGTCCCAATTCACATTCCAAGTGATATTCGGCATGCTAATTACATTGCCGGTTGCGAAATTGCATTATCTCTTATAGTTTCCGAGATATGGACTATCGATAATTTACACCTTAGGCTCTGCTTCTAACTTGGGCCCAAATTGTAAAATGGTCTTATCTATTGGCGATTTCGTTCCAATTCACATTCCAAGTAATATTCGGCATGCTAATTACATTGCCGGTTGCCAAATTGCATTATCTCTTATAGTTTCCGAGATATGGACTATCGATAATTTACACCTTAGGCTCTGCTTCTAACTTGGGCCCAAATTGTAAAATGGTCTTATCTATTGGCGATTTAGTTGCAATTCACATTTCAAGTAATATTCGGCATGCTAATTACATTGCCGGTTGCCAAATTGCATTATCTCTTATAGTTTCCGAAATATGGACTATCGATAATTTACACCTTAGGCTCTGCTTCTAACTTGGGCCCAAATTGTAAAATGGTCTTATCTATTGGCGAATTCGTTCCAATTCACATTCCAAGTAATATTCGGCATGCTAATTACATTGCCGGTTGCCAAATTGCATTATCTCTTATAGTTTCCGAGATATGGACTATCGATAATTTACACCTTAGGCTCTGCTTCTAACTTGGGCCCAAATTGTAAAATGGTCTTATCTATTGGCGATTTCGTTCCAATTCACATTCCAAGTAATATTCGGCATGCTAATTACATTGCCGGTTGCCAAATTGCATTATCTCTTATAGTTTCCGAGATATGGACTATCGATAATTTACACCTTAGGCTCTGCTTCTAACTTGGGCCCAAATTGTAAAATGGTCTTATCTATTGGCGATATAGTTGCAATTCACATTCCAAGTAATATTCGGCATGCTAATTACATTTCCGGTTGCCAAATTGCATTATCTCTTATAGTTTCCGAGATATGGACTATCGATAATTTACACCTTAGGCTCTGCTTCTAACTTGGGCCCAAATTGTAAAATGGTCTTATCTATTGGCGATTTCGTTCCAATTCACATTCCAAGTAATATTCGGCATGCTAATTACATTGCCGGTTGCCAAATTGCATTATCTCTTATAGTTTCCGAGATATGGACTATCAATAATTTACACCTTAGGCTCTGCTTCTAACTTGGGCCCAAATTGTAAAATGGTCTTATCTATTGGCGATTTCGTTCCAATTCACATTCCAAGTAATATTCGGCATGCTAATTACATTGCCGGTTGCCAAATTGCATTATCTCTTATAGTTTCCGAGATATGGACTATCGATAATTTACACCTTAGGCTCTGCTTCTAACTTGGGCCCAAATTGTAAAATGGTCTTATCTATTGGCGATTTCGTCCCAATTCACATTCCAAGTGATATTCGGCATGCTAATTACATTGCCGGTTGCGAAATTGCATTATCTCTTATAGTTTCCGAGATATGGACTATCGATAATTTACACCTTAGGCTCTGCTTCTAACTTGGGCCCAAATTGTAAAATGGTCTTATCTATTGGCGATTTCGTTCCAATTCACATTCCAAGTAATATTCGGCATGCTAATTACATTGCCGGTTGCCAAATTGCATTAACTCTTATAGTTTCCGAGATATGGACTATCGATAATTTACACCTTAGGCTCTGCTTCTAACTTGGGCCCAAATTGTAAAATGGTCTTATCTATTGGCGATTTCGTTCCAATTCACATTCCAAGTAATATTCGGCATGCTAATTACATTGCCGGTTGCCAAATTGCATTATCTCTTATAGTTTCCGAGATATGGTCTATCGATAATTTACACCATAGGCTCTGCTTCTAACTTGGGCCCAAATTGTAAAATGGTCTTATCTATTGGCGATTTCGTTCCAATTCACATTCCAAGTAATATTCGGCATGCTAATTACATTGCCGGTTGCCAAATTGCATTATCTCTTATAGTTTCCGAGATATGGACTATCGATAATTTACACCTTAGGCTCTGCTTCTAACTTGGGCCCAAATTGTAAAATGGTCTTATCTATTGGCGATTTCGTTCCAACTCACATTCCAAGTAATATTCGGCATGCTAATTACATTGCCGGTTGCCAAATTGCATTATCTCTTATAGTTTCCGAGATATGGACTATCGATAATTTACACCTTAGGCTCTGCTTCTAACTTGGGCCCAAATTGTAAAATGGTCTTATCAGTTGGCGATTTCGTTCCAATTCACATTCCAAGTAATATTCGGAATGCTAATTACATTGCCGGTTGCCAAATTGCATTATCTCTTATAGTTTCCGAGATATGGACTATCGATAATTTACACCTTATGCTCTGCTTCTAACTTGGGCCCAAATTGTAAAATGGTCTTATCTATTGGCGATTTAGTTGCAATTCACATTCCAAGTAATATTCGGCATGCTAATTACATTGCCGGTTGCCAAATTGCATTATCTTTTATAGTTTCCGAGATATGGACTATCGATAATTTACACCTTAGGCTCTGCTTCTAACTTGGGCCCAAATTGTAAAATGGTCTTATCTATTGGCGATTTCGTTCCAATTCACATTCCAAGTAATATTCGGCATGCTAATTACATTGCCGGTTGCCAAATTGCATTATCTCTTATAGTTTCCGAGATATGGACTATCGATAATTTACACCTTAGGCTCTGCTTCTAACTTGGGCCCAAATTGTAAAATGGTCTTATCTATTGGCGATTTCGTTCCAATTCACATTCCAAGTAATATTCGGCATGCTAATTACATTGCCGGTTGCCAAATTGCATTATCTCTTATAGTTTCCGAGATATGGACTATCGATAATTTACACCTTAATCTCTGCTTCTAACTTGGGCCCAAATTGTAAAATGGTCTTATCTATTGGCGATTTAGTTGCAATTCACATTCCAAGTAATATTCGGCATGCTAATTACATTGCCGGTTGCCAAATTGCATTATCTCTTATAGTTTCCGAGATATGGACTATCGATAATTTACACCTTAGGCTCTGCTTCTAACTTGGGCCCAAATTGTAAAATGGTCTTATCAATTGGCGATTTCGTTCCAATTCACATTCCAAGTAATATTCGGCATGCTAATTACATTGCCGGTTGCCAAATTGCATTATCTCTTATAGTTTCCGAGATATGGACTATCGATGATTTACACCTTAGGCTCTGCTTCTAACTTGGGCCCAAATTGTAAAATGGTCTTATCTATTGGCGATTTAGTTGCAATTCACATTCCAAGTAATATTCGGCATGCTAATTACATTGCCGGATGCCAAATCGCATTATCTCTTATAGTTTCCGAGATATGGACTATCGATAATTTACACCTTAGGCTCTGCTTCTAACTTGGGCCCAAATTGTAAAATGGTCTTATCTATTGGCGATTTCGTTCCAATTCACATTCCAAGTAATATTCGGCATGCTAATTACATTGCCGGTTGCCAAATTGCATTATCTCTTATAGTTTCCGAGATATGGACTATCGATAATTTACACCTTAGGCTCTGCTTCTAACTTGGGCTCAAATTGTAAAATGGTCTTATTTATTGGCGATTTCGTCCCAATTCACATTCCAAGTGATATTCGGCATGCTAATTACATTGCCGGTTGCGAAATTGCATTATCTCTTATAGTTTCCGAGATATGGACTATCGATAATTTACACCTTAGGCTCTGCTTCTAACTTGAGCCCAAATTGTAAAATGGTCTTATCTATTGGCGATTTCGTTCCAATTCACATTCCAAGTAATATTCGGCATGCTAATTACATTGCCGGTTGCCAAATTGCATTATCTCTTATAGTTTCCGAGATATGGACTATCGATAATTTACACCTTAATCTCTGCTTCTAACTTGGGCCCAAATTGTAAAATGGTCTTATCTATTGGCGATTTAGTTGCAATTCACATTCCAAGTAATATTCGGCATGCTAATTACATTGCCGGTTGCCAAATTGCATTATCTCTTATAGTTTCCGAGATATGGACTATCGATAATTTACACCTTAGGCTCTGCTTCTAACTTGGGCCCAAATTGTAAAATGGTCTTATCTATTGGCGATTTCGTTCCAATTCACATTCCAAGTAATATTCGGCATGCTAATTACATTGCCGGTTGCCAAATTGCATTATCTCTTATAGTTTCCGAGATATGGACTATCGATAATTTACACCTTAGGCTCTGCTTCTAACTTGGGCCCAAATTGTAAAATGGTCTTATCAATTGGCGATTTCGTTCCAATTCACATTTCAAGTAATATTCGGCATGCTAACTACATTGCCGGTTGCCAAATTGCATTATCTCTTATAGTTTCCGAGATATGGACTATCGATAATTTACACCTTAGGCTCTGCTTCTAACTTGGGCCCAAATTGTAAAATGGTCTTATCTATTGGCGATTTAGTTGCAATTCACATTCCAAGTAATATTCGGCATGCTAATTACATTGCCGGTTGCCAAATTGCATTATCTCTTATAGTTTCCGAGATATGGACTATCGATAATTTACACCTTAGGCTCTGCTTCTAACTTGGGCCCAAATTGTAAAATGGTCTTATCTATTGGCGATTTCGTTCCAATTCACATTCCAAGTAATATTCGGCATGCTAATTACATTGCCGGTTGCCAAATTGCATTATCTCTTATAGTTTCCGAGATATGGACTATCGATAATTTACACCTTAGGCTCTGCTTCTAACTTGGGCCCAAATTGTAAAATGGTCTTATCTATTGGCGATTTCGTTCCAATTCACATTCCAAGTAATATTCGGCATGCTAATTACATTGCCGGTTGCCAAATTGCATTCTCTCTTATAGTTTCCGAGATATGGACTATCGATAATTTACACCTTAGGCTCTGCGTCTAACTTGGGCCCAAATTGTAAAATGGTCTTATCTATTGGCGATTTCGTTCCAATTCACACTCCAAGTAATATTCGGCATGCTAATTACATTGCCGGTTGCGAAATTGCATTATCTCTTATAGTTTCCGAAATATGGACTATCGATAATTTACACCTTAGGCTCTGCTTCTAACTTGGGCCCAAATTGTAAAATGGTCTTATCTATTGGCGATTTCGTTCCAATTCACATTCCAAGTAATATTCGGCATGCTAATTACATTGCCGGTTGCCAAATTGCATTATCTCTTATAGTTTCCGAGATATGGACTATCGATAATTTACACCTTAGGCTCTGCTTCTAACTTGGGCCCAAATTGTAAAATGGTCTTATCTATTGGCGATTTCGTCCCAATTCACATTCCAAGTGATATTCGGCATGCTAATTACATTGCCGGTTGCGAAATTGCATTATCTCTTATAGTTTCCGAGATATGGACAATCAATAATTTACACCTTAGGCTCTGCTTCTAACTTGGGCCCAAATTGTAAAATGGTCTTATCTATTGGCGATTTCGTTCCAATTCACATTCCAAGTAATATTCGGCATGCTAATTACATTGCCGGTTGCCAAATTGCATTATCTCTTATAGTTTCCGAGATATGGACTATCGATAATTTACACCTTAGGCTCTGCTTCTAACTTGGGCCCAAATTGTAAAATGGTCTTATCTATTGGCGATTTCGTTCCAATTCACATTCCAAGTAATATTCGGCATGCTAATTACATTGCCGGTTGCCAAATTGCATTATCTCTTATAGTTTCCGAGATATGGACTATCGATAATTTACACCATAGCCTCTGCTTCTAACTTGGGCCCAAATTGTAAAATGGTCTTATCTATTGGCGATTTCGTTCCAATTCACATTCCAAGTAATATTCGGCATGCTAATTACATTGCCGGTTGCCAAATTGCATTATCTCTTATAGTTTCCGAGATATGGACTATCGATAATTTACACCTTAGGCTCTGCTTTTAACTTGGGCCCAAATTGTAAAATGGTCTCATCTATTGGCGATTTCGTTCCAATTCACATTCCAAGTAATATTCGGCATGCTAATTACATTGCCGGTTGCCAAATTGCATTATCTCTTATAGTTTCCGAGATATGGACTATCGATAATTTACACCTTAGGCTCTGCTTCTAACTTGGGCCCAAATTGTAAAATGGTCTTATCTATTGGCGATTTCGTCCCAATTCACATTCCAAGTGATATTCGGCATGCTAATTACATTGCCGGTTGCGAAATTGCATTATCTCTTATAGTTTCCGAGATATGGACAATCAATAATTTACACCTTAGGCTCTGCTTCTAACTTGGGCCCAAATTGTAAAATGGTCTTATCTATTGGCGATTTCGTTCCAATTCACATTCCAAGTAATATTCGGCATGCTAATTACATTGCCGGTTGCCAAATTGCATTATCTCTTATAGTTTCCGAGATATGGACTATCGATAATTTACACCTTAGGCTCTGCTTCTAACTTGGGCCCAAATTGTAAAATGGTCTTATCTATTGGCGATTTCGTTCCAATTCACATTCCAAGTAATATTCGGCATGCTAATTACATTGCCGGTTGCCAAATTGCATTCTCTCTTATAGTTTCCGAGATATGGACTATCGATAATTTACACCTTAGGCTCTGCGTCTAACTTGGGCCCAAATTGTAAAATGGTCTTATCTATTGGCGATTTCGTTCCAATTCACACTCCAAGTAATATTCGGCATGCTAATTACATTGCCGGTTGCGAAATTGCATTATCTCTTATAGTTTCCGAAATATGGACTATCGATAATTTACACCTTAGGCTCTGCTTCTAACTTGGGCCCAAATTGTAAAATGGTCTTATCTATTGGCGATTTCGTTCCAATTCACATTCCAAGTAATATTCGGCATGCTAATTACATTGCCGGTTGCCAAATTGCATTATCTCTTATAGTTTCCGAGATATGGACTATCGATAATTTACACCTTAGGCTCTGCTTCTAACTTGGGCCCAAATTGTAAAATGGTCTTATCTATTGGCGATTTCGTCCCAATTCACATTCCAAGTGATATTCGGCATGCTAATTACATTGCCGGTTGCGAAATTGCATTATCTCTTATAGTTTCCGAGATATGGACAATCAATAATTTACACCTTAGGCTCTGCTTCTAACTTGGGCCCAAATTGTAAAATGGTCTTATCTATTGGCGATTTCGTTCCAATTCACATTCCAAGTAATATTCGGCATGCTAATTACATTGCCGGTTGCCAAATTGCATTATCTCTTATAGTTTCCGAGATATGGACTATCGATAATTTACACCTTAGGCTCTGCTTCTAACTTGGGCCCAAATTGTAAAATGGTCTTATCTATTGGCGATTTCGTTCCAATTCACATTCCAAGTAATATTCGGCATGCTAATTACATTGCCGGTTGCCAAATTGCATTATCTCTTATAGTTTCCGAGATATGGACTATCGATAATTTACACCATAGCCTCTGCTTCTAACTTGGGCCCAAATTGTAAAATGGTCTTATCTATTGGCGATTTCGTTCCAATTCACATTCCAAGTAATATTCGGCATGCTAATTACATTGCCGGTTGCCAAATTGCATTATCTCTTATAGTTTCCGAGATATGGACTATCGATAATTTACACCTTAGGCTCTGCTTTTAACTTGGGCCCAAATTGTAAAATGGTCTCATCTATTGGCGATTTCGTTCCAATTCACATTCCAAGTAATATTCGGCATGCTAATTACATTGCCGGTTGCCAAATTGCATTATCTCTTATAGTTTCCGAGATATGGACTATCGATAATTTACACCTTAGGCTCTGCTTCTAACTTGGGCCCAAATTGTAAAATGGTCTTATCTATTGGCGATTTCGTTCCAATTCACATTCCAAGTAATATTCGGCATGCTAATTACATTGCCGGTTGCCAAATTGAATTATCTCTTATAGTTTCCGAGATATGGACTATCGATAATTTACACCTTAGACTCTGCTTTTAACTTGGGCCCAAATTGTAAAATGGTCTTACCTATTGGCGATTTCGTTCCAATTCACATTCCAAGTAATATTCGGCATGCTAATTACATTGCCGGTTGCCAAATTGCATTATCTCTTATAGTTTCCGAGATATGGACTATCGATAATTTATACCTTAGGCTCTGCTTCTAACTTGGGCCCAAATTGTAAAATGGACTTATCTATTGGCGATTTCGTTCCAATTCACATTCCAAGTAATATTCGGCATGCTAATTACATTGCCGGTTGCCAAATTGCATTATCTCTTATAGTTTCCGAGATATGGACTATCGATAATTTACACCTTAGGCTCTGCTTCTAACTTGGGCCCAAATTGTAAAATGGTCTTATCTATTGGCGATTTCGTTCCAATTCACATTCCAAGTAATATTCGGCATGCTAATTACATTGCCGGTTGCCAAATTGCATTATCTCTTATAGTTTCCGAGATATGGACTATCGATAATTTACACCTTAATCTCTGCTTCTAACTTGGGCCCAAATTGTAAAATGGTCTTATCTATTGGCGATTTAGTTGCAATTCACATTCCAAGTAATATTCGGCATGCTAATTACATTGCCGGTTGCCAAATTGCATTATCTCTTATAGTTTCCGAGATATGGACTATCGATAATTTACACCTTAGGCTCTGCTTCTAACTTGGGCCCAAATTGTAAAATGGTCTTATCAATTGGCGATTTCGTTCCAATTCACATTCCAAGTAATATTCGGCATGCTAATTACATTGCCGGTTGCCAAATTGCATTATCTCTTATAGTTTCCGAGATATGGACTATCGATGATTTACACCTTAGGCTCTGCTTCTAACTTGGGCCCAAATTGTAAAATGGTCTTATCTATTGGCGATTTAGTTGCAATTCACATTCCAAGTAATATTCGGCATGCTAATTACATTGCCGGATGCCAAATCGCATTATCTCTTATAGTTTCCGAGATATGGACTATCGATAATTTACACCATAGGCTCTGCTTCTAACTTGGGCCCAAATTGTAAAATGGTCTTATCTATTGGCGATTTCGTTCCAATTCACATTCCAAGTAATATTCGGCATGCTAATTACATTGCCGGTTGCCAAATTGCATTATCTCTTATAGTTTCCGAGATATGGACTATCGATAATTTACACCTTAGGCTCTGCTTCTAACTTGGGCTCAAATTGTAAAATGGTCTTATTTATTGGCGATTTCGTCCCAATTCACATTCCAAGTGATATTCGGCATGCTAATTACATTGCCGGTTGCGAAATTGCATTATCTCTTATAGTTTCCGAGATATGGACTATCGATAATTTACACCTTAGGCTCTGCTTCTAACTTGAGCCCAAATTGTAAAATGGTCTTATCTATTGGCGATTTCGTTCCAATTCACATTCCAAGTAATATTCGGCATGCTAATTACATTGCCGGTTGCCAAATTGCATTATCTCTTATAGTTTCCGAGATATGGACTATCGATAATTTACACCTTAATCTCTGCTTCTAACTTGGGCCCAAATTGTAAAATGGTCTTATCTATTGGCGATTTAGTTGCAATTCACATTCCAAGTAATATTCGGCATGCTAATTACATTGCCGGTTGCCAAATTGCATTATCTCTTATAGTTTCCGAGATATGGACTATCGATAATTTACACCTTAGGCTCTGCTTCTAACTTGGGCCCAAATTGTAAAATGGTCTTATCTATTGGCGATTTCGTTCCAATTCACATTCCAAGTAATATTCGGCATGCTAATTACATTGCCGGTTGCCAAATTGCATTATCTCTTATAGTTTCCGAGATATGGACTATCGATAATTTACACCTTAGGCTCTGCTTCTAACTTGGGCCCAAATTGTAAAATGGTCTTATCAATTGGCGATTTCGTTCCAATTCACATTCCAAGTAATATTCGGCATGCTAATTACATTGCCGGTTGCCAAATTGCATTATCTCTTATAGTTTCCGAGATATGGACTATCGATAATTTACACCTTAGGCTCTGCTTCTAACTTGGGCCCAAATTGTAAAATGGTCTTATCTATTGGCGATTTAGTTGCAATTCACATTCCAAGTAATATTCGGCATGCTAATTACATTGCCGGTTGCCAAATTGCATTATCTCTTATAGTTTCCGAGATATGGACTATCGATAATTTACACCTTAGGCTCTGCTTCTAACTTGGGCCCAAATTGTAAAATGGTCTTATCTATTGGCGATTTCGTTCCAATTCACATTCCAAGTAATATTCGGCATGCTAATTACATTGCCGGTTGCCAAATTGCATTATCTCTTATAGTTTCCGAGATATGGACTATCGATAATTTACACCTTAGGCTCTGCTTCTAACTTGGGCCCAAATTGTAAAATGGTCTTATCTATTGGCGATTTCGTTCCAATTCACATTCCAAGTAATATTCGGCATGCTAATTACATTGCCGGTTGCCAAATTGCATTCTCTCTTATAGTTTCCGAGATATGGACTATCGATAATTTACACCTTAGGCTCTGCGTCTAACTTGGGCCCAAATTGTAAAATGGTCTTATCTATTGGCGATTTCGTTCCAATTCACACTCCAAGTAATATTCGGCATGCTAATTACATTGCCGGTTGCGAAATTGCATTATCTCTTATAGTTTCCGAGATATGGACTATCGATAATTTACACCTTAGGCTCTGCTTCTAACTTGGGCCCAAATTGTAAAATGGTCTTATCTATTGGCGATTTCGTTCCAATTCACATTCCAAGTAATATTCGGCATGCTAATTACATTGCCGGTTGCCAAATTGCATTATCTCTTATAGTTTCCGAGATATGGACTATCGATAATTTACACCTTAGGCTCTGCTTCTAACTTGGGCCCAAATTGTAAAATGGTCTTATCTATTGGCGATTTCGTTCCAATTCACATTCCAAGTAATATTCGGCATGCTAATTACATTGCCGGTTGCCAAATTGCATCATCTCTTATAGTTTCCGAGATATGGACTATCGATAATTTACACCTTAGGCTCTGCTTCTAACTTGGGCCCAAATTGTTAAATGGTCTTATCTATTGGCGATTTCGTCCCAATTCACATTCCAAGTGATATTCGGCATGCTAATTATATTGCCGGTTGCCAAATTGCATTATCTCTTATAGTTTCCGAGATATGGACTATCGATAATTTACACCTTAGGCTCTGCTTCTAACTTGGGCCCAAATTGTAAAATGGTCTTATCTATTGGCGATTTCGTTCCAATTCACATTCCAAGTAATATTCGGCATGCTAATTACATTGCCGGTTGCCAAATTGCATTATCTCTTATAGTTTCCGAGATATGGACTATCAATAATTTACACCTTAGGCTCTGCTTCTAACTTGGGCCCAAATTGTAAAATGGTCTTATCTATTGACGATTTCGTTCCAATTCACATTCCAAGTAATATTCGGCATGCTAATTACATTGCCGGTTGCCAAATTGCATTATCTCTTATAGTTTCCGAGATATGGACTATCGATAATTTACACCTTAGGCTCTGCTTCTAACTTGGGCCCAAATTGTAAAATGGCCTTATCTATTGGCGATTTCGTCCCAATTCACATTCCAAGTAATATTCGGCATGCTAATTACATTGCCGGTTGCGAAATTGCATTATCTCTTATAGTTTCAGAGATATGGACTATCGATAATTTACACCTTAGGCTCTGCTTCTAACTTGGGCCCAAATTGTAAAATGGCCTTATCTATTGGCAATTTCGTTCCAATTCACATTCCAAGTAATATTCGGCATGCTAATTACATTGCCGGTTGCCAAATTGCATTATCTCTTATAGTTTCCGAGATATGGACTATCGATAATTTACACCTTAGGCTCTGCTTCTAACTTGGGCCCAAATTGTAAAATGGCCTTATCTATTGGCGATTTCGTTCCAATTCACATTCCAAGTAATATTCGGCATGCTAATTACATTGCCGGTTGCCAAATTGCATTAACTCTTATAGTTTCCGAGATATGGACTATCGATAATTTACACCTTAGGCTCTGCTTCTAACTTGGGCCCAAATTGTAAAATGGTCTTATCTATTGGCGATTTCGTTCCAATTCACATTCCAAGTAATATTCGGCATGCTAATTACATTGCCGGTTGCCAAATTGCATTATCTCTTATAGTTTGCGAGATATGGACTATCGATAATTTACACCATAGGCTCTGCTTCTAACTTGGGCCCAAATTGTAAAATGGTCTTATCTATTGGCGATTTCGTTCCAATTCACATTCCAAGTAATATTCGGCATGCTAATTACATTGCCGGTTGCCAAATTGCATTATCTCTTATAGTTTCCGAGATATGGACTATCGATAATTTACACCTTAGGCTCTGCTTCTAACTTGGGCCCAAATTGTAAAATGGTCTTATCTATTGGCGATTTCGTTCCAACTCACATTCCAAGTAATATTCGGCATGCTAATTACATTGCCGGTTGCCAAATTGCATTATCTCTTATAGTTTCCGAGATATGGACTATCGATAATTTACACCTTAGGCTCTGCTTCTAACTTGGGCCCAAATTGTAAAATGGTCTTATCTATTGGCGATTTCGTTCCAATTCACATTCCAAGTAATATTCGGCATGCTAATTACATTGCCGGTTGCCAAATTGAATTATCTCTTATAGTTTCCGAGATATGGACTATCGATAATTTACACCTTGGGCTCTGCTTCTAACTTGGGCCCAAATTGTAAAATGGTCTTACCTATTGGCGATTTCGTTCCAATTCACATTGCAAGTAATATTCGGCATGCTAATTACATTGCCGGTTGCCAAATTGCATTATCTCTTATAGTTTCCTAGATATGGACTATCGATAATTTACACCTAAGGCTCTGCTTCTAACTTGGGCCCAAATTGTAAAATGGTCTTATCTATTGGCGATTTCGTTCCAATTCACATTCCAAGTAATATTCGGCATGCTAATTACATTGCCGGTTGCCAAATTGCATTATCTCTTATAGTTTCCGAGATATGGACTATCGATAATTTACACCTTAGGCTCTGCTTCTAACTTGGGCCCAAATTGTAAAATGGTCTTATCTATTGGCGATTTCGTCCCAATTCACATTCCAAGTGATATTCGGCATGCTAATTACATTGCCGGTTGCGAAATTGCATTATCTCTTATAGTTTCCGAGATATGGACTATCGATAATTTACACCTTAGGCTCTGCTTCTAACTTGGGCCCAAATTGTAAAATGGTCTTATCTATTGGCGATTTCGTTCCAATTCACATTCCAAGTAATATTCGGCATGCTAATTACATTGCCGGTTGCCAAATTGCATTATCTCTTATAGTTTCCGAGATATGGACTATCGATAATTTACACCTTAGGCTCTGCTTCTAACTTGGGCCCAAATTGTAAAATGGTCTTATCTATTGGCGATTTAGTTGCAATTCACATTTCAAGTAATATTCGGCATGCTAATTACATTGCCGGTTGCCAAATTGCATTATCTCTTATAGTTTCCGAAATATGGACTATCGATAATTTACACCTTAGGCTCTGCTTCTAACTTGGGCCCAAATTGTAAAATGGTCTTATCTATTGGCGAATTCGTTCCAATTCACATTCCAAGTAATATTCGGCATGCTAATTACATTGCCGGTTGCCAAATTGCATTATCTCTTATAGTTTCCGAGATATGGACTATCGATAATTTACACCTTAGGCTCTGCTTCTAACTTGGGCCCAAATTGTAAAATGGTCTTATCTATTGGCGATTTCGTTCCAATTCACATTCCAAGTAATATTCGGCATGCTAATTACATTGCCGGTTGCCAAATTGCATTATCTCTTATAGTTTCCGAGATATGGACTATCGATAATTTACACCTTAGGCTCTGCTTCTAACTTGGGCCCAAATTGTAAAATGGTCTTATCTATTGGCGATATAGTTGCAATTCACATTCCAAGTAATATTCGGCATGCTAATTACATTTCCGGTTGCCAAATTGCATTATCTCTTATAGTTTCCGAGATATGGACTATCGATAATTTACACCTTAGGCTCTGCTTCTAACTTGGGCCCAAATTGTAAAATGGTCTTATCTATTGGCGATTTCGTTCCAATTCACATTCCAAGTAATATTCGGCATGCTAATTACATTGCCGGTTGCCAAATTGCATTATCTCTTATAGTTTCCGAGATATGGACTATCAATAATTTACACCTTAGGCTCTGCTTCTAACTTGGGCCCAAATTGTAAAATGGTCTTATCTATTGGCGATTTCGTTCCAATTCACATTCCAAGTAATATTCGGCATGCTAATTACATTGCCGGTTGCCAAATTGCATTATCTCTTATAGTTTCCGAGATATGGACTATCGATAATTTACACCTTAGGCTCTGCTTCTAACTTGGGCCCAAATTGTAAAATGGTCTTATCTATTGGCGATTTAGTTGCAATTCACATTCCAAGTAATATTCGGCATGCTAATTACATTGCCGGTTGCCAAATTGCATTATCTCTTATAGTTTCCGAGATATGGACTATCGATAATTTACACCTTAGGCTCTGCTTCTAACTTGGGCCCAAATTGTAAAATGGTCTTATCTATTGGCGATTTCGTTCCAATTCACATTCCAAGTAATATTCGGCATGCTAATTACATTGCCGGTTGCCAAATTGCATTATCTCTTATAGTTTCCGAGATATGGACTATCGATAATTTACACTTTAGGCTCTGCTTCTAACTTGGGCCCAAATTGTAAAATGGTCTTATCTATTGGCGATTTCGTTCCAATTCACACTCCAAGTAATATTCGGCATGCTAATTACATTGCCGGTTGCGAAATTGCATTATCTCTTATAGTTTCCGAGATATGGACTATCGATAATTTACACCTTAGGCTCTGCTTCTAACTTGGGCCCAAATTGTAAAATGGTCTTATCTATTGGCGATTTCGTTCCAATTCACATTCCAAGTAATATTCGGCATGCTAATTACATTGCCGGTTGCCAAATTGCATTATCTCTTATAGTTTCCGAGATATGGACTATCGATAATTTACACCTTAGGCTCTGCTTCTAACTTGGGCCCAAATTGTAAAATGGTCTTATCTATTGGCGATTTCGTTCCAATTCACATTCCAAGTAATATTCGGCATGCTAATTACATTGCCGGTTGCCAAATTGCATTATCTCTTATAGTTTCCGAGATATGGACTATCGATAATTTACACCTTAGGCTCTGCTTCTAACTTGGGCCCAAATTGTAAAATGGTCTTATCTATTGGCGATTTCGTTCCAATTCACATTCCAAGTAATATTCGGCATGCTAATTACATTGCCGGTTGCCAAATTGCATTATCTCTTATAGTTTCCGAGATATGGACTATCGATAATTTACACCTTAGGCTCTGCTTCTAACTTGGGCCCAAATTGTAAAATGGTCTTATCTATTGGCGATTTCGTTCCAATTCACATTCCAAGTAATATTCGGCATGCTAATTACATTGCCGGTTGCCAAATTGAATTATCTCTTATAGTTTCCGAGATATGGACTATCGATAATTTACACCTTAGGCTCTGCTTCTAACTTGGGCCCAAATTGTAAAATGGTCTTACCTATTGGCGATTTCGTTCCAATTCACATTCCAAGTAATATTCGGCATGCTAATTACATTGCCGGTTGCCAAATTGCATTATCTCTTATAGTTTCCGAGATATGGACTATCGATAATTTACACCTTAGGCTCTGCTTCTAACTTGGGCCCAAATTGTAAAATGGTCTTATCTATTGGCGATTTCGTTCCAATTCACATTCCAAGTAATATTCGGCATGCTAATTACATTGCCGGTTGCCAAATTGCATTATCTCTTATAGTTTCCGAGATATGGACTATCGATAATTTACACCTTAGGCTCTGCTTCTAACTTGGGCCCAAATTGTAAAATGGTCTTATCTATTGGCGATTTCGTCCCAATTCACATTACAAGTGATATTCGGCATGCTAATTACATTGCCGGTTGCCAAATTGCATTATCTCTTATAGTTTCCGAGATATGGACTATCGATAATTTACACCTTAGGCTCTGCTTCTAACTTGGGCCCAAATTGTAAAATGGTCTTATCTATTGGCGATTTCGTTCCAATTCACATTCCAAGTAATATTCGGCATGCTAATTACATTGCCGGTTGCCAAATTGCATTATCTCTTATAGTTTCCGAGATATGGACTATCGATAATTTACACCTTAGGCTCTGCTTCTAACTTGGGCCCAAATTGTAAAATGGTCTTATCTATTGGCGATTTCGTTCCAATTCACATTCCAAGTAATATTCGGCATGCTAATTACATTGCCGGTTGCCAAATTGCATTATCTCTTATAGTTTCCGAGATATGGACTATCGATAATTTACACCTTAGGCTCTGCTTCTAACTTGGGCCCAAATTGTAAAATGGTCTTACCTATTGGCGATTTCGTTCCAATTCACATTGCAAGTAATATTCGGCATGCTAATTACATTGCCGGTTGCCAAATTGCATTATCTCTTATAGTTTCCGAGATATGGACTATCGATAATTTACACCTAAGGCTCTGCTTCTAACTTGGGCCCAAATTGTAAAATGGTCTTATCTATTGGCGATTTCGTTCCAATTCACATTCCAAGTAATATTCGGCATGCTAATTACATTGCCGGTTGCCAAATTGCATTATCTCTTATAGTTTCCGAGATATGGACTATCGATAATTTACACCATAGGCTCTGCTTCTAACTTGGGCCCAAATTGTAAAATGGCCTTATCTATTGGCGATTTCGTTCCAATTCACATTCCAAGTAATATTCGGCATGCTAATTACATTGCCGGTTGCCAAATTGCATTATCTCTTATAGTTTCCGAGATATGGACTATCGATAATTTACACCTTAGGCTCTGCTTCTAACTTGGGCCCAAATTGTAAAATGGTCTTATCTATTGGCGATTTCGTTCCAATTCACATTCCAAGTAATATTCGGCATGCTAATTACATTGCCGGTTGCCAAATTGCATTATCTCTTATAGTTTCCGAGATATGGACTATCGATAATTTACACCTTAGGCTCTGCTTCTAACTTGGGCCCAAATTGTAAAATGGTCTTATCTATTGGCGATTTCGTCCCAATTCACATTCCAAGTGATATTCGGCATGCTAATTACATTGCCGGTTGCGAAATTGCATTATCTCTTATAGTTTCCGAGATATGGACTATCGATAATTTACACCTTAGGCTCTGCTTCTAACTTGGGCCCAAATTGTAAAATGGTCTTATCTATTGGCGATTTCGTTCCAATTCACATTCCAAGTAATATTCGGCATGCTAATTACATTGCCGGTTGCCAAATTGCATTATCTCTTATAGTTTCCGAGATATGGACTATCGATAATTTACACCTTAATCTCTGCTTCTAACTTGGGCCCAAATTGTAAAATGGTCTTATCTATTGGCGATTTAGTTGCAATTCACATTCCAAGTAATATTCGGCATGCTAATTACATTGCCGGTTGCCAAATTGCATTATCTCTTATAGTTTCCGAGATATGGACTATCGATAATTTACACCTTAGGCTCTGCTTCTAACTTGGGCCCAAATTGTAAAATGGTCTTATCAATTGGCGATTTCGTTCCAATTCACATTCCAAGTAATATTCGGCATGCTAATTACATTGCCGGTTGCCAAATTGCATTATCTCTTATAGTTTCCGAGATATGGACTATCGATGATTTACACCTTAGGCTCTGCTTCTAACTTGGGCCCAAATTGTAAAATGGTCTTATCTATTGGCGATTTAGTTGCAATTCACATTCCAAGTAATATTCGGCATGCTAATTACATTGCCGGATGCCAAATCGCATTATCTCTTATAGTTTCCGAGATATGGACTATCGATAATTTACACCATAGGCTCTGCTTCTAACTTGGGCCCAAATTGTAAAATGGTCTTATCTATTGGCGATTTCGTTCCAATTCACATTCCAAGTAATATTCGGCATGCTAATTACATTGCCGGTTGCCAAATTGCATTATCTCTTATAGTTTCCGAGATATGGACTATCGATAATTTACACCTTAGGCTCTGCTTCTAACTTGGGCTCAAATTGTAAAATGGTCTTATTTATTGGCGATTTCGTCCCAATTCACATTCCAAGTGATATTCGGCATGCTAATTACATTGCCGGTTGCGAAATTGCATTATCTCTTATAGTTTCCGAGATATGGACTATCGATAATTTACACCTTAGGCTCTGCTTCTAACTTGAGCCCAAATTGTAAAATGGTCTTATCTATTGGCGATTTCGTTCCAATTCACATTCCAAGTAATATTCGGCATGCTAATTACATTGCCGGTTGCCAAATTGCATTATCTCTTATAGTTTCCGAGATATGGACTATCGATAATTTACACCTTAATCTCTGCTTCTAACTTGGGCCCAAATTGTAAAATGGTCTTATCTATTGGCGATTTAGTTGCAATTCACATTCCAAGTAATATTCGGCATGCTAATTACATTGCCGGTTGCCAAATTGCATTATCTCTTATAGTTTCCGAGATATGGACTATCGATAATTTACACCTTAGGCTCTGCTTCTAACTTGGGCCCAAATTGTAAAATGGTCTTATCTATTGGCGATTTCGTTCCAATTCACATTCCAAGTAATATTCGGCATGCTAATTACATTGCCGGTTGCCAAATTGCATTATCTCTTATAGTTTCCGAGATATGGACTATCGATAATTTACACCTTAGGCTCTGCTTCTAACTTGGGCCCAAATTGTAAAATGGTCTTATCAATTGGCGATTTCGTTCCAATTCACATTCCAAGTAATATTCGGCATGCTAATTACATTGCCGGTTGCCAAATTGCATTATCTCTTATAGTTTCCGAGATATGGACTATCGATAATTTACACCTTAGGCTCTGCTTCTAACTTGGGCCCAAATTGTAAAATGGTCTTATCTATTGGCGATTTAGTTGCAATTCACATTCCAAGTAATATTCGGCATGCTAATTACATTGCCGGTTGCCAAATTGCATTATCTCTTATAGTTTCCGAGATATGGACTATCGATAATTTACACCTTAGGCTCTGCTTCTAACTTGGGCCCAAATTGTAAAATGGTCTTATCTATTGGCGATTTCGTTCCAATTCACATTCCAAGTAATATTCGGCATGCTAATTACATTGCCGGTTGCCAAATTGCATTATCTCTTATAGTTTCCGAGATATGGACTATCGATAATTTACACCTTAGGCTCTGCTTCTAACTTGGGCCCAAATTGTAAAATGGTCTTATCTATTGGCGATTTCGTTCCAATTCACATTCCAAGTAATATTCGGCATGCTAATTACATTGCCGGTTGCCAAATTGCATTCTCTCTTATAGTTTCCGAGATATGGACTATCGATAATTTACACCTTAGGCTCTGCGTCTAACTTGGGCCCAAATTGTAAAATGGTCTTATCTATTGGCGATTTCGTTCCAATTCACACTCCAAGTAATATTCGGCATGCTAATTACATTGCCGGTTGCGAAATTGCATTATCTCTTATAGTTTCCGAGATATGGACTATCGATAATTTACACCTTAGGCTCTGCTTCTAACTTGGGCCCAAATTGTAAAATGGTCTTATCTATTGGCGATTTCGTTCCAATTCACATTCCAAGTAATATTCGGCATGCTAATTACATTGCCGGTTGCCAAATTGCATTATCTCTTATAGTTTCCGAGATATGGACTATCGATAATTTACACCTTAGGCTCTGCTTCTAACTTGGGCCCAAATTGTAAAATGGTCTTATCTATTGGCGATTTCGTTCCAATTCACATTCCAAGTAATATTCGGCATGCTAATTACATTGCCGGTTGCCAAATTGCATCATCTCTTATAGTTTCCGAGATATGGACTATCGATAATTTACACCTTAGGCTCTGCTTCTAACTTGGGCCCAAATTGTTAAATGGTCTTATCTATTGGCGATTTCGTCCCAATTCACATTCCAAGTGATATTCGGCATGCTAATTACATTGCCGGTTGCCAAATTGCATTATCTCTTATAGTTTCCGAGATATGGACTATCGATAATTTACACCTTAGGCTCTGCTTCTAACTTGGGCCCAAATTGTAAAATGGTCTTATCTATTGGCGATTTCGTTCCAATTCACATTCCAAGTAATATTCGGCATGCTAATTACATTGCCGGTTGCCAAATTGCATTATCTCTTATAGTTTCCGAGATATGGACTATCAATAATTTACACCTTAGGCTCTGCTTCTAACTTGGGCCCAAATTGTAAAATGGTCTTATCTATTGACGATTTCGTTCCAATTCACATTCCAAGTAATATTCGGCATGCTAATTACATTGCCGGTTGCCAAATTGCATTATCTCTTATAGTTTCCGAGATATGGACTATCGATAATTTACACCTTAGGCTCTGCTTCTAACTTGGGCCCAAATTGTAAAATGGCCTTATCTATTGGCGATTTCGTCCCAATTCACATTCCAAGTAATATTCGGCATGCTAATTACATTGCCGGTTGCGAAATTGCATTATCTCTTATAGTTTCAGAGATATGGACTATCGATAATTTACACCTTAGGCTCTGCTTCTAACTTGGGCCCAAATTGTAAAATGGCCTTATCTATTGGCAATTTCGTTCCAATTCACATTCCAAGTAATATTCGGCATGCTAATTACATTGCCGGTTGCCAAATTGCATTATCTCTTATAGTTTCCGAGATATGGACTATCGATAATTTACACCTTAGGCTCTGCTTCTAACTTGGGCCCAAATTGTAAAATGGCCTTATCTATTGGCGATTTCGTTCCAATTCACATTCTAAGTAATACTCGGCATGCTAATTACATTGCCGGTTGCCAAATTGCATTAACTCTTATAGTTTCCGAGATATGAACTATCGATAATTTACACCTTAGGCTCTGCTTCTAACTTGGGCCCAAATTGTAAAATGGTCTTATCTATTGGCGATTTCGTTCCAATTCACATTCCAAGTAATATTCGGCATGCTAATTACATTGCCGGTTGCCAAATTGCATTATCTCTTATAGTTTGCGAGATATGGACTATCGATAATTTACACCATAGGCTCTGCTTCTAACTTGGGCCCAAATTGTAAAATGGTCTTATCTATTGGCGATTTCGTTCCAATTCACATTCCAAGTAATATTCGGCATGCTAATTACATTGCCGGTTGCCAAATTGCATTATCTCTTATAGTTTCCGAGATATGGACTATCGATAATTTACACCTTAGGCTCTGCTTCTAACTTGGGCCCAAATTGTAAAATGGTCTTATCTATTGGCGATTTCGTTCCAACTCACATTCCAAGTAATATTCGGCATGCTAATTACATTGCCGGTTGCCAAATTGCATTATCTCTTATAGTTTCCGAGATATGGACTATCGATAATTTACACCTTAGGCTCTGCTTCTAACTTGGGCCCAAATTGTAAAATGGTCTTATCTATTGGCGATTTCGTTCCAATTCACATTCCAAGTAATATTCGGCATGCTAATTACATTGCCGGTTGCCAAATTGAATTATCTCTTATAGTTTCCGAGATATGGACTATCGATAATTTACACCTTGGGCTCTGCTTCTAACTTGGGCCCAAATTGTAAAATGGTCTTACCTATTGGCGATTTCGTTCCAATTCACATTGCAAGTAATATTCGGCATGCTAATTACATTGCCGGTTGCCAAATTGCATTATCTCTTATAGTTTCCTAGATATGGACTATCGATAATTTACACCTAAGGCTCTGCTTCTAACTTGGGCCCAAATTGTAAAATGGTCTTATCTATTGGCGATTTCGTTCCAATTCACATTCCAAGTAATATTCGGCATGCTAATTACATTGCCGGTTGCCAAATTGCATTATCTCTTATAGTTTCCGAGATATGGACTATCGATAATTTACACCTTAGGCTCTGCTTCTAACTTGGGCCCAAATTGTAAAATGGTCTTATCTATTGGCGATTTCGTCCCAATTCACATTCCAAGTGATATTCGGCATGCTAATTACATTGCCGGTTGCGAAATTGCATTATCTCTTATAGTTTCCGAGATATGGACTATCGATAATTTACACCTTAGGCTCTGCTTCTAACTTGGGCCCAAATTGTAAAATGGTCTTATCTATTGGCGATTTCGTTCCAATTCACATTCCAAGTAATATTCGGCATGCTAATTACATTGCCGGTTGCCAAATTGCATTATCTCTTATAGTTTCCGAGATATGGACTATCGATAATTTACACCTTAGGCTCTGCTTCTAACTTGGGCCCAAATTGTAAAATGGTCTTATCTATTGGCGATTTAGTTGCAATTCACATTTCAAGTAATATTCGGCATGCTAATTACATTGCCGGTTGCCAAATTGCATTATCTCTTATAGTTTCCGAAATATGGACTATCGATAATTTACACCTTAGGCTCTGCTTCTAACTTGGGCCCAAATTGTAAAATGGTCTTATCTATTGGCGAATTCGTTCCAATTCACATTCCAAGTAATATTCGGCATGCTAATTACATTGCCGGTTGCCAAATTGCATTATCTCTTATAGTTTCCGAGATATGGACTATCGATAATTTACACCTTAGGCTCTGCTTCTAACTTGGGCCCAAATTGTAAAATGGTCTTATCTATTGGCGATTTCGTTCCAATTCACATTCCAAGTAATATTCGGCATGCTAATTACATTGCCGGTTGCCAAATTGCATTATCTCTTATAGTTTCCGAGATATGGACTATCGATAATTTACACCTTAGGCTCTGCTTCTAACTTGGGCCCAAATTGTAAAATGGTCTTATCTATTGGCGATATAGTTGCAATTCACATTCCAAGTAATATTCGGCATGCTAATTACATTTCCGGTTGCCAAATTGCATTATCTCTTATAGTTTCCGAGATATGGACTATCGATAATTTACACCTTAGGCTCTGCTTCTAACTTGGGCCCAAATTGTAAAATGGTCTTATCTATTGGCGATTTCGTTCCAATTCACATTCCAAGTAATATTCGGCATGCTAATTACATTGCCGGTTGCCAAATTGCATTATCTCTTATAGTTTCCGAGATATGGACTATCAATAATTTACACCTTAGGCTCTGCTTCTAACTTGGGCCCAAATTGTAAAATGGTCTTATCTATTGGCGATTTCGTTCCAATTCACATTCCAAGTAATATTCGGCATGCTAATTACATTGCCGGTTGCCAAATTGCATTATCTCTTATAGTTTCCGAGATATGGACTATCGATAATTTACACCTTAGGCTCTGCTTCTAACTTGGGCCCAAATTGTAAAATGGTCTTATCTATTGGCGATTTAGTTGCAATTCACATTCCAAGTAATATTCGGCATGCTAATTACATTGCCGGTTGCCAAATTGCATTATCTCTTATAGTTTCCGAGATATGGACTATCGATAATTTACACCTTAGGCTCTGCTTCTAACTTGGGCCCAAATTGTAAAATGGTCTTATCTATTGGCGATTTCGTTCCAATTCACATTCCAAGTAATATTCGGCATGCTAATTACATTGCCGGTTGCCAAATTGCATTATCTCTTATAGTTTCCGAGATATGGACTATCGATAATTTACACTTTAGGCTCTGCTTCTAACTTGGGCCCAAATTGTAAAATGGTCTTATCTATTGGCGATTTCGTTCCAATTCACACTCCAAGTAATATTCGGCATGCTAATTACATTGCCGGTTGCGAAATTGCATTATCTCTTATAGTTTCCGAGATATGGACTATCGATAATTTACACCTTAGGCTCTGCTTCTAACTTGGGCCCAAATTGTAAAATGGTCTTATCTATTGGCGATTTCGTTCCAATTCACATTCCAAGTAATATTCGGCATGCTAATTACATTGCCGGTTGCCAAATTGCATTATCTCTTATAGTTTCCGAGATATGGACTATCGATAATTTACACCTTAGGCTCTGCTTCTAACTTGGGCCCAAATTGTAAAATGGTCTTATCTATTGGCGATTTCGTTCCAATTCACATTCCAAGTAATATTCGGCATGCTAATTACATTGCCGGTTGCCAAATTGCATTATCTCTTATAGTTTCCGAGATATGGACTATCGATAATTTACACCTTAGGCTCTGCTTCTAACTTGGGCCCAAATTGTAAAATGGTCTTATCTATTGGCGATTTCGTTCCAATTCACATTCCAAGTAATATTCGGCATGCTAATTACATTGCCGGTTGCCAAATTGCATTATCTCTTATAGTTTCCGAGATATGGACTATCGATAATTTACACCTTAGGCTCTGCTTCTAACTTGGGCCCAAATTGTAAAATGGTCTTATCTATTGGCGATTTCGTTCCAATTCACATTCCAAGTAATATTCGGCATGCTAATTACATTGCCGGTTGCCAAATTGAATTATCTCTTATAGTTTCCGAGATATGGACTATCGATAATTTACACCTTAGGCTCTGCTTCTAACTTGGGCCCAAATTGTAAAATGGTCTTACCTATTGGCGATTTCGTTCCAATTCACATTCCAAGTAATATTCGGCATGCTAATTACATTGCCGGTTGCCAAATTGCATTATCTCTTATAGTTTCCGAGATATGGACTATCGATAATTTACACCTTAGGCTCTGCTTCTAACTTGGGCCCAAATTGTAAAATGGTCTTATCTGTTGGCGATTTCGTTCCAATTCACATTCCAAGTAATATTCGGCATGCTAATTACATTGCCGGTTGCCAAATTGCATTATCTCTTATAGTTTCCGAGATATGGACTATCGATAATTTACACCTTAGGCTCTGCTTCTAACTTGGGCCCAAATTGTAAAATGGTCTTATCTATTGGCGATTTCGTCCCAATTCACATTACAAGTGATATTCGGCATGCTAATTACATTGCCGGTTGCCAAATTGCATTATCTCTTATAGTTTCCGAGATATGGACTATCGATAATTTACACCTTAGGCTCTGCTTCTAACTTGGGCCCAAATTGTAAAATGGTCTTATCTATTGGCGATTTCGTTCCAATTCACATTCCAAGTAATATTCGGCATGCTAATTACATTGCCGGTTGCCAAATTGCATTATCTCTTATAGTTTCCGAGATATGGACTATCGATAATTTACACCTTAGGCTCTGCTTCTAACTTGGGCCCAAATTGTAAAATGGTCTTATCTATTGGCGATTTCGTTCCAATTCACATTCCAAGTAATATTCGGCATGCTAATTACATTGCCGGTTGCCAAATTGCATTATCTCTTATAGTTTCCGAGATATGGACTATCGATAATTTACACCTTAGGCTCTGCTTCTAACTTGGGCCCAAATTGTAAAATGGTCTTATCTATTGGCGATTTCGTTCCAATTCACATTGCAAGTAATATTCGGCATGCTAATTACATTGCCGGTTGCCAAATTGCATTATCTCTTATAGTTTCCGAGATATGGACTATCGATAATTTACACCTAAGGCTCTGCTTCTAACTTGGGCCCAAATTGTAAAATGGTCTTATCTATTGGCGATTTCGTTCCAATTCACATTCCAAGTAATATTCGGCATGCTAATTACATTGCCGGTTGCCAAATTGCATTATCTCTTATAGTTTCCGAGATATGGACTATCGATAATTTACACCATAGGCTCTGCTTCTAACTTGGGCCCAAATTGTAAAATGGCCTTATCTATTGGCGATTTCGTTCCAATTCACATTCCAAGTAATATTCGGCATGCTAATTACATTGCCGGTTGCCAAATTGCATTATCTCTTATAGTTTCCGAGATATGGACTATCGATAATTTACACCTTAGGCTCTGCTTCTAACTTGGGCCCAAATTGTAAAATGGTCTTATCTATTGGCGATTTCGTTCCAATTCACATTCCAAGTAATATTCGGCATGCTAATTACATTGCCGGTTGCCAAATTGCATTATCTCTTATAGTTTCCGAGATATGGACTATCGATAATTTACACCTTAGGCTCTGCTTCTAACTTGGGCCCAAATTGTAAAATGGTCTTATCTATTGGCGATTTCGTCCCAATTCACATTCCAAGTGATATTCGGCATGCTAATTACATTGCCGGTTGCGAAATTGCATTATCTCTTATAGTTTCCGAGATATGGACTATCGATAATTTACACCTTAGGCTCTGCTTCTAACTTGGGCCCAAATTGTAAAATGGTCTTATCTATTGGCGATTTCGTTCCAATTCACATTCCAAGTAATATTCGGCATGCTAATTACATTGCCGGTTGCCAAATTGCATTATCTCTTATAGTTTCCGAGATATGGACTATCGATAATTTACACCTTAGGCTCTGCTTCTAACTTGGGCCCAAATTGTAAAATGGTCTTATCTATTGGCGATTTAGTTGCAATTCACATTCCAAGTAATATTCGGCATGCTAATTACATTGCCGGTTGCCAAATTGCATTATCTCTTATAGTTTCCGAGATATGGACTATCGATAATTTACACCTTAGGCTCTGCTTCTAACTTGGGCCCAAATTGTAAAATGGTCTTATCTATTGGCGATTTCGTTCCAATTCACATTCCAAGTAATATTCGGCATGCTAATTACATTGCCGGTTGCCAAATTGCATTATCTCTTATAGTTTCCGAGATATGGACTATCGATAATTTACACCTTAGGCTCTGCTTCTAACTTGGGCCCAAATTGTAAAATGGTCTTATCTATTGGCGATTTCGTTCCAATTCACATTCCAAGTAATATTCGGCATGCTAATTACATTGCCGGTTGCCAAATTGCATTATCTCTTATAGTTTCCGAGATATGGACTATCGATAATTTACACCTTAGGCTCTGCTTCTAACTTGGGCCCAAATTGTAAAATGGTCTTATCAATTGGCGATTTCGTTCCAATTCACATTCCAAGTAATATTCGGCATGCTAATTACATTGCCGGTTGCCAAATTGCATTATCTCTTATAGTTTCCGAGATATGGAATATCGATAATTTACACCTTAGGCTCTGCTTCTAACTTGGACCCAAATTGTAAAATGGTCTTATCTATTGGCGATTTAGTTGCAATTCACATTCCAAGTAATATTCGGCATGCTAATTACATTGCCGGTTGCCAAATTGCATTATCTCTTATAGTTTCCGAGATATGGACTATCGATAATTTACATCTTAGGCTCTGCTTCTAACTTGGGCCCAAATTGTAAAATGGTCTTATCTATTGGCGATTTCGTTCCAATTCACACTCCAAGTAATATTCGGCATGCTAATTACATTGCCGGTTGCGAAATTGCATTATCTCTTATAGTTTCCGAGATATGGACTATCGATAATTTACACCTTAGGCTCTGCTTCTAACTTGGGCCCAAATTGTAAAATGGTCTTATCTATTGGCGATTTCGTTCCAATTCACATTCCAAGTAATATTCGGCATGCTAATTACATTGCCGGTTGCCAAATTGCATTATCTCTTATAGTTTCCGAGATATGGACTATCGATAATTTACACCTTAGGCTCTGCTTCTAACTTGGGCCCAAATTGTAAAATGGTCTTATCTATTGGCGATTTCGTTCCAATTCACATTCCAAGTAATATTCGGCATGCTAATTACATTGCCGGTTGCCAAATTGCATCATCCCTTATAGTTTCCGAGATATGGACTATCGATAATTTACACCTTAGGCTCTGCTTCTAACTTGGGCCCAAATTGTAAAATGGTCTTATCTATTGGCGATTTCGTCCCAATTCACATTCCAAGTGATATTCGGCATGCTAATTACATTGCCGGTTGCGAAATTGCATTATCTCTTATAGTTTCCGAGATATGGACTATCAATAATTTACACCTTAGGCTCTGCTTCTAACTTGGGCCCAAATTGTAAAATGGTCTTATCTATTGGCGATTTCGTTCCAATTCACATTCCAAGTAATATTCGGCATGCTAATTACATTGCCGGTTGCCAAATTGCATTATCTCTTATAGTTTCCGAGATATGGACTATCGATAATTTACACCTTAGGCTCTGCTTCTAACTTGGGCCCAAATTGTAAAATGGTCTTATCTATTGGCGATTTCGTTCCAATTCACATTCCAAGTAATATTCGGCATGCTAATTACATTGCCGGTTGCCAAATTGCATTATCTCTTATAGTTTCCGAGATATGGACTATCGATAATTTACACCTTAGGCTCTGCTTCTAACTTGGGCCCAAATTGTAAAATGGTCTTATCTATTGGCGATTTCGTTCCAATTCACATTCCAAGTAATATTCGGCATGCTAATTACATTGCCGGTTGCCAAATTGCATTATCTATTATAGTTTCCGAGATATGGACTATCGATAATTTACACCTTAGGCTCTGCTTCTAACTTGGGCCCAAATTGTAAAATGGTCTTATCTATTGGCGATTTCGTTCCAATTCACATTCCAAGTAATATTCGGCATGCTAATTACATTGCCGGTTGCCAAATTGCATTATCTCTTATAGTTTCCGAGATATGGACTATCGATAATTTACACCTTAGGCTCTGCTTCTAACTTGGGCCCAAATTGTAAAATGGTCTTATCAATTGGCGATTTCGTTCCAATTCACATTCCAAGTAATATTCGGCATGCTAATTACTTTGCCGGTTGCCAAATTGCATTATCTCTTATAGTTTCCGAGATATGGACTATCGATAATTTACACCTTAGGCTCTGCTTCTAACTTGGGCCCAAATTGTAAAATGGTCTTATCTATTGGCGATTTAGTTGCAATTCACATTCCAAGTAATATTCGGCATGCTAATTACATTGCCGGTTGCCAAATTGCATTATCTCTTATAGTTTCCGAGATATGGACTATCGATAATTTACACCTTAGGCTCTGCTTCTAACTTGGGCCCAAATTGTAAAATGGTCTTATCTATTGGCGATTTCGTTCCAATTCACATTCCAAGTAATATTCGGCATGCTAATTACATTGCCGGTTGCCAAATTGCATTATCTCTTATAGTTTCCGAGATATGGACTATCGATAATTTACACCTTAGGCTCTGCTTCTAACTTGGGCCCAAATTGTAAAATGGTCTTATCTATTGGCGATTTCGTTCCAATTCACATTCCAAGTAATATTCGGCATGCTAATTACATTGCCGGTTGCCAAATTGCATTCTCTCTTATAGTTTCCGAGATATGGACTATCGATAATTTACACCTTAGGCTCTGCGTCTAACTTGGGCCCAAATTGTAAAATGGTCTTATCTATTGGCGATTTCGTTCCAATTCACATTCCAAGTAATATTCGGCATGCTAATTACATTGCCGGTTGCCAAATTGCATCATCTCTTATAGTTTCCGAGATATGGACTATCGATAATTTACACCTTAGGCTCTGCTTCTAACTTGGGCCCAAATTGTAAAATGGTCTTATCTATTGGCGATTTCGTCCCAATTCACATTCCAAGTGATATTCGGCATGCTATTTACATTGCCGGTTGCGAAATTGCATTATCTCTTATAGTTTCCGAGATATGGACTATCAATAATTTACACCTTAGGCTCTGCTTCTAACATGGGCCCAAATTGTAAAATGGTCTTATCTATTGGCGATTTCGTTCCAATTCACATTCCAAGTAATATTCGGCATGCTAATTACATTGCCGGTTGCCAAATTGCATTATCTCTTATAGTTTCCGAGATATGGACTATCGATAATTTACACCTTAGGCTCTGCTTCTAACTTGGGCCCAAATTGTAAAATGGTCTTATCTATTGGCGATTTCGTTCCAATTCACATTCCAAGTAATATTCGGCATGCTAATTACATTGCCGGTTGCCAAATTGCATTTTCTCTTATAGTTTCCGAGATATGGACTATCGATAATTTACACCTTAGGCTCTGCTTCTAACTTGGGCCCAAATTGTAAAATGGTCTTATCTATTGGCGATTTCGTTCCAATTCACATTCCAAGTAATATTCGGCATGCTAATTACATTGCCGGTTGCCAAATGGCATTATCTCTTATAGTTTCCGAGATATGGACTATCAATAATTTACACCTTAGGCTCTGCTTCTAACTTGGGCCCAAATTGTAAAATGGTCTTATCTATTGACGATTTCGTTCCAATTCACATTCCAAGTAATATTCGGCATGCTAATTACATTGCCGGTTGCCAAATTGCATTATCTCTTATAGTTTCCGAGATATGGACTATCGATAATTTACACCTTAGGCTCTGCTTCTAACTTGGGCCCAAATTGTAAAATGGCCTTATCTATTGGCGATTTCGTCCCAATTCACATTCCAAGTAATATTCGGCATGCTAATTACATTGCCGGTTGCGAAATTGCATTATCTCTTATAGTTTCAGAGATATGGACTATCGATAATTTACACCTTAGGCTTTGCTTCTAACTTGGACCCAAATTGTAAAATGGTCTTATCTATTGGCAATTTCGTTCCAATTCACATTTCAAGTAATATTCGGCATGCTAATTACATTGCCGGTTGCCAAATTGCATTATCTCTTATAGTTTCCGAGATATGGACTATCGATAATTTACACCTTAGGCTCTGCTTCTAACTTGGGCCCAAATTGTAAAATGGTCTTATCTATTGGCGATTTCGTTCCAATTCACATTCCAAGTAATATTCGGCATGCTAATTACATTGCCGGTTGCCAAATTGCATTAACTCTTATAGTTTCCGAGATATGGACTATCGATAATTTACACCTTAGGCTCTGCTTCTAACTTGGGCCCAACTTGTAAAATGGTCTTATCTATTGGCGATTTCGTTCCAATTCACATTCCAAGTAATATTCGGCATGCTAATTACATTGCCGGTTGCCAAATTGCATTATCTCTTATAGTTTCCGAGATATGGACTATCGATAATTTACACCATAGGCTCTGCTTCTAACTTGGGCCCAAATTGTAAAATGGTCTTATCTATTGGCGATTTCGTTCCAATTCACATTCCAAGTAATATTCGGCATGCTAATTACATTGCCGGTTGCCAAATTGCATTATCTCTTATAGTTTCCGAGATATGGACTATCGATAATTTACACCTTAGGCTCTGCTTCTAACTTGGGCCCAAATTGTAAAATGGTCTTATCTATTGGCGATTTCGTTCCAATTCACATTCCAAGTAATATTCGGCATGCTAATTACATTGCCGGTTGCCAAATTGAATTATCTCTTATAGTTTCCGAGATATGGACTATCGATAATTTACACCTTAGGCTCTGCTTCTAACTTGGGCCCAAATTGTAAAATGGTCTTACCTATTGGCGATTTCGTTCCAATTCACATTCCAAGTAATATTCGGCATGCTAATTACATTGCCGGTTGCCAAATTGCATTATCTCTTATAGTTTCCGAGATATGGACTATCGATAATTTACACCTAAGGCTCTGCTTCTAACTTGGGCCCAAATTGTAAAATGGTCTTATCTATTGGCGATTTCGTTCCAATTCACATTCCAAGTAATATTCGGCATGCTAATTACATTGCCGGTTGCCAAATTGCATTATCTCTTATTGTTTCCGAGATATGGACTATCGATAATTTACACCTTAGGCTCTGCTTCTAACTTGGGCCCAAATTGTAAAATGGTCTTATCTATTGGCGATTTCGTCCCAATTCACATTCCAAGTGATATTCGGCATGCTAATTACATTGCCGGTTGCGAAATTGCATTATCTCTTATAGTTTCCGAGATATGGACTATCGATAATTTACACCTTAGGCTCTGCTTCTAACTTGGGCCCAAATTGTAAAATGGTCTTATCTATTGGCGATTTCGTTCCAATTCACATTCCAAGTAATATTCGGCATGCTAATTACATTGCCGGTTGCCAAATTGCATTATCTCTTATAGTTTCCGAGATATGGACTATCGATAATTTACACCTTAGGCTCTGCTTCTAACTTGGGCCCAAATTGTAAAATGGTCTTATCTATTGGCGATTTAGTTGCAATTCACATTCCAAGTAATATTCGGCATGCTAATTACATTGCCGGTTGCCAAATTGCATTATCTCTTATAGTTTCCGAGATATGGACTATCGATAATTTACACCTTAGGCTCTGCTTCTAACTCGGGCCCAAATTGTAAAATGGTCTTATCTATTGGCGATTTCGTTCCAATTCACATTCCAAGTAATATTCGGCATGCTAATTACATTGCCGGTTGCCAAATTGCATTATCTCTTATAGTTTCCGAGATATGGACTATCGATAATTTACACCTTAGGCTCTGCTTCTAACTTGGGCCCAAATTGTAAAATGGTCTTATCTATTGGCGATTTCGTTCCAATTCACATTCCAAGTAATATTCGGCATGCTAATTACATTGCCGGTTGCCAAATTGCATTATCTCTTATAGTTTCCGAGATATGGACTATCGATAATTTACACCTTAGGCTCTGCTTCTAACTTGTTCCCAAATTGTAAAATGGTCTTATCTATTGGCGATTTCGTTCCAATTCACATTCCAAGTAATATTCGGCATGCTAATTACATTGCCGGTTGCCAAATTGCATTATCTCTTATAGTTTCCGAGATATGGACTATCGATAATTTACACCTTAGGCTCTGCTTCTAACTTGGGCCCAAATTGTAAAATGGTCTTATCTATTGGCGATTTCGTTCCAATTCACATTCCAAGTAATATTTGGCATACTAATTACATTGCCGGTTGCCAAATTGCATTATCTCTTATAGTTTCCGAGATATGGACTATCGATAATTTACACCTTAGGCTCTGCTTCTAACTTGGGCCCAAATTGTAAAATGGTCTTATTTATTGGCGATTTCGTCCCAATTCACATTCCAAGTGATATTCGGCATGCTAATTACATTGCCGGTTGCGAAATTGCATTATCTCTTATAGTTTCCGAGATATGGACTATCAATAATTTACACCTTAGGCTATGCTTCTAACTTGGGCCCAAATTGTAAAATGGTCTTATCAATTGGCGATTTCGTTCCAATTCATATTCCAAGTAATATTCGGCATGCTAATTACATTGCCGGTTGCCAAATTGCATTATCTCTTATAGTTTCCGAGATATGGACTATCGATAATTTACACCTTAGGCTCTGCTTCTAACTTGGGCCCAAATTGTAAAATGGTCTTATCTATTGGCGATTTCGTTCCAATTCACATTCCAAGTAATATTCGGCATGCTAATTACATTCCCGGTTGCCAAATTGCATTATCTCTTATAGTTTCCGAGATATGGACTATCGATAATTTACACCTTAGGCTCTGCTTCTAACTTGGGCCCAAATTGTAAAATGGTCTTATCTATTGGCGATTTCGTTCCAATTCACATTCCAAGTAATATTCGGCATGCTAATTACATTGCCGGTTGCCAAATTGCATTATCTCTTATAGTTTCCGAGATATGGACTATCGATAATTTACACCTTAGGCTCTGCTTCTAACTTGGGCCCAAATTGTAAAATGGTCTTATCTATTGGCGATTTAGTTGCAATTCACATTCCAAGTAATATTCGGCATGCTAATTACATTGCCGGTTGCCAAATTGCATTATCTCTTATAGTTTCCGAGATATGGACTATCGATAATTTACACCTTAGGCTCTGCTTCTAACTTGGGCCCAAATTGTAAAATGGTCTTATCTATTGGCGATTTCGTTCCAATTCACATTCCAAGTAATATTCGGCATGCTAATTACATTGCCGGTTGCCAAATTGCATTATCTCTTATAGTTTCCGAGATATGGACTATCGATAATTTACACCTTAGGCTCTGCTTCTAACTTGGGCCCAAATTGTAAAATGGTCTTATCTATTGGCGATTTCGTTCCAATTCACACTCCAAGTAATATTCGGCATGCTAATTACATTGCCGGTTGCGAAATTGCATTATCTCTTATAGTTTCCGAGATATGGACTATCGATAATTTACACCTTAGGCTCTGCTTCTAACTTGGGCCCAAATTGTAAAATGGTCTTATCTATTGGCGATTTCGTTCCAATTCACATTCCAAGTAATATTCGGCATGCTAATTACATTGCCGGTTGCCAAATTGCATTATCTTTTATAGTTTCCGAGATATGGACTATCGATAATTTACACCTTAGGCTCTGCTTCTAACTTGGGCCCAAATTGTAAAATGGTCTTATCTATTGGCGATTTCGTTCCAATTCACATTCCAAGTAATATTCGGCATGCTAATTACATTGCCGGTTGCCAAATTGCATTATCTCTTATAGTTTCCGAGATATGGACTATCGATAATTTACACCTTAGGCTCTGCTTCTAACTTGGGCCCAAATTGTAAAATGGTCTTATCTATTGGCGATTTCGTCCCAATTCACATTCCAAGTGATATTCGGCATGCTAATTACATTGCCGGTTGCGAAATTGCATTATCTCTTATAGTTTCCGAGATATGGACTATCAATAATTTACACCTTAGGCTCTGCTTCTAACTTGGGCCCAAATTGTAAAATGGTCTTATCTATTGGCGATTTCGTTCCAATTCACATTCCAAGTAATATTCGGCATGCTAATTACATTGCCGGTTGCCAAATTGCATTATCTCTTATAGTTTCCGAGATATGGACTATCGATAATTTACACCTTAGGCTCTGCTTCTAACTTGGGCCCAAATTGTAAAATGGTCTTACCTATTGGCGATTTCGTTCCAATTCACATTCCAAGTAATATTCGGCATGCTAATTACATTGCTGGTTGCAAATTGCATTATCTCTTATAGTTTCCGAGATATGGACTATCGATAATTTACACCTTAGGCTCTGCTTCTAACTTGGGCCCAAATTGTAAAATGGTCTTATCTATTGGCGATTTCGTTCCAATTCACATTCCAAGTAATATTCGGCATGCTAATTACATTGCTGGTTGCCAAATTGCATTATCTCTTATAGTTTCCGAGATATGGACTATCGATAATTTACACCTTAGGCTCTGCTTCTAACTTGGGCCCAAATTGTAAAATGGTCTTATCTATTGGCGATTTCGTTCCAATTCACATTCCAAGTAATATTCGGCATGCTAATTACATTGCCGGTTGCCAAATTGCATTATCTCTTATAGTATCCGAGATATGGACTATCGATAATTTACACCTTAGGCTCTGCTTCTAACTTGGGCCCAAATTGTAAAATGGTCTTATCTATTGGCGATTTCGTTCCAATTCACATTCCAAGTAATATTCGGCATGCTAATTACATTGCCGGTTGCCAAATTGCATTATCTCTTATAGTTTCCGAGATATGGACTATCGATAATTTACACCTTAGGCTCTGCTTCTAACTTGGGCCCAAATTGTAAAATGGTCTTATCTATTGGCGATTTCGTCCAATTCACATTCCAAGTGATATTCGGCATGCTAATTACATTGCCGGTTGCGAAATTGCATTATCTCTTATAGTTTCCGAGATATGGACTATCAATAATTTACACCTTAGGCTCTGCTTCTAACTTGGGCCCAAATTGTAAAATGGTCTTATCTATTGGCGATTTCGTTCCAATTCACATTCCAAGTAATATTCGGCATGCTAATTACATTGCCGGTTGCCAAATTGCATTATCTCTTATAGTTTCCGAGATATGGACTATCGATAATTTACACCTTAGGCTCTGCTTCTAACTTGGGCCCAAATTGTAAAATGGTCTTATCTATTGGCGATTTCGTTCCAATTCACATTCCAAGTAATATTCGGCATGCTAATTACATTGCCGGTTGCCAAATTGAATTATCTCTTATAGTTTCCGAGATATGGACTATCGATAATTTACACCTTAGGCTCTGCTTCTAACTTGGGCCCAAATTGTAAAATGGTCTTACCTATTGGCGATTTCGTTCCAATTCACATTCCAAGTAATATTCGGCATGCTAATTACATTGCTGGTTGCAAATTGCATTATCTCTTATAGTTTCCGAGATATGGACTATCGATAATTTACACCTTAGGCTCTGCTTCTAACTTGGGCCCAAATTGTAAAATGGTCTTATCTATTGGCGATTTCGTTCCAATTCACATTCCAAGTAATATTCGGCATGCTAATTACATTGCCGGTTGCCAAATTGCATTATCTCTTATAGTTTCCGAGATATGGACTATCGATAATTTACACCTTAGGCTCTGCTTCTAACTTGGGCCCAAATTGTAAAATGGTCTTATCTATAGGCGATTTCGTCCCAATTCACATTCCAAGTGATATTCGGCATGCTAATTACATTGCCGGTTGCGAAATTGCATTATCTCTTATAGTTTCCGAGATATGAACTATCAATAATTTACACCTTAGGCTCTGCTTCTAACTTGGGCCCAAATTGTAAAATGGTCTTATCTATTGGCGATTTCGTTCCAATTCACATTCCAAGTAATATTCGGCATGCTAATTACATTGCCGGTTGCCAAATTGCATTATCTCTTATAGTTTCCGAGATATGGACTATCGATAATTTACACCTTAGGCTCTGCTTCTAACTTGGGCCCAAATTGTAAAATGGTCTTATCTATTGGCGATTTCGTTCCAATTCACATTCCAAGTAATATTCGGCATGCTAATTACATTGCCGGTTGCCAAATTGCATTATCTCTTATAGTTTCCGAGATATGGACTATCGATAATTTACACCTTAGGCTCTGCTTCTAACTTGGGCCCAAATTGTAAAATGGTCTTATCTATTGGCGATTTCGTTCCAATTCACATTCCAAGTAATATTCGGCATGCTAATTACATTGCCGGTTGCCAAGTTGCATTATCTCTTATAGTTTCCGAGATATGGACTATCGATAATTTACACCATAGGCTCTGCTTCTAACTTGGGCCCAAATTGTAAAATGGTCTTATCTATTGGCGATTTCGTTCCAATTCACATTCCAAGTAATATTCGGCATGCTAATTACATTGCCGGTTGCCAAATTGCATTATCTCTTATAGTTTCCGAGATATGGACTATCGATAATTTACACCTTAGGCTCTGCTTCTAACTTGGGCCCAAATTGTAAAATGGTCTTATCTATTGGCGATTTAGTTGCAATTCACATTCCAAGTAATATTCGGCATGCTAATTACATTGCCGGTTGCCAAATTGCATTATCTCTTATAGTTTCCGAGATATGGACTATCGATAATTTACACCTTAGGCTCTGCTTCTAACTTGGGCCCAAATTGTAAAATTGTCTTATCTATTGGCGATTTCGTTCCAATTCACACTCCAAGTAATATTCGGCATGCTAATTACATTGCCGGTTGCGAAATTGCATTATCTCTTATAGTTTCCGAGATATGGACTATCGATAATTTACACCTTAGGCTCTGCTTCTAACTTGGGCCCAAATTGTAAAATGGTCTTATCTATTGGCGATTTCGTTCCAATTCACATTCCAAGTAATATTCGGCATGCTAATTACATTGCCGGTTGCCAAATTGCATTATCTCTTATAGTTTCCGAGATATGGACTATCGATAATTTACACCTTAGGCTCTGCTTCTAACTTGGGCCCAAATTGTAAAATGGTCTTATCTATTGGCGATTTCGTTCCAATTCACATTCCAAGTAATATTTGGCATGCTAATTACATTGCCGGTTGCCAAATTGCATTATCTCTTATAGTTTCCGAGATATGGACTATCGATAATTTACACCTTAGGCTCTGCTTCTAACTTGGGCCCAAATTGTAAAATGGTCTTATTTATTGGCGATTTCGTCCCAATTCACATTCCAAGTGATATTCGGCATGCTAATTACATTGCCGGTTGCGAAATTGCATTATCTCTTATAGTTTCCGAGATATGGACTATCAATAATTTACACCTTAGGCTCTGCTTCTAACTTGGGCCCAAATTGTAAAATGGTCTTACCTATTGGCGATTTCGTTCCAATTCACATTCCAAGTAATATTCGGCATGCTAATTACATTGCTGGTTGCAAATTGCATTATCTCTTATAGTTTCCGAGATATGGACTATCGATAATTTACACCTTAGGCTCTGCTTCTAACTTGGGCCCAAATTGTAAAATGGTCTTATCTATTGGCGATTTCGTTCCAATTCACATTCCAAGTAATATTCGGCATGCTAATTACATTGCCGGTTGCCAAATTGCATTATCTCTTATAGTTTCCGAGATATGGACTATCGATAATTTACACCTTAGGCTCTGCTTCTAACTTGGGCCCAAATTGTAAAATGGTCTTATCTATAGGCGATTTCGTCCCAATTCACATTCCAAGTGATATTCGGCATGCTAATTACATTGCCGGTTGCGAAATTGCATTATCTCTTATAGTTTCCGAGATATGAACTATCAATAATTTACACCTTAGGCTCTGCTTCTAACTTGGGCCCAAATTGTAAAATGGCCTTATCTATTGGCGATTTCGTTCCAATTCACATTCCAAGTAATATTCGGCATGCTAATTACATTGCCGGTTGCCAAATTGCATTATCTCTTATAGTTTCCGAGATATGGACTATCGATAATTTACACCTTAGGCTCTGCTTCTAACTTGGGCCCAAATTGTAAAATGGTCTTATCTATTGGCGATTTCGTTCCAATTCACATTCCAAGTAATATTCGGCATGCTAATTACATTGCCGGTTGCCAAATTGCATTATCTCTTATAGTTTCCGAGATATGGACTATCGATAATTTACACCTTAGGCTCTGCTTCTAACTTGGGCCCAAATTGTAAAATGGTCTTATCTATTGGCGATTTCGTTCCAATTCACATTCCAAGTAATATTCGGCATGCTAATTACATTGCCGGTTGCCAAGTTGCATTATCTCTTATAGTTTCCGAGATATGGACTATCGATAATTTACACCATAGGCTCTGCTTCTAACTTGGGCCCAAATTGTAAAATGGTCTTATCTATTGGCGATTTCGTTCCAATTCACATTCCAAGTAATATTCGGCATGCTAATTACATTGCCGGTTGCCAAATTGCATTATCTCTTATAGTTTCCGAGATATGGACTATCGATAATTTACACCTTAGGCTCTGCTTCTAACTTGGGCCCAAATTGTAAAATGGTCTTATCTATTGGCGATTTAGTTGCAATTCACATTCCAAGTAATATTCGGCGTGCTAATTACATTGCCGGTTGCCAAATTGCATTATCTCTTATAGTTTCCGAGATATGGACTATCGATAATTTACACCTTAGGCTCTGCTTCTAACTTGGGCCCAAATTGTAAAATTGTCTTATCTATTGGCGATTTCGTTCCAATTCACACTCCAAGTAATATTCGGCATGCTAATTACATTGCCGGTTGCGAAATTGCATTATCTCTTATAGTTTCCGAGATATGGACTATCGATAATTTACACCTTAGGCTCTGCTTCTAACTTGGGCCCAAATTGTAAAATGGTCTTATCTATTGGCGATTTCGTTCCAATTCACATTCCAAGTAATATTCGGCATGCTAATTACATTGCCGGTTGCCAAATTGCATTATCTCTTATAGTTTCCGAGATATGGACTATCGATAATTTACACCTTAGGCTCTGCTTCTAACTTGGGCCCAAATTGTAAAATGGTCTTATCTATTGGCGATTTCGTTCCAATTCACATTCCAAGTAATATTTGGCATGCTAATTACATTGCCGGTTGCCAAATTGCATTATCTCTTATAGTTTCCGAGATATGGACTATCGATAATTTACACCTTAGGCTCTGCTTCTAACTTGGGCCCAAATTGTAAAATGGTCTTATTTATTGGCGATTTCGTCCCAATTCACATTCCAAGTGATATTCGGCATGCTAATTACATTGCCGGTTGCGAAATTGCATTATCTCTTATAGTTTCCGAGATATGGACTATCAATAATTTACACCTTAGGCTCTGCTTCTAACTTGGGCCCAAATTGTAAAATGGTCTTATCTATTGGCGATTTCGTTCCAATTCACATTCCAAGTAATATTCGGCATGCTAATTACATTGCCGGTTGCCAAATTGCATTATCTCTTATAGTTTCCGAGATATGGACTATCGATAATTTACACCTTAGGCTCTGCTTCTAACTTGGGCCCAAATTGTAAAATGGTCTTATCTATTGGCGATTTCGTTCCAATTCACATTCCAAGTAATATTCGGCATGCTAATTACATTGCCGGTTGCCAAATTGCATTATCTCTTATAGTTTCCGAGATATGGACTATCGATAATTTACACCTTAGGCTCTGCTTCTAACTTGGGCCCAAATTGTAAAATGGTCTTATCTATTGGCGATTTCGTTCCAATTCACATTCCAAGTAATATTCGGCATGCTAATTACATTGCCGGTTGCCAAATTGCATTATCTCTTATAGTTTCCGAGATATGGACTATCGATAATTTACACCTTAGGCTCTGCTTCTAACTTGGGCCCAAATTGTAAAATGGTCTTATCTATTGGCGATTTAGTTGCAATTCACATTCCAAGTAATATTCGGCATGCTAATTACATTGCCGGTTGCCAAATTGCATTATCTCTTATAGTTTCCGAGATATGGACTATCGATAATTTACACCTTAGGCTCTGCTTCTAACTTGGGCCCAAATTGTAAAATGGTCTTATCTATTGGCGATTTCGTTCCAATTCACATTCCAAGTAATATTCGGCATGCTAATTACATTGCCGGTTGCCAAATTGCATTATCTCTTATAGTTTCCGACATATGGACTATCGATAATTTACACCTTAGGCTCTGCTTCTAACTTGGGCCCAAATTGTAAAATGGTCTTATCTATTGGCGATTTCGTTCCAATTCACACTCCAAGTAATATTCGGCATGCTAATTACATTGCCGGTTGCGAAATTGCATTATCTCTTATAGTTTCCGAGATATGGACTATCGATAATTTACACCTTAGGCTCTGCTTCTAACTTGGGCCCAAATTGTAAAATGGTCTTATCTATTGGCGATTTCGTTCCAATTCACATTCCAAGTAATATTCGGCATGCTAATTACATTGCCGGTTGCCAAATTGCATTATCTTTTATAGTTTCCGAGATATGGACTATCGATAATTTACACCTTAGGCTCTGCTTCTAACTTGGGCCCAAATTGTAAAATGGTCTTATCTATTGGCGATTTCGTTCCAATTCACATTCCAAGTAATATTCGGCATGCTAATTACATTGCCGGTTGCCAAATTGCATTATCTCTTATAGTTTCCGAGATATGGACTATCGATAATTTACACCTTAGGCTCTGCTTCTAACTTGGGCCCAAATTGTAAAATGGTCTTATCTATTGGCGATTTCGTCCCAATTCACATTCCAAGTGATATTCGGCATGCTAATTACATTGCCGGTTGCGAAATTGCATTATCTCTTATAGTTTCCGAGATATGGACTATCAATAATTTACACCTTAGGCTCTGCTTCTAACTTGGGCCCAAATTGTAAAATGGTCTTATCTATTGGCGATTTCGTTCCAATTCACATTCCAAGTAATATTCGGCATGCTAATTACATTGCCGGTTGCCAAATTGCATTATCTCTTATAGTTTCCGAGATATGGACTATCGATAATTTACACCTTAGGCTCTGCTTCTAACTTGGGCCCAAATTGTAAAATGGTCTTACCTATTGGCGATTTCGTTCCAATTCACATTCCAAGTAATATTCGGCATGCTAATTACATTGCTGGTTGCCAAATTGCATTATCTCTTATAGTTTCCGAGATATGGACTATCGATAATTTACACCTTAGGCTCTGCTTCTAACTTGGGCCCAAATTGTAAAATGGTCTTATCTATTGGCGATTTCGTTCCAATTCACATTCCAAGTAATATTCGGCATGCTAATTACATTGCCGGTTGCCAAATTGCATTATCTCTTATAGTTTCCGAGATATGGACTATCGATAATTTACACCTTAGGCTCTGCTTCTAACTTGGGCCCAAATTGTAAAATGGTCTTATCTATTGGCGATTTCGTCCCAATTCACATTCCAAGTGATATTCGGCATGCTAATTACATTGCCGGTTGCGAAATTGCATTATCTCTTATAGTTTCCGAGATATGGACTATCGATAATTTACACCTTAGGCTCTGCTTCTAACTTGGGCCCAAATTGTAAAATGGTCTTATCTATTGGCGATTTCGTCCCAATTCACATTCCAAGTGATATTCGGCATGCTAATTACATTGCCGGTTGCGAAATTGCATTATCTCTTATAGTTTCCGAGATATGGACTATCAATAATTTACACCTTAGGCTCTGCTTCTAACTTGGGCCCAAATTGTAAAATGGTCTTATCTATTGGCGATTTCGTTCCAATTCACATTCCAAGTAATATTCGGCATGCTAATTACATTGCCGGTTGCCAAATTGCATTATCTCTTATAGTTTCCGAGATATGGACTATCGATAATTTACACCTTAGGCTCTGCTTCTAACTTGGGCCCAAATTGTAAAATGGTCTTATCTATTGGCGATTTCGTTCCAATTCACATTCCAAGTAATATTCGGCATGCTAATTACATTGCCGGTTGCCAAATTGCATTATCTCTTATAGTTTCCGAGATATGGACTATCGATAATTTACACCTTAGGCTCTGCTTCTAACTTGGGCCCAAATTGTAAAATGGTCTTATCTATTGGCGATTTCGTTCCAATTCACATTCCAAGTAATATTCGGCATGCTAATTACATTGCCGGTTGCCAAAATGCATTATCTCTTATAGTTTCCGAGATATGGACTATCGATAATTTACACCATAGGCTCTGCTTCTAACTTGGGCCCAAATTGTAAAATGGTCTTATCTATTGGCGATTTCGTTCCAATTCACATTCCAAGTAATATTCGGCATGCTAATTACATTGCCGGTTGCCAAATTGCATTATCTCTTATAGTTTCCGAGATATGGACTATCGATAATTTACACCTTAGGCTCTGCTTCTAACTTGGGCCCAAATTGTAAAATGGTCTTATCTATTGGCGATTTCGTTCCAATTCACATTCCAAGTAATATTCGGCATGCTAATTACATTGCCGGTTGCCAAATTGCATTATCTCTTATAGTTTCCGAGATATGGACTATCGATAATTTACACCTTAGGCTCTGCTTCTAACTTGGGCCCAAATTGTAAAATGGTCTTATCTATTGGCGATTTCGTTCCAATTCACATTCCAAGTAATATTCGGCATGCTAATTACATTGCCGGTTGCCAAATTGAATTATCTCTTATAGTTTCCGAGATATGGACTATCGATAATTTACACCTTAGGCTCTGCTTCTAACTTGGGCCCAAATTGTAAAATGGTCTTACCTATTGGCGATTTCGTTCCAATTCACATTCCAAGTAATATTCGGCATGCTAATTACATTGCAGGTTGCCAAATTGCATTATCTCTTATAGTTTCCGAGATATGGACTATCGATAATTTATACCTTAGGCTCTGCTTCTAACTTGGGCCCAAATTGTAAAATGGTCTTATCTATTGGCGATTTCGTTCCAATTCACATTCCAAGTAATATTCGGCATGCTAATTACATTGCCGGTTGCCAAATTGCATTATCTCTTATAGTTTCCGAGATATGGACTATCGATAATTTACACCTTAGGCTCTGCTTCTAACTTGGGCCCAAATTGTAAAATGGTCTTATCTATTGGCGATTTCGTCCCAATTCACATTCCAAGTGATATTCGGCATGCTAATTACATTGCCGGTTGCCAAATTGCATTATCTCTTATAGTTTCCGAGATATGGACTATCGATAATCTACACCTTAGGCTCTGCCTCTAACTTGGGCCCAAATTGTAAAATGGTCTTATCTATTGGCGATTTAGTTGCAATTCACATTCCAAGTAATATTCGGCATGCTAATTACATTGCCGGTTGCCAAATTGCATTATCTCTTATAGTTTCCGAGATATGGACTATCGATAATTTACACCTTAGGCTCTGCTTCTAACTTGGGAACAAATTGTAAAATGGTCTTATCTATTGGCGATTTCGTTCCAATTCACATTACAAGTAATATTCGGCATGCTAATTACATTGCCGGTTGCCAAATTGCATTATCTCTTATAGTTTCCGAGATATGGACTATCGATAATTTACACCTTAGGCTCTGCTTCTAACTTGGGCCCAAATTGTAAAATGGTCTTATCTATTGGCGATTTCGTTCCAATTCACATTCCAAGTAATATTCGGCATGCTAATTACATTGCCGGTTGCCAAATTGCATTATCTTTTATAGTTTCCGAGATATGGACTATCGATAATTTACACCTTAGGCTCTGCTTCTAACTTGGGCCCAAATTGTAAAATGGTCTTATCTATTGGCGATTTAGTTGCAATTCACATTCCAAGTAATATTCGGCATGCTAATTACATTGCCGGTTGCCAAATTGCATTATCTCTTATAGTTTCCGAGATATGGACTATCGATAATTTACACCTTAGGCTCTGCTTCTAACTTGGGCCCAAATTGTAAAATGGTCTTATCTATTGGCGATTTCGTTCCAATTCACATTCCAAGTAATATTCGGCATGCTAATTACATTGCCGGTTGCGAAATTGCATTATCTCTTATAGTTTCCGAGATATGGACTATCGATAATTTACACCTTAGGCTCTGCTTCTAACTTGGGCCCAAATTGTAAAATGGTCTTATCTATTGGCGATTTCGTTCCAATTCACATTCCAAGTAATATTCGGCATGCTAATTACATTGCCGGTTGCCAAATTGCATTATCTCTTATAGTTTCCGAGATATGGACTATCGATAATTTACACCTTAGGCTCTGCTTCTAACTTGGGCCCAAATTGTAAAATGGTCTTATCTATTGGCGATTTCGTTCCAATTCACATTCCAAGTAATATTCGGCATGCTAATTACATTGCCGGTTGCCAAATTGCATTATCTCTTATAGTTTCCGAGATATGGACTATCGATAATTTACACCTTAGGCTCTGCTTCTAACTTGGGCCCAAATTGTAAAATGGTCTTATCTATTGGCGATTTAGTTGCAATTCACATTCCAAGTAATATTCGGCATGCCAATTACATTGCCGGTTGCCAAATTGCATTATCTCTTATAGTTTCCGAGATATGGACTATCGATAATTTACACCTTAGGCTCTGCTTCTAACTTGGGCCCAAATTGTAAAATGGTCTTATCTATTGGCGATTTCGTTCCAATTCACATTCAAAGTAATATTCGGCATGCTAATTACATTGCCGGTTGCCAAATTGCATTATCTCTTATAGTTTCCGAGATATGGACTATCGATAATTTACACCTTAGGCTCTGCTTCTAACTTGGGCCCAAATTGTAAAATGGTCTTATCTATTGGCGATTTCGTTCCAATTCACACTCCAAGTAATATTCGGCATGCTAATTACATTGCCGGTTGCGAAATTGCATTATCTCTTATAGTTTCCGAGATATGGACTATCGATAATTTACACCTTAGGCTCTGCTTCTAACTTGGGCCCAAATTGTAAAATGGTCTTATCTATTGGCGATTTCGTTCCAATTCACATTCCAAGTAATAGTCGGCATGCTAATTACATTGCCGGTTGCCAAATTGCATTATCTCTTATAGTTTCCGAGATATGGACTATCGATAATTTACACCTTAGGCTCTGCTTCTAACTTGGGCCCAAATTGTAAAATGGTCTTATCTATTGGCGATTTCGTTCCAATTCACATTCCAAGTAATATTCGGCATGCTAATTACATTGCCGGTTGCCAAATTGCATTATCTCTTATAGTTTCCGAGATATGGACTATCGATAATTTACACCTTAGGCTCTGCTTCTAACTTGGGCCCAAATTGTAAAATGGTCTTATCTATTGGCGATTTCGTCCCAATTCACATTCCAAGTGATATTCGGCATGCTATTACATTGCCGGTTGCGAAATTGCATTATCTCTTATAGTTTCCGAGATATGGACTATCAATAATTTACACCTTAGGCTCTGCTTCTAACTTGGGCCCAAATTGTAAAATGGTCTTATCTATTGGCGATTTCGTTCCAATTCACATTCCAAGTAATATTCGGCATGCTAATTACATTGCCGGTTGCCAAATTGCATTATCTCTTATAGTTTCCGAGATATGGACTATCGATAATTTACACCTTAGGCTCTGCTTCTAACTTGGGCCCAAATTGTAAAATGGTCTTATCTATTGGCGATTTAGTTGCAATTCACATTCCAAGTAATATTCGGCATGCCAATTACATTGCCGGTTGCCAAATTGCATTATCTCTTATAGTTTCCGAGATATGGACTATCGATAATTTACACCTTAGGCTCTGCTTCTAACTTGGGCCCAAATTGTAAAATGGTCTTACCTATTGGCGATTTCGTTCCAATTCACATTCCAAGTAATATTCGGCATGCTAATTACATTGCCGGTTGCCAAATTGCATTATCTCTTATAGTTTCCGAGATATGGACTATCGATAATTTACACCTTAGGCTCTGCTTCTAACTTGGGCCCAAATTGTAAAATGGTCTTATCTATTGGCGATTTCGTTCCAATTCACATTCCAAGTAATATTCGGCATGCTAATTACATTGCCGGTTGCCAAATTGCATTATCTCTTATAGTTTCCGAGATATGGACTATCGATAATTTACACCTTAGGCTCTGCTTCTAACTTGGGCCCAAATTGTAAAATGGTCTTATCTATTGGCGATTTCGTCCCAATTCACATTCCAAGTGATATTCGGCATGCTAATTACATTGCCGGTTGCGAAATTGCATTATCTCTTATAGTTTCCGAGATATGGACTATCAATAATTTACACCTTAGGCTCTGCTTCTAACTTGGGCCCAAATTGTAAAATGGTCTTATCTATTGGCGATTTCGTTCCAATTCACATTCCAAGTAATATTCGGCATGCTAATTACATTGCCGGTTGCCAAATTGCATTATCTCTTATAGTTTCCGAGATATGGACTATCGATAATTTACACCTTAGGCTCTGCTTCTAACTTGGGCCAAATTGTAAAATGGTCTTATCTATTGGCGATTTCGTTCCAATTCACATTCCAAGTAATATTCGGCATGCTAATTACATTGCCGGTTGCCAAATTGCATTATCTCTTATAGTTTCCGAGATATGGACTATCGATAATTTACACCTTAGGCTCTGCTTCTAACTTGGGCCCAAATTGTAAAATGGTCTTATCTATTGGCGATTTCGTTCCAATTCACATTCCAAGTAATATTCGGCATGCTAATTACATTGCCGGTTGCCAAATTGCATTATCTCTTATAGTTTCCGAGATATGGACTATCGATAATTTACACCATAGGCTCTGCTTCTAACTTGGGCCCAAATTGTAAAATGGTCTTATCTATTGGCGATTTCGTTCCAATTCACATTCCAAGTAATATCCGGCATGCTAATTACATTGCCGGTTGCCAAATTGCATTATCTCTTATAGTTTCCGAGATATGGACTATCGATAATTTACACCTTAGGCTCTGCTTTTAACTTGGGCCCAAATTGTAAAATGGTCTTATCTATTGGCGATTTCGTCCCAATTCACATTCCAAGTGATATTCGGCATGCTAATTACATTGCCGGTTGCCAAATTGCATTATCTCTTATAGTTTCCGAGATATGGACTATCGATAATTTACACCTTAGGCTCTGCTTCTAACTTGGGCCCAAATTGTAAAATGGTCTTATCTATTGGCGATTTCGTCCCAATTCACATTCCAAGTGATATTCGGCATGCTAATTACATTGCCGGTTGCCAAATTGCATTATCTCTTATAGTTTCCGAGATATGGACTATCGATAATCTACACCTTAGGCTCTGCCTCTAACTTGGGCCCAAATTGTAAAATGGTCTTATCTATTGGCGATTTAGTTGCAATTCACATTCCAAGTAATATTCGGCATGCTAATTACATTGCCGGTTGCCAAATTGCATTATCTCTTATAGTTTCCGAGATATGGACTATCGATAATTTACACCTTAGGCTCTGCTTCTAACTTGGGAACAAATTGTAAAATGGTCTTATCTATTGGCGATTTCGTTCCAATTCACATTACAAGTAATATTCGGCATGCTAATTACATTGCCGGTTGCCAAATTGCATTATCTCTTATAGTTTCCGAGATATGGACTATCGATAATTTACACCTTAGGCTCTGCTTCTAACTTGGGCCCAAATTGTAAAATGGTCTTATCTATTGGCGATTTCGTTCCAATTCACATTCCAAGTAATATTCGGCATGCTAATTACATTGCCGGTTGCCAAATTGCATTATCTTTTATAGTTTCCGAGATATGGACTATCGATAATTTACACCTTAGGCTCTGCTTCTAACTTGGGCCCAAATTGTAAAATGGTCTTATCTATTGGCGATTTAGTTGCAATTCACATTCCAAGTAATATTCGGCATGCTAATTACATTGCCGGTTGCCAAATTGCATTATCTCTTATAGTTTCCGAGATATGGACTATCGATAATTTACACCTTAGGCTCTGCTTCTAACTTGGGCCCAAATTGTAAAATGGTCTTATCTATTGGCGATTTCGTTCCAATTCACATTCCAAGTAATATTCGGCATGCTAATTACATTGCCGGTTGCGAAATTGCATTATCTCTTATAGTTTCCGAGATATGGACTATCGATAATTTACACCTTAGGCTCTGCTTCTAACTTGGGCCCAAATTGTAAAATGGTCTTATCTATTGGCGATTTCGTTCCAATTCACATTCCAAGTAATATTCGGCATGCTAATTACATTGCCGGTTGCCAAATTGCATTATCTCTTATAGTTTCCGAGATATGGACTATCGATAATTTACACCTTAGGCTCTGCTTCTAACTTGGGCCCAAATTGTAAAATGGTCTTATCTATTGGCGATTTCGTTCCAATTCACATTCCAAGTAATATTCGGCATGCTAATTACATTGCCGGTTGCCAAATTGCATTATCTCTTATAGTTTCCGAGATATGGACTATCGATAATTTACACCTTAGGCTCTGCTTCTAACTTGGGCCCAAATTGTAAAATGGTCTTATCTATTGGCGATTTAGTTGCAATTCACATTCCAAGTAATATTCGGCATGCCAATTACATTGCCGGTTGCCAAATTGCATTATCTCTTATAGTTTCCGAGATATGGACTATCGATAATTTACACCTTAGGCTCTGCTTCTAACTTGGGCCCAAATTGTAAAATGGTCTTATCTATTGGCGATTTCGTTCCAATTCACATTCAAAGTAATATTCGGCATGCTAATTACATTGCCGGTTGCCAAATTGCATTATCTCTTATAGTTTCCGAGATATGGACTATCGATAATTTACACCTTAGGCTCTGCTTCTAACTTGGGCCCAAATTGTAAAATGGTCTTATCTATTGGCGATTTCGTTCCAATTCACACTCCAAGTAATATTCGGCATGCTAATTACATTGCCGGTTGCGAAATTGCATTATCTCTTATAGTTTCCGAGATATGGACTATCGATAATTTACACCTTAGGCTCTGCTTCTAACTTGGGCCCAAATTGTAAAATGGTCTTATCTATTGGCGATTTCGTTCCAATTCACATTCCAAGTAATAGTCGGCATGCTAATTACATTGCCGGTTGCCAAATTGCATTATCTCTTATAGTTTCCGAGATATGGACTATCGATAATTTACACCTTAGGCTCTGCTTCTAACTTGGGCCCAAATTGTAAAATGGTCTTATCTATTGGCGATTTCGTTCCAATTCACATTCCAAGTAATATTCGGCATGCTAATTACATTGCCGGTTGCCAAATTGCATTATCTCTTATAGTTTCCGAGATATGGACTATCGATAATTTACACCTTAGGCTCTGCTTCTAACTTGGGCCCAAATTGTAAAATGGTCTTATCTATTGGCGATTTCGTCCCAATTCACATTCCAAGTGATATTCGGCATGCTATTACATTGCCGGTTGCGAAATTGCATTATCTCTTATAGTTTCCGAGATATGGACTATCAATAATTTACACCTTAGGCTCTGCTTCTAACTTGGGCCCAAATTGTAAAATGGTCTTATCTATTGGCGATTTCGTTCCAATTCACATTCCAAGTAATATTCAGCATGCTAATTACATTGCCGGTTGCCAAATTGCATTATCTCTTATAGTTTCCGAGATATGGACTATCGATAATTTACACCTTAGGCTCTGCTTCTAACTTGGGCCCAAATTGTAAAATGGTCTTATCTATTGGCGATTTCGTTCCAATTCACATTCCAAGTAATATTCGGCATGCTAATTACATTGCCGGTTGCCAAATTGAATTATCTCTTATAGTTTCCGAGATATGGACTAACGATAATTTACACCTTAGGCTCTGCTTCTAACTTGGGCCCAAATTGTAAAATGGTCTTACCTATTGGCGATTTCGTTCCAATTCACATTCCAAGTAATATTCGGCATGCTAATTACATTGCCGGTTGCCAAATTGCATTATCTCTTATAGTTTCCGAGATATGGACTATCGATAATTTACACCTTAGGCTCTGCTTCTAACTTGGGCCCAAATTGTAAAATGGTCTTATCTATTGGCGATTTCGTTCCAATTCACATTCCAAGTAATATTCGGCATGCTAATTACATTGCCGGTTGCCAAATTGCATTATCTCTTATAGTTTCCGAGATATGGACTATCGATAATTTACACCTTAGGCTCTGCTTCTAACTTGGGCCCAAATTGTAAAATGGTCTTATCTATTGGCGATTTCGTCCCAATTCACATTCCAAGTGATATTCGGCATGCTAATTACATTGCCGGTTGCGAAATTGCATTATCTCTTATAGTTTCCGAGATATGGACTATCAATAATTTACACCTTAGGCTCTGCTTCTAACTTGGGCCCAAATTGTAAAATGGTCTTATCTATTGGCGATTTCGTTCCAATTCACATTCCAAGTAATATTCGGCATGCTAATTACATTGCCGGTTGCCAAATTGCATTATCTCTTATAGTTTCCGAGATATGGACTATCGATAATTTACACCTTAGGCTCTGCTTCTAACTTGGGCCCAAATTGTAAAATGGTCTTATCTATTGGCGATTTCGTTCCAATTCACATTCCAAGTAATATTCGGCATGCTAATTACATTGCCGGTTGCCAAATTGCATTATCTCTTATAGTTTCCGAGATATGGACTATCGATAATTTACACCTTAGGCTCTGCTTCTAACTTGGGCCCAAATTGTAAAATGGTCTTATCTATTGGCGATTTCGTTCCAATTCACATTCCAAGTAATATTCGGCATGCTAATTACATTGCCGGTTGCCAAATTGCATTATCTCTTATAGTTTCCGAGATATGGACTATCGATAATTTACACCATAGGCTCTGCTTCTAACTTGGGCCCAAATTGTAAAATGGTCTTATCTATTGGCGATTTCGTTCCAATTCACATTCCAAGTAATATCCGGCATGCTAATTACATTGCCGGTTGCCAAATTGCATTATCTCTTATAGTTTCCGAGATATGGACTATCGATAATTTACACCTTAGGCTCTGCTTTTAACTTGGGCCCAAATTGTAAAATGGTCTTATCTATTGGCGATTTCGTTCCAATTCACATTCCAAGTAATATTCGGCATGCTAATTACATTGCCGGTTGCCAAATTGCATTATCTCTTATAGTTTCCGAGATATGGACTATCGATAATTTACACCTTAGGCTCTGCTTCTAACTTGGGCCCAAATTGTAAAATGGTCTTATCTATTGGCGATTTCGTTCCAATTCACATTCCAAGTAATATTCGGCATGCTAATTACATTGCCGGTTGCCAAATTGAATTATCTCTTATAGTTTCCGAGATATGGACTATCGATAATTTACACCTTAGGCTCTGCTTCTAACTTGGGCCCAAATTGTAAAATGGTCTTACCTATTGGCGATTTCGTTCCAATTCACATTCCAAGTAATATTCGGCATGCTAATTACATTGCCGGTTGCCAAATTGCATTATCTCTTATAGTTTCCGAGATATGGACTATCGATAATTTATACCTTAGGCTCTGCTTCTAACTTGGGCCCAAATTGTAAAATGGTCTTATCTATTGGCGATTTCGTTCCAATTCACATTCCAAGTAATATTCGGCATGCTAATTACATTGCCGGTTGCCAAATTGCATTATCTCTTATAGTTTCCGAGATATGGACTATCGATAATTTACACCTTAGGCTCTGCTTCTAACTTGGGCCCAAATTGTAAAATGGTCTTATCTATTGGCGATTTCGTCCCAATTCACATTCCAAGTGATATTCGGCATGCTAATTACATTGCCGGTTGCGAAATTGCATTATCTCTTATAGTTTCCGAGATATGGACTATCGATAATTTACACCTTAGGCTCTGCTTCTAACTTGGGCCCAAATTGTAAAATGGTCTTATCTATTGGCGATTTCGTCCCAATTCACATTCCAAGTGATATTCGGCATGCTAATTACATTGCCGGTTGCGAAATTGCATTATCTCTTATAGTTTCCGAGATATGGACTATCAATAATTTACACCTTAGGCTCTGCTTCTAACTTGGGCCCAAATTGTAAAATGGTCTTATCTATTGGCGATTTCGTTCCAATTCACATTCCAAGTAATATTCGGCATGCTAATTACATTGCCGGTTGCCAAATTGCATTATCTCTTATAGTTTCCGAGATATGGACTATCGATAATTTACACCTTAGGCTCTGCTTCTAACTTGGGCCCAAATTGTAAAATGGTCTTATCTATTGGCGATTTCGTTCCAATTCACATTCCAAGTAATATTCGGCATGCTAATTACATTGCCGGTTGCCAAATTGCATTATCTCTTATAGTTTCCGAGATATGGACTATCGATAATTTACACCTTAGGCTCTGCTTCTAACTTGGGCCCAAATTGTAAAATGGTCTTATCTATTGGCGATTTCGTTCCAATTCACATTCCAAGTAATATCCGGCATGCTAATTACATTGCCGGTTGCCAAATTGCATTATCTCTTATAGTTTCCGAGATATGGACTATCGATAATTTACACCTTAGGCTCTGCTTTTAACTTGGGCCCAAATTGTAAAATGGTCTTATCTATTGGCGATTTCGTTCCAATTCACATTCCAAGTAATATTCGGCATGCTAATTACATTGCCGGTTGCCAAATTGCATTATCTCTTATAGTTTCCGAGATATGGACTATCGATAATTTACACCTTAGGCTCTGCTTCTAACTTGGGCCCAAATTGTAAAATGGTCTTATCTATTGGCGATTTCGTTCCAATTCACATTCCAAGTAATATTCGGCATGCTAATTACATTGCCGGTTGCCAAATTGAATTATCTCTTATAGTTTCCGAGATATGGACTATCGATAATTTACACCTTAGGCTCTGCTTCTAACTTGGGCCCAAATTGTAAAATGGTCTTACCTATTGGCGATTTCGTTCCAATTCACATTCCAAGTAATATTCGGCATGCTAATTACATTGCCGGTTGCCAAATTGCATTATCTCTTATAGTTTCCGAGATATGGACTATCGATAATTTATACCTTAGGCTCTGCTTCTAACTTGGGCCCAAATTGTAAAATGGTCTTATCTATTGGCGATTTCGTTCCAATTCACATTCCAAGTAATATTCGGCATGCTAATTACATTGCCGGTTGCCAAATTGCATTATCTCTTATAGTTTCCGAGATATGGACTATCGATAATTTACACCTTAGGCTCTGCTTCTAACTTGGGCCCAAATTGTAAAATGGTCTTATCTATTGGCGATTTCGTCCCAATTCACATTCCAAGTGATATTCGGCATGCTAATTACATTGCCGGTTGCGAAATTGCATTATCTCTTATAGTTTCCGAGATATGGACTATCGATAATTTTCACCTTAGGCTCTGCTTCTAACTTGGGCCCAAATTGTAAAATGGTCTTATCTATTGGCGATTTCGTCCCAATTCACATTCCAAGTGATATTCGGCATGCTAATTACATTGCCGGTTGCGAAATTGCATTATCTCTTATAGTTTCCGAGATATGGACTATCAATAATTTACACCTTAGGCTCTGCTTCTAACTTGGGCCCAAATTGTAAAATGGTCTTATCTATTGGCGATTTCGTTCCAATTCACATTCCAAGTAACATTCGGCATGCTAATTACATTGCCGGTTGCCAAATTGCATTATCTCTTATAGTTTCCGAGATATGGACTATCGATAATTTACACCTTAGGCTCTGCTTCTAACTTGGGCCCAAATTGTAAAATGGTCTTATCTATTGGCGATTTCGTTCCAATTCACATTCCAAGTAATATTCGGCATGCTAATTACATTGCCGGTTGCCAAATTGCATTATCTCTTATAGTTTCCGAGATATGGACTATCGATAATTTACACCTTAGGCTCTGCTTCTAACTTGGGCCCAAATTGTAAAATGGTCTTATCTATTGGCGATTTCGTTCCAATTCACATTCCAAGTAATATTCGGCATGCTAATTACATTGCCGGTTGCCAAATTGCATTATCTCTTATAGTTTCCGAGATATGGACTATCGATAATTTACACCATAGGCTCTGCTTCTAACTTGGGCCCAAATTGTAAAATGGTCTTATCTATTGGCGATTTCGTTCCAATTCACATTCCAAGTAATATTCGGCATGCTAATTACATTGCCGGTTGTCAAATTGAATTATCTCTTATAGTTTCCGAGATATGGACTATCGATAATTTACACCTTAGGCTCTGCTTCTAACTTGGGCCCAAATTGTAAAATGGTCTTATCTATTGGCGATTTCGTTCCAATTCACATTCCAAGTAATATTCGGCATGCTAATTACATTGCCGGTTGTCAAATTGAATTATCTCTTATAGTTTCCGAGATATGGACTATCGATAATTTACACCTTAGGCTCTGCTTCTAACTTGGGCCCAAATTGTAAAATGGTCTTATCTATTGGCGATTTCGTTCCAATTCACATTCCAAGTAATATTCGGCATGCTAATTACATTGCCGGTTGCCAAATTGCATTATCTCTTATAGTTTCCGAGATATGGACTATCGATAATTTACACCTTAGGCTCTGCTTCTAACTTGGGCCCAAATTGTAAAATGGTCTTATCTATTGGCGATTTCGTTCCAATTCACATTCCAAGTAATAGTCGGCATGCTAATTACATTGCCGGTTGCCAAATTGCATTATCTCTTATAGTTTCCGAGATATGGACTATCGATAATTTACACCTTAGGCTCTGCTTCTAACTTGGGCCCAAATTGTAAAATGGTCTTATCTATTGGCGATTTCGTTCCAATTCACATTCCAAGTAATATTCGGCATGCTAATTACATTGCCGGTTGCCAAATTGCATTATCTCTTATAGTTTCCGAGATATGGACTATCGATAATTTACACCTTAGGCTCTGCTTCTAACTTGGGCCCAAATTGTAAAATGGGTCTTATCTATTGGCGATTTCGTCCCAATTCACATTCCAAGTGATATTCGGCATGCTATTACATTGCCGGTTGCGAAATTGCATTATCTCTTATAGTTTCCGAGATATGGACTATCAATAATTTACACCTTAGGCTCTGCTTCTAACTTGGGCCCAAATTGTAAAATGGTCTTATCTATTGGCGATTTCGTTCCAATTCACATTCCAAGTAATATTCGGCATGCTAATTACATTGCCGGTTGCCAAATTGCATTATCTCTTATAGTTTCCGAGATATGGACTATCGATAATTTACACCTTAGGCTCTGCTTCTAACTTGGGCCCAAATTGTAAAATGGTCTTATCTATTGGCGATTTAGTTGCAATTCACATTCCAAGTAATATTCGGCATGCCAATTACATTGCCGGTTGCCAAATTGCATTATCTCTTATAGTTTCCGAGATATGGACTATCGATAATTTACACCTTAGGCTCTGCTTCTAACTTGGGCCCAAATTGTAAAATGGTCTTACCTATTGGCGATTTCGTTCCAATTCACATTCCAAGTAATATTCGGCATGCTAATTACATTGCCGGTTGCCAAATTGCATTATCTCTTATAGTTTCCGAGATATGGACTATCGATAATTTACACCTTAGGCTCTGCTTCTAACTTGGGCCCAAATTGTAAAATGGTCTTATCTATTGGCGATTTCGTTCCAATTCACATTCCAAGTAATATTCGGCATGCTAATTACATTGCCGGTTGCCAAATTGCATTATCTCTTATAGTTTCCGAGATATGGACTATCGATAATTTACACCTTAGGCTCTGCTTCTAACTTGGGCCCAAATTGTAAAATGGTCTTATCTATTGGCGATTTCGTCCCAATTCACATTCCAAGTGATATTCGGCATGCTAATTACATTGCCGGTTGCGAAATTGCATTATCTCTTATAGTTTCCGAGATATGGACTATCAATAATTTACACCTTAGGCTCTGCTTCTAACTTGGGCCCAAATTGTAAAATGGTCTTATCTATTGGCGATTTCGTTCCAATTCACATTCCAAGTAATATTCGGCATGCTAATTACATTGCCGGTTGCCAAATTGCATTATCTCTTATAGTTTCCGAGATATGGACTATCGATAATTTACACCTTAGGCTCTGCTTCTAACTTGGGATCAAATTGTAAAATGGTCTTATCTATTGGCGATTTCGTTCCAATTCACATTCCAAGTAATATTCGGCATGCTAATTACATTGCCGGTTGCCAAATTGCATTATCTCTTATAGTTTCCGAGATATGGACTATCGATAATTTACACCTTAGGCTCTGCTTCTAACTTGGGCCCAAATTGTAAAATGGTCTTATCTATTGGCGATTTCGTTCCAATTCACATTCCAAGTAATATTCGCATGCTAATTACATTGCCGGTTGCCAAATTGCATTATCTCTTATAGTTTCCGAGATATGGACTATCGATAATTAGGTTCGTCCATCGATCGATGGACGAACCTCACCATAGGCTCTGCTTCTAACTTGGGCCCAAATTGTAAAATGGTCTTATCTATTGGCGATTTCGTTCCAATTTCACATTCCAAGTAATATCCGGCATGCTAATTACATTGCCGGTTGCCAAATTGCATTATCTCTTATAGTTTCCGAGATATGGACTATCGATAATTTACACCTTAGGCTCTGCTTTTAACCTTGGGCCCAAATTGTAAAATGGTCTTATCTATTGGCGATTTCGTCCCAATTCACATTCCAAGTGATATTCGGCATGCTAATTACATTGCCGGTTGCCAAATTGCATTATCTCTTATAGTTTCCGAGATATGGACTATCGATAATTTACACCTTAGGCTCTGCTTCTAACTTGGGCCCAAATTGTAAAATGGTCTTATCTATTGGCGATTTCGTCCCAATTCACATTCCAAGTGATATTCGGCATGCTAATTACATTGCCGGTTGCCAAATTGCATTATCTCTTATAGTTTCCGAGATATGGGACTATCGATAATCTACACCTTAGGCTCTGCCTCTAACTTGGGCCCAAATTGTAAAATGGTCTTATCTATTGGCGATTTAGTTGCAATTCACATTCCAAGTAATATTCGGCATGCTAATTACATTGCCGGTTGCCAAATTGCATTATCTCTTATAGTTTCCGAGATATGGACTATCGATAATTTACACCTTAGGCTCTGCTTCTAACTTGGGAACAAATTGTAAAATGGTCTTATCTATTGGCGATTTCGTTCCAATTCACATTACAAGTAATATTCGGCATGCTAATTACATTGCCGGTTGCCAAATTGCATTATCTCTTATAGTTTCCGAGATATGGACTATCGATAATTTACACCTTAGGCTCTGCTTCTAACTTGGGCCCAAATTGTAAAATGGTCTTATCTATTGGCGATTTCGTTCCAATTCACATTCCAAGTAATATTCGGCATGCTAATTACATTGCCGGTTGCCAAATTGCATTATCTTTTATAGTTTCCGAGATATGGACTATCGATAATTTACACCTTAGGCTCTGCTTCTAACTTGGGCCCAAATTGTAAAATGGTCTTATCTATTGGCGATTTAGTTGCAATTCACATTCCAAGTAATATTCGGCATGCTAATTACATTGCCGGTTGCCAAATTGCATTATCTCTTATAGTTTCCGAGATATGGACTATCGATAATTTACACCTTAGGCTCTGCTTCTAACTTGGGCCCAAATTGTAAAATGGTCTTATCTATTGGCGATTTCGTTCCAATTCACATTCCAAGTAATATTCGGCATGCTAATTACATTGCCGGTTGCGAAATTGCATTATCTCTTATAGTTTCCGAGATATGGACTATCGATAATTTACACCTTAGGCTCTGCTTCTAACTTGGGCCCAAATTGTAAAATGGTCTTATCTATTGGCGATTTCGTTCCAATTCACATTCCAAGTAATATTCGGCATGCTAATTACATTGCCGGTTGCCAAATTTGCATTATCTCTTATAGTTTCCGAGATATGGACTATCGATAATTTACACCTTAGGCTCTGCTTCTAACTTGGGCCCAAATTGTAAAATGGTCTTATCTATTGGCGATTTCGTTCCAATTCACATTCCAAGTAATATTCGGCATGCTAATTACATTGCCGGTTGCCAAATTGCATTATCTCTTATAGTTTCCGAGATATGGACTATCGATAATTTACACTTAGGCTCTGCTTCTAACTTGGGCCCCAAATTGTAAAATGGTCTTATCTATTGGCGATTTAGTTGCAATTCACATTCCAAGTAATATTCGGCATGCCAATTACATTGCCGGTTGCCAAATTGCATTATCTCTTATAGTTTCCGAGATATGGACTATCGATAATTTACACCTTAGGCTCTGCTTCTAACTTGGGCCCAAATTGTAAAATGGTCTTATCTATTGCGATTTCGTTCCAATTCACATTCAAAGTAATATTCGGCATGCTAATTACATTGCCGGTTGCCAAATTGCATTATCTCTTATAGTTTCCGAGATATGGACTATCGATAATTTACACCTTAGGCTCTGCTTCTAACTTGGGCCCAAATTGTAAAATGGTCTTATCTATTGGCGATTTCGTTCCAATTCACACTCCAAGTAATATTCGGCATGCTAATTACATTGCCGGTTGCGAAATTGCATTATCTCTTATAGTTTCCGAGATATGGACTATCGATAATTTACACCTTAGGCTCTGCTTCTAACTTGGGCCCAAATTGTAAAATGGTCTTATCTATTGGCGATTTCGTTCCAATTCACATTCCAAGTAATAGTCGGCATGCTAATTACATTGCCGGTTGCCAAATTGCATTATCTCTTATAGTTTCCGAGATATGGACTATCGATAATTTACACCTTAGGCTCTGCTTCTAACTTGGGCCCAAATTGTAAAATGGTCTTATCTATTGGCGATTTCGTTCCAATTCACATTCCAAGTAATATTCGGCATGCTAATTACATTGCCGGTTGCCAAATTGCATTATCTCTTATAGTTTCCGAGATATGGACTATCGATAATTTACACCTTAGGCTCTGCTTCTAACTTGGGCCCAAATTGTAAAATGGTCTTATCTATTGGCGATTTCGTCCCAATTCACATTCCAAGTGATATTCGGCATGCTATTACATTGCCGGTTGCGAAATTGCATTATCT